>NC_059355.1:46177515-46536265 GCF_019703515.2 Myxocyprinus asiaticus
GGACACCTAAGCTACCCTTAACAAGTTCTGAATGTCATTGCATTAGATAACAAAATATCAAGCAAGTGGCATTTGTTTTAAAGAAACATAGCACAAGTATACTTTTCAAGCAAAACATTTCACAAAAAAAAAAAAAAAATATGTTGGATTAGAAATGATAAAATAATAGATATACTGTTCAAAATGAAGGGGCACAATTTGGACACTTTCTGGTTATTATATATGTATATATAATACATACACTGGTGGCCAAAGTTTGGAATAATGTACAGATTTAGCTGTTTCAGAAGGAAATTGGTACTTTTATTCACCAAAGTGGCATTCAACTGATCACAAAGTATAGTCAGGACATTACTAATGTAAAAAACAGCACCATCACTATTTGAAAAAAGTCATTTTTGATCAAATCTAGACAGGCCCCATTTCCAGCAGCCATCACTCCAACACCTTATCCTTGAGTAATCATGCTAAATTGCTAATTTGGTACCAGAAAATCACTTGCCATTATATCAAACACAGTTGAAAGCTATTTGGTTCATTAAATGAAGCTTAACATTGTCTTTGTGTTTGTTTTTGAGTTGCCACAGTATGCAATAGACTGGCATGTCTTAAGGTCAATATTAGGTCAAAAATGGCAAAAAAGAAACGGTTTTCTCTAGAAACTCATCAGTCAATCATTGTTTTGAGGAATGAAGGAAATACAATGCTTGAAACTGCCAAATAACTGAAGATTTCATACAAAGGTGTACACTACAGTCTTCAAAGACAAAGGACAACTGGCTCTAACAAGGACAGAAAGAGATGTGGAAGGCCAGATGTACAACTAAACAAGAGGATAAGTACAGACGCCTTGAGGAATAGACGCCTCACATGTCCTCAGCTGACAGCTTCATTGAATTCTATCTGCTCAACACCAGTTTCATGTACAAGAATAAAGAGAAGACTCAGGGGTGCAGGCCTTATGGGAAGAATTGCAAAGAAAACGTCATGGTTACTTGCGTAACCTCCATTCCCTGATGGAGGGAACGAGACGTTGTGTCGATGTAGTGACACTAGGGGTCACTCTTGGGAGCCCGAGACACCTCTGGTCTTTGATAAAAGGCCAATGAAAATTGGCGAGTTGTATTTGCATGCCACTCCCCCGGATATATGGGTATAGAAGGAGCTGGTATGCAATCACTCATTCAGGTTTTGTGCTGAGGAGCCGAGACAAGCTCCGGCCATTTCAGCGGGTAGTTCAGCGTTGTGGCAGGAGGGACACAACGTCTCGTTCCCTCCATCAGGGAACGGAGGTTACGCAAGTAACCATGACGTCCCCTATCTGTCACTCACTCGACGTTGTGTCGATGTAGTGACACTAGGGGTCCCTATACGAAACGCCACAACTGGCTGAACTGTGTTACGTGAACTGGTGGTGTGTGATGAGCAGACCACTGTGTGCCTCATAGCCAGCACACCAGGTCAACACGTAACCTCCCCCAACATAGTTTTGAGTGTCGAACGGCCCTTTGGGGACAAGTCGACTACCCAAAAGATAGAGACAGGCTAACCCAGTCGTGGCCTCTTTTCCCCTTCTTTTTTTCAACTCCCTAAAAAAGAAGGGGGATTATCTGACTGGGCCGCCAGGTCTAGTCCACAGACCACACCTCGCCCAAAGAGAGGGGGGGATATTTAAGTGGAAAAATACGAAAAATACGGCAAAATACGTTGCCGACCATGTGGAGAGTCTTCAAGGTAGGTCCTACCCAACGGGGGAGGAGTTACTACAAACATGGAGACTGGGGCAGAGGGGCTCTGCCCAAGGAAGACAAAGTTTGCCAACAGGGAAACGAATTAGCGGAAGACATACATCGCATGGGGTTTTACCTTACAGGGAACCGCCACATGCGGAGCACCTACCCCAGAACAGGGCTCTTAGTTAGCACGTGTACTGGGGTGGCAGCGAGTCTCTCCGAAAACTCGACTGCCACAGGGCTCGGAGGAAGTCAACCAGGGAACAACTTTTGTGAACACTACTGGGAATTAATGGTGCACATCTTCAGCTCAAAAGAGGTGGAAGGCACTATGTGCAAGCGATACATCCAGCTGGCTATCCCGGGCTTATCCGCTTGTATTGCGTGCCACTACTTGGGACGAAACCGGTTCCACCCGGAGGTTGTAGAAGCTTGCAAACGTGTTGGGTGTTGCCCAGCCCACTGCTCTGCAAATGTATGTTAGAGAGGCACCCCTGGCCAGGGCCCAGGAGGCCGCTACACCCCTGGTAGAATGGGCTCGTAGCCCTACCGGGGGCGGCATCCTGGGCATGATATGCCATAGTTATGGCGTCAATGAGCCAGTGGGTGATTCTCTGCTTGGAGACAGCGCTTCCTTTCCGCTGTGCACCAAAGCAGACGAAGAGCTGCTCAGAGATTCTAAAGCTCTGCGTGCGATCCAAATAGATGCGTAAAGCACGCACCGAACACAGCAACGATAGGGCTGGGTCTGCCTCCTCCTGGGGAAGCGCTCGCAGGTTCACCACCTGATCCCTAAAAGGGGTCATGGGAACCTTGGGCACATAGCCCGGTCGGGGTCTCAGGATCACGTGAGAGTAGCCCGGACCGAACTCCAGGCACGTTTCGCTGACAGAGCTGTGACTGGGCAGTCGTCCCCAAGGGGGGGAGCCCAGCTGAGGCTTCTGTGTCCGACTGGACAAGCCCACTCTCTGATGCTGTGCTTGAGAGCTCATCATCTTCTCGGGCTCCGAACAAGAGGCCAGACTCGCCGTGAGACGAGCTGGCGGACTCATCCGGAAGCCCGACTGGGGCAGACGAGCGTGCTGGGGAATGGGAGGTCCGCGGGGGGATACCCAGCAGAGGCGATCCCATTGGGGTCCCCAAATCGCCCCCAGTGCTAGCCGCGCTGGCCTCAAACCCGTAGGTAGAAGGACCGAGGCGGGGAGCGGCTAGAGTGGCTTGCTTCCTTACGAAAGCCATGGTCATGTTCTCGCAGTGAGAACATGAACCATCCATGAACGCTGCCTCTGTGTGGGTCACGCCCAGACATGAAAGACAGCGATCATGACCATCCGAAGTTGAGAGATAACGACCGCAATCAGGAATAACACACAATCGGAAAGGCATCTTTAAAAAGACGCGTCTTTAAAAAGACGTTCCGTGTGTGCCGCTCTTTTAGAGAAATAAACTCTTTCAGAAAATATACTCTCTTTTTTCTGTCGAAGTGCCCAGGGGCGTTCTCTGCAGTGCACCAGTGCAGAGGAGGGAGAATCCAGCAGAGGTGAATGAACAGTACTAATTCAGCTCAGTGAGCATGACTGTTCGGCTCCGAAGAGAAAATCTGAATGAGTGGTTGCATACCAGCTCCTTTTATACCCGTATGTCCGAGGGAGTGGCATGCAAATACCACTTGCCAATTTTCATTGGCCTTTTATCAAAGACCAGAGGTGTCTCGGGCTCCCAAGTGTGACCCCTAGTGTCACTACATCGACACAACATCGAGTGAGTGACAGATAGGGAAAGCCACTTTTGAAACAGAAAATCAAAAAGGAAAGGTTAAAGTGGGCAAAGAAACAGATAATTGGAAAAGAGTGTTATGGATCTTAACCCCATTGAGCTTTTATGGGATCAGATAGACTGTAAGGTGCGTGAGAAGTGCCTGACAAGACAGGAAGTGTGGGGTGAAATGTCACCTGAGTATCTGGACAAACTGCTTTTGGTCTATTGATATACATGGTAGAAAAAAAAGGAAACACACACCTGCAAAGCTGTGGATATACATGATCACTTGTTGCTGTATAGTTTTTATAAAAACACTATTAATAATTTTTCTGTTTTTCACTGGGGTTGAACAAATCAGACATCATTGACTACACCACAGGGTTGCTGTTTTTAATAGGAGAATATCTGGGGGTTTAAAACAAAAGATTTTTTGACCATCATTAGTCACAAAATAAAGTTCTACAGATAATTACACATCATTGGAAAAAGCTATTTTAATATAGTAAGGATTGAATAGCATAACCTATCCTAATGTACAAACAGCTTCTACTCAGAATTGTATTGTTCCACATTCAACCAAAAGATGGCAGTATTCACCTGACATATGCAGTACACGAAGTCAGCGTTCTGTTTGGAAGTGAACTCAGACACATCATATAGGCTGTTTCTACATATCAACAGAGGCACTAAGTTCAGAGGTCATCCGCTGATTGCAGGGTCACGAGCTCCCAGTTAAACTTCTCAACAAACGTTAAACATCACTGTGGGAGTGTAGGGGAAAACATGCCAAAGTCAATGTGAAGTGACACATTATATGATGTTGTGCAAACAGCATCTAACCTGACACATATCTCAGTGAATACTGATTTATGCGTTCGTATGTCACTAATACCGTCTTCTTAAGCTTATATGATAATGGTATCAGTAAAATTAAAATGTTATATATAAGGTCTATATTTAAGATATATTGAACTTTTTTTTATCCAAAGTGACTCACTGTATGCTTAGTAGTACAGACCTCTCCAATTGGGGCAGTGGTGGCTCAGCGGTCAAGGCTCTGGGTTACTGATTAGAAGGTTGGGGGTTCAAGCCCCAGCACTGCCAAGATGCCCCTGTTGGGCCCTTGAGCAAGGCCCTTGACCCTGATATGGCTGACCCTGCACTCTGACACCAGCTTAGCTGGGATATGTGGGAGAAAAAAAAAGAATTTCACTGTATATGTATAACATGTGATAAATAAATACAATTAAAAAAAATAATAAATTGAGCTGAACCTCCAATTTTTGTATTATTAGCTTAATTAACCACTTAGCTCGGACTCAAAATGCAGAGTTAATTACTTTGCTTAGGGGCGTAGAATGGAATTCAGATTTTCTCTGAAACCACCCTTCCTGCTCATTTGATCTACATGAGACTGAACCCTCTATGTTTGCACTTTTAACCTGGGGTTTCAATCACTAAACTATCAGCACCCCTTAGCTTCATGAAACTAGCCACTTCCATGTAGGGTTGCCACCTGTCCCGTAAAATACGGGATCGTCCCGTATTTAAAGAAGATTTGTCCTGTATTTAAGCTGGTCAGATGGTGACACGGTGAAATCGTTCCAGATCGCCAATTTAACATCGATTTAAGTTGAAAAATTTGCCTAAGGTATGTAAGGGACTGTCTGAAAAGTCCACTACTGTGTAGGCTGTGGTAAGGGACCGTCTGAAAAGTCCACAAATGGTGGTAAAACCATTTTTTTTCTATATAAATGTTCAATAAGATCAATGTATGAATATAATCATAAAGACAAGTACAGGTGAAGTAAAAAATAAACAAATGAAAGAAATAAAAATTATATATATAAAAAAATAATAATATGTATAAACCATCCAAAATGTATACATAAATAAGATAAAGACAAATAATCGAAATAAATTTAATAAATATATTTTTAACATATAAATTATTATTATTATTTTTATTTTTTATATATATATATATATATAAGTCATGGGTCAGGAAAGTTCTCATTTTAGCATATAAGAAAGGAATACCATTTTTTATTAATAACGCATATTAACTCAACGCATTTATTGCTAAAACTGTGGAAGATGTGGTTAGGGGCCGTGATTCCCTCCTCCCCCAACCCTTCAAAAGTGGCAACCCTACTATGTCGAGTCACTTTCATTTGTCTGCAAGTTGCGTTTACACAGGTTTGTCCATGTTCTTTAATTACATTGATCAAATGTCTGTGACCTTTTAACCCTACAGCACATGTATGCACTCGTGCACCACACAGCATGTTGCTTTCACAAACAGTGCTATTAATAGTTCTCCTATTTTAATAAGTATGGGGCCATTCTTTTCTCTTTGCTGTAAGTGAAGGAGGAGTCTTCATGGATTTCAACTAACACTTCTCGAAGTATTAAAATCAACAACATCATTTTGCATATTGCACAGATATTTAATTAATCTTTGTCTAATTGTAAGTGCATCAATGTAAAATACTGTAAATCTTAGCCTCATCATGAATTTTTCCATGCAGTTAAAAAGAATGGGGACGCCATACCAGATGTGTATGACTTTCTTCTGCTGAACACAAACGAAGATTTCTCTGTTTCTCACCCACACATATCATATCGCTTCTAAAGACATGGATTAAACCACTGGAGTCTTATGGGTTACTTTTAGGCTGCCTTTATGTGCTTTTTGGAGCTTCAAAGTTCTGGTCACCATTCACTTGCATTGTATGGATCTACAGAGCTGAAATATTCTTCTAAAAATCATAATCTGTGTTCTGCAGAAGAAAGAAAGTCATACACATCTGAGGGCATGAGGGTGAGTAAATGATGAGAGAATTTTCATTTTTGAGTGAACTATCCCTTTAATATGTAGTGAGAACACACATATTCACAAATTATGGTCTTTGCTCACCTTTGTATTGCTTTTAGGGCAAAATTCTAGAAAATGTTTTCCCATTGTCAAAATGCAAAGTGCGAAACGACCCCTCTGGGAGAGTGTCAGCTTTGACCTGTATGTACATCAATCGTGTACTGCCCCTTTTCTGGGGTTAAGATATTTTTGTGTGTTTGTTAGTGTTTGTGTGCATATGTGTGAGAGAATGCTGCGGACAGCATTCATGGAGCAATTGTGCTGTGGTCTGTAAATTACATCTCTCTAGGGAGCAGTGCTCTTAGCTGCAGGAAGTTTCTTACTCAAAGGAGGATTAATGAGGGAAGTTTGAACACTACACAGACCCCAGACCCTAAGACACTCTGACCGTAGTTAAACATGCCCCCTTAAACCTCACATACTCTTTTCTCTAAGAAGGCGTGCTGATGTAGGTTCAGGTTGTATTTTGACTATGAGTAATCAAACAGGGGTGTTCGGGAAAACCTGTTTGAAAACAGTAATTATTTTTGCAATTCCGTATGGTGGCAACGCAAGTGGCACAGAAATTACAAGCTTAATCTTTCAGACAAGATATGTTCATTTTATTTTTATTTTATTTTATTTATTTATTTTTTTTGCCTTGAGAAATAAAAATGCATGGGCTGTTATATTTAACAGTGTCTTATGGGTTCTATGTTTGATAAGTTGCATTCTGTTTTACAAAGCTACATTAAGAAACCATCCCAAGTGAGCAAAAGTAAACTAATCCAATATAAGGGTTATTGACAAATAAGGTTCTTCAAGGTGTTAAAAATAAGAAATCTTTTAAAAATCAAGTTAAAAAATGACTTTAAAAATGTCATGTGGTGTCAACATCAACTAAAAGGTATTTAAATACTTTCCTTAAAGGTATAGTTTAAATTCTCTCATCATTTACTCAAACTCATGCCATCCCAGAAGTGTATGACTTTATCTCTTCTGCTGGACACATATGAAGATTTGTAGAAGAATATCTCAGCTCTGTAAGTCATCACAATGTAAGTGAATGGTGACCAGAACTCAGAAAGTCCAAAAAAGACATTAAGGTAGCATAAATGTAATCCATATGACTCCAGTGGTTAAATCCATGTCTTCTGAATTGATATGATAGGTGTGGGTGAGAAACACATCAATATTTAAGTCATTTGTTACTGTCAGTCTACACTTTCACATTCAACCATCTACTGGTTGGAGCTGGTCAAAGATTTATAGCAAAAAAGGACTTAAATATTGATCTGTTTCTCACCCACACCTATCATATCACTTCAGAAAACATGGATTAAACTACTGGAGTCATATAGATTACTTTTATGATGCCTTTTTGTCCTTTTTTTACCTTCTGAGTTCTGATCACCATTCACTTATATTGTAGGACCTACAGAGCTGAGATATTCTTCTACAAATCTTTGTCTGTGTTCTGCTGAAGAAAGAAAGTCACACACATCTGGGATGGCATGAGTAAATTATGAAAGTGAACTATCTCTTTAAACCAAGAGAGTGTACACAATTTAATAATTAATTTAAAAAAGTTTTCAAACATATTTTTCAAGGTATTTTTCTTATTTTAAATATCATGATTTTATGAGTTTCTCAGGGTTACACCACATGACCTGAACAAAATGTGCCATTTCATAAAAATGTCAAAATATCAGATCTTTTTTCAAAACTTCACACAGAGTCATGACGTTCTAAAGGAGTCCTCTGTGGTTTATGGTTTTTGTTTACATAAACAACAAAATGGCTACATGTTGGTTACACCACATAACTTTGATTTGGTGGACAAAGTGTTTTTAAATATTAATCATATTTTTAAAAAACAATGGTTTCACTGCTTTTTTATTTTATTTGATTTTTTTTAAAGAAATAATAACAAAAGATTATTCTGCACTTCTCTTGCCAGCATTTCTTTTTCCAAGAATTTCAGCTTTTAATGAGACTTTTACTTTGTTTACTGTCACTGGAAGGTTACACCAGATTATATTTTGTTTACTTTAAGCCCCAGAAAAAAAATATCAAAATGACTTTAAACTCTTTGACAGTTGAGAAGAGGTGTGTTCAAGTAATTGTTTTGTGTGAATTGCATTTTTTATGTATTTTTGGTTAACTTAATAGACCTGGACAAGAAAATTAGCATCACGTCATTGACCCGTAAACAAAATCAAATGTTATATTGGAGTTTTGTGAGCTGGTACGAATTACTTGGTTACCATATTTGATTAGTCATCACAATCTGTTGTTGAACTGATAAGGCAGGAATTTTCATATGAATACATATGAAAGGCTGAATTCATGATCTTGTATGTAAGCTATTTAACAGCTGTTTCAACTGCTGAGTTTTTGTATTTTATGCAATTGTTATGCTTTATTGTAAAGCATATGTTTTGTATGATGGTGATACTGTTAGTAGTATAATGAAAATAGCAGGCTATAATAATCATGATTTTAATTTGGAAAATGACAAATAGAAACTGATGCAGGTATGGGATGCTTTGTACATCAGGATCAGTAGCTTAAAGGTGTCACATATACTTTATCATTTTATTTTTCCCCAGATATCCACTTAATTAATTTAGGTTTTCATGACCATTTTTTTGACTCTCTGACTAAATTTGCTGTTGACTGAAGCTTAGTTTCAAATGTTGTTTTGGACTGTGGAGGAAATTCTGAAAGTTATGTTTTTATAGTACAATGAACTCTAAACAAATATCTCTTACATAGTGTTTTAACCAACTTCAAACACATTTTATAAGAAGGCCAGCTGAGATGATTTCAGTAATGAAGCTTAATTTATTATAATATTCAGATGTTAACACTATCTATGCTAAATGTCAGGGGAAAATGTTGCAAAAGCTTAACAATCACTTTTTCTTATAAACAAGTCTACAAGCAGCTGAACTGCTCCAGTTGTACAATTCAGTCTTACATCAACAAAAGATTTTAAATGTTTTCTATGATTCTCATCAAGTTTTAACTCAGATATTTATAACTATGATTAATTATGCAGCTCTAAGGAATACTTGATCCTAATGGGCCAATCGCAACATTCTCAAATTTATATTTCAAGTGTTATTAATTTGTTAAGTTGTGTAATAACAGGGATAATGTACAGGGGCCTTGCATTTCCCTGAAGTGGGGACTACATTATCCTTTAGTCATTGTTTTTAGATCAACAAAACACATGCAAGTGCAGTTTTTTCACATAATAATTCACTGAATGATATATTAAACGATATATAGTGTGTAAAACATCAGTGTTGATTTGCTGATAGTGTACTCCTCCAGATAGCTAAAGCACAATACTAAGATTGATTGCTTTTCGTTGAAACTGTTTATATTTTCTCTCTTGGTATATTTAGAAGGTCATTCCTTAAACCTTAAACACATTTCTTGTTGACTCACTTTTTGAGATTGCAAATCTGGTCAACACTGCCAGCTCCAAGCAATGTTCACTCCAAGGGAAACAAAGCTTGTGGAGAACGTGTTTACGAGTAGTTCTGATTTTGTAGAAACTGACTCCAATCTTGTTAGAAAAACAGCGATAAGATACGATTTACGCAGACCTTAAACACAGCCAGAAATCCAAATGGCAACTTTCTAGTTGTTGTTGTTACAGCCCAGCCCTAATTTGTTTAAGACAAACTGACTGAATCGCAACAGTTCCTCGTTGGATGTTGACGTTCGGAAGATAATTGCGATGCACAATTTAGTACCTACTGGTTGATTGAAAAAAGATAAACAGAGAATAATAAAAAGCCTGAGGTTGACATGGTAATTAAATTTGAATGGGTTCTTGTTGTCATGGGAACTGGACACTAGAATGTTTATGTGATGACTCTAGAATTCTCAACTACCTCTGCCATTTGCTCATGACCTTGCTGCCGTTAAAATATCTTCTGTTCCTGCTGTTGCCAGAAACTTGACTCTTAAGTCCAGTTTACAGTTCGGTCATTTAATCTACATGTACTTTTATGGCAAATATATGGTTCATTAAACACAATGATAAAAGAGAGACAGACAAATAAGTGACAAGAAATGTTTCAAAAAACAGATGTTAGCATCTTATTTCTATTAAGTTCACATTTGTCTTCTTTTTATTATGATGTACAGGTCTCTTACAATAGACAAGGGTCATTACTATGCAGAACATTTTGTCTCCTCTCCATAATTTGTCTAAATATATTGGATAAAATATCAAACTCACAAATTTAAAGACGGAATCATATTAGCCACAATATCATGATAAAGTGAATATAGAGGTACATTTTAAATAATTTCACTACATTGGTTTGAGCAGATGCTTCCAGTTTTGTAGTTTCCCTGGTTGCTTTTTTTCTCAGTAACATTGTTTTAATTGGTGTTAATTGGTAATTCTGTGATGTTATGTGGTATTAGATGCATGGGTTGTCTCACTCGAAAACATTCCACCCTGTTTAATAAAATTACAGAAATTGCACACAATTTTAAAAAGATAAACAAAATAGTAATATGACGATTGATTTTGGAAAATAGGTTATTTTGCACTTCTAAAGCATTTTTTGCAGTTCTAAACTATAGAAATTACATTTTACATATTATAATAGAACATTACAAATTCATTTTATACATTTCTGACATGCTTTTTCTGATTTTACTTATTTTGGTTGGTGTTTCTTCATATAACACACAGAAAAAAATCATTATACATTTATAACAATACAAGACATTTACGTAATTAATTTTAAATAAACCATCTTTTCAAGTAGGATTTCGTTTAGGGCCCCCATATGCTCAGAAATGGCCCTGGATCTTGACCAGAGCATATTTCTGAAAGTCTGGTATATAGAAATACTTTCTACATTTACTACACAAGCATACTCATTTTTAAAAGTTACAGAGTTCCACACACAGTAAATTCGTTTCTCATAGTGAGTTCCATCCAAAGGGCATTTCCAAGGACAAGAAAACTCAACACACTTGTCTTTTGTCTTAACTTTCAAACAATAGACTATTCTTGCGATTTATATCTCATCTCGTTTTGTTTTAATAGTAGTCATGTATCATTCTCTCCAGAAACCTTACTAAAATCAACTCAATTACAATGGCATTGTAATAAATGATGAAGAAGTTTTAGGTTGGCCTGGATCCAGAGTTATGACTTCCCTTATATTCTTCTGGTTCGCACGACAGTGCAGTGACTACTGTTAATCAAATGCAAGATTAGAAGAGCATGAAAACTGACTGTTGTCTGCTCTCTGGTTGCAGTCATCACCTTGACCAATTTGGGCTTATAGCTGAGGATAATGATTAAATAGCAATCCAGAGTAATCAACCATATACTCAGTTTCAAAATCCATCGGCCAGTTTGTCAAGATTTCATCATATCTAAATAATTGGGCCAAATAGCAGGCAGCTGATTGCACCTTCTGAGAAGTAAGATATGCATCAGGGTATTGGGTGTGTGACTAATTGTTGGGGTTTCTGTTGGCAATGATTTCTGATTTTCATAATGCAAAGCTAACACAATGGAGCATTCAATTTTTTGGTTCAACAGTTAATGCTTATCTGACCTTTTTTAGTGTTTACATCTGTTACAAGCTCTAACTATTGTAAATCATTTAATGGTAATTGTATATAGGTTCATATACTGTATTTGGTGCATTAAGACACATCGCACCAGGTTTGACATCAGTGATGTCAAAATGCTAGGTTCTCACATGAAAGTTTGGCTGGTTAGCATTAGCCACTTTCACCTGTTAGTGAATGCCGTTACAACACCAGACTGATTTCTGCTGCTGAAAGCGTTCTGTGCTTACTGAAATTCAAACCACTGCCCTCCAATGGCCAAAGCTGGAAGTGTCGTTAAATGTAAAGGCACATTTGAGCTCCAGTTTCCGGGTGAAATGTCCACAGAGTGGCGCCAAAAGAGTGGCGTATTTTTAGTTGTAAATTATGTAATACAGTCAACAGGAATTGCATATTTCTACGCTCTAACCCAAACCCCAACCCTAAACCTAACCATCAGTGGAGTAAAATTTTAATTTTAGAGGGGAAAATTGCAACCTCCAGATCATACTCCTTGTTGTTTGAGTTAACTTCCAGGTTCCCACAGGACAGAATGGGATTGATTTCAGGGTACCTGAACATTAGTTAGCAACATGTCAATTTCCAGTGTGATCATCTTAGCTACTTTTATGGGGGTAAAAAGCACCTTTCTCCATTCAAAAGTTGCCATGTATTCTTCTGAGGATTTTCTTATTTTGAATTTTTTCAAGTAACTTTAGTAGTTTAGCCAGTGGATGATTTTTGTTTGGCAAAATGCAAAAATTTGACATATATTTTTCCCTTTCTGCTGCCTTTGACATCACAGCTCAGGATAGTTGCTAGTGAACTGGATTTGGGTCTTGCGTTGTGTTTCCTGCAGCTCCAGAGTATTTTATCACATAGCAGTTTGCAGCTTGGGTCATAGCTTAAAAAAGCCTGGAAGCCTCAGAGGAGATGATTTTTCAGTCTCTTTCAGGTTTGGAATGACATGAGGATGAGTAAATGATGATTCCCAGGTAAAGTATTCCTTTAATACATAATACCAAGAAAGAGACTGTTCATTTGTTTATTTATTGAGCATTGTAATTCAAGTAGTCAAATAAAATCTCCTAAAATAAATTTTTAAAGCCTGCTCAAATCACTTCCATCTAAGTTTTTTACATTTCTATGGGTAACCATAAACGTTACTGAATCATCGCGGGGGAAGTAAATTAATCACCCTTATCATCACACAGAGACAGCTCAAACTGAGAAGATGACATACCGTTCTGATGGTTTTATTTCTGTAATGCTTCAAGTGTGTGTGTGCGGTATGTGGGTGTTTGTGCAGGTGGAGATCATTACTGAGAGAGTGAGGAACGTCTTGAAATAATGAAAGGGAGAGAGAACATGTAAAACAAAAAACAAAAAAAGAAAGAGTTGATTGCCCAAGACATATAATTACGGTTTTTACATCAGTATTGTTTTCAGTTTGTCTAATCTTTCAGACATGAATGCTGTCTGAATAAATCTTCACAATTGCTTGATCTCTAAAAGAGACCTCTTAGAAGTAAAAAAATATTTTAAGTGCACTTTTTATTTAGTTTTATGGAGCTGATGATGCAAACATTAGGCTGCGGTTAGAGCAAACATCATCTGAATTAGTTTCCATATTTCTCCATTTGTCACCATTTGGAACACACCATTGGAACGCTATTTGTAACACATGATGGTAATTTTAACTTAGGGCTACTCAAACATTTTAGCAGTATTTGTCAGAGTTAAATGCCTTTGAAAACAGTATCAGCACAAATCATGCATATGCTTGGATGACCTAAATGTCAGATGTGCTTAAAAAACACTATTGTATTTCAACAAAGAGCACTTTGATTTGATTGAGCACTTCAACAAGGCTAAAAAGAGATATTAACCTTTAGAGTCAACAGGATTCTGCTTATCGTCATCTGTACTTTAAACATTGTCGTACATTGGAACCACAAATGCATGCATGATAAATCAGCAGTTTACTGATAAAGTGCGCAGCCGATTGCTTGTTGGGAGCAAGTGGTCCCTTTAGAAATGATAAGAACTTGAATTTTGAGTACCAGCAGTGTTAATACTGCTGTGCCAGATGTCAGACCCCCAAAAAACATAAAATGTTCCCCAACATTTACCTTGGGTAATGGTAGTAGTGGTCACTCTATAGCTCAGTGTACTACTTTATGAAACAAATTATACAGAATACTTCAGCAGCATTTTGTAGATTTTGACTAACAAAGGCTTTGTTCAGGAACATTGTCAAAAAAATTGCTTTCATCACCACCCAAACGGAGTGCAGTGCAGGAGGTCTTAAATTAGTGAAGATGCCAACCAATCACAATCCCCAATCAATGTCTGACAAATCACTTTCGAGGATTCATTCAGACTTACATCACATTTGTGACCTGTTAATTAATCTCCTTAGATTAATATGAAACACCATAGTATGTTTATTTCCCCAATATAAAGTCTCTATGAATCATGCACTCTAGTCTTACGTACAGTAACTGTTCATTAAATCGCAAACAATGTACACAATTAATGCAATTAAATCCTACAGTTTGAGGGATGACAAAAGCTCTGTAAAAGGACAACGGCGGAACTGTCCAGAAAGATGACCTTGAGTGAAGTTTCAGGGCATATGATTCCTGACAGGGAGCTGTTATTCTTTGCCTGCTCAAGTCTGGACAGAATTAGGCTCTTTCTATCGATGTACAACAAAGATTTGATCTTCAGATTCTACATTACGTCACTACATACTGTCTAGTCCTTACAGACTCAGCAGGCCTGATTGAATCAGGCCAGCAGAAATGCAGAAATGCAATGCAATCTTAATGTGAACAGAGTACATTCATAGACATGACAAAATTAATATTGTATTGTTGAATCTAACAATTCTTGACTAAAGAGTATGGTTGTGTAGTTGACAAATAACATGGACTTGAAATTTTTCCCCTGTCAAAATTAGGATTTTAGGTTACATTTACCTGAATGCATAAAGGGCAGATTATATTATAAATAGTGTGACTGTTCACCATTTCTTGAAAGGTTTTCATCATTTGTAATCGGGTCATTCTCGGGAAACCATTTGTATGCTATATGTGTCCCCATGACATGCTACTGATGTAATTAAGATAATCACATTATTTGATAGATTTGCCTGTTAAGTGTGATGCAAAATTATTTATTCAAAAATGACTGTTTTAAATTATATATTTTTTCAAACATCACATTACATTTAAATAAGTTATATTGAATACATTTTCTTAAAATTCTAAATAATTTTTATATATTTATTTATAAAAATTATTTGTAATTATTTTAATTCTTTAATTTGTCTCTGTCCGGCACTTTCTGTTCAACCTTGCTTTGCTGTGACAATTTCTCCTTTAAAAGTAATGCTAATAGTGGCTATGGCCCTCGTACCGCCTGAGGTGGGATAATACTATAATTTAGATAGTAAATTATAATATATATTTTTGAAAGACTTTTTTTATGTAAAATTTATGTAAAATAAATAAATAAATAAATAAATAAATAAATATTTCTGGCACAAATGGCAAGGTTTCCTGAGAAAAAAAGCATTTATTTTTTTTTTTATTTTTTTTTTTACACTTTCCACTTAAATAGTCCTGCAGTGAGACAAATACATTTGTAATAGTATAACAGTACAAATATTTCATGTAGTTTCTCATTTGCTATAATATTAGCTCATTAACACTGCCTGCCAAATGATTATAAAAGTATTACAAAATTTAATTTAACAGTTCTAGATGCAGATATTACAGCATTTTACACTGCAGAGCACTGCTGCTTTTAAACTACAACTTTTAAACATACATTTAGTTGATCCTTTGCAATTACAAAGGGCCACGATTGCATAGATGCTATTTGGTCAGATTCTGTAAAGAGTGCCAAAACTCTGATCTGCACCATAAAAGAGCTCTGTCAATCCTGTCAAACACTTCACATAAAACTGAGATGTAGGCTTCATAAATCGCAGCTACCCAGGAGTAAAGGAGAGTTATGCACAACATGTGAAAACAAATAAGGATCAATCCGCCTATGGTATTCCCAAAGGGAAGGTGAATAACTAAGTGTAAAATTTCACCAACAGAAAAGGGCCCTAAAGTTTCAGTAATTGAAACTTTTCTTTGGAGTGTTCTGGCATTGCCTCTCTCTCTGTCCCATGTTTCCCATGAGAATGATTTCAGTCAGGGCAAAGAGTCACTTGGTTTGACCCCTATCCCCAAGTGCGCAGCCTCACCACAAACTGAACCAAAATAAGAATTATGTAAAAATACAAGTGGGTAAGGGGGATAGTGCATTAAAAATGTAATGAAAACTAGCATCAATCTGCAGTCTGAAATAAGCTTCAAAATTTTTTATGAAATCTACAAATGAAGGTGAACATTTACAATTACTTTAAACTGCATTCGTGCCATTTCTGGTTCGGAATTGCATCTTAAAGGGATGAGGGTGAATAAATGATGATGACAGAACTTTTTATTTTTGGGTGAACTATCCCTTTAATATATGCAAAAATATAATTTGTTAGTCTAAATGACTAAATTATTTGTCATGGATCAGTCATCTTCAAAGATTTCTTTAGCAGTGGTTTAATTTTAAATGAAATATTAACTGAATTGTCTGAAAAAAAATTTGAGTGTTGCTTGCCCATTGTCAGTGCATTGCTATGCAGTTACTAAGTTGTTCTGAGTTGTAGTTAGTGCTTAGCTTTGCAGTGGCTAGGGTATTCTGAGTGGATGCTAAGATGTTCTGGGCAGTTGCTTTTTGGCCAAAATTAATGATGTTAAGGGCTCTCCGTCAAGTATTTAGGATTTTTTTCCCACAAGTTTTATCATCTGCAAGGTGAAAATATAAAATCATATGAATAATTATTTAGAAAAGCAATAGCTCCCCTTTCCTCAACAAGCCTCATGATTTGAGCTATCATTCTTGTCTGTAAACTTTGTAAGATGAGTTACATACCAAGGTTAAATAATTTGTGTTATGAGGTTCTTCAAATCTTTAATGTTAATATGGCTAATGTGCTTGCTTTAGCAATGATTAACTATCACTAATTATTACTTCTGTAAGCATTTTTTTCTGGTTGTTAATGAACAAAGTCTGACCCATAATCAGTTTAAAACCAGCACAGAACACAGAGAAGAAACTATCTATCCTCCAGACAAGGGGGGTGAGGAAATGCTTCAGAGGAGACGAGAGACAGAACGTGTGTTAATGGACCTCCCTCAGTCTCCCCCCTCTCCTCCACAAACCCAAAGCCTCCCTCGCTCCCAGATAAGAGGGCAGAATTCTCTCACTCTGGTCATTTCACACACCGCTCTGGGATAGAAAGAAAATTTCTCCACTTTTGTTTACCTTTCTCTCATGTTAAGAGCTTACAGATTGGGAGACTCATTTAGATGGGCTGTCTCCATTTCTCCTTGTGTTTTTTCATTCCCTTCTTATCTATCTGTGAGTGTGTAGTGTGGTTACTAAAGGGTCAGAATCAAAGAACACAACCCAACGCCATCAAAGGTCTTGCAGCAAAGAACGCAACCCAACGCCATCAAGGGTACTGCAGCAAAGAACGCAACCCAATGCAATCAAAGGTCCTGCAGCAAGGAATGCAACCCAATGCCATCAAAGGTCCTGAAGCAAAGAACGCAACCCAATGCCATCAAAGATCCTGAAGCAAAGAACTCAGCCCGATGCTATCAAAGGTCCTGCAACAAAGAACACAACCCAATGTCATCAAAGATCCTGCAGCAAAGAACGCAACCCAATGCCATCAAAGGTCCTGAAGCAAAGAACGCGACCCAACGCCACCAAAGGTCCTGAAGAAAAGAACAGGACCCAACGGCATTAAAGGTCCTGAAGCAAAGTGTGCAGCCCAACAGCATCAAAGGTCCTGTGCCACAGAACGCAGCCCAAAGCTTTTAAATGTCCTGAAGCAAAGAACGCTGTCCAACACCATCAACAGTCCTGCAGCAAAGAACACAACTCAATTAAAGGTCCTTGCAACAGAGAACGCAACTCAAAAACTACAGTAAGTGAAGGAAACCTCTACATCTACATCTAGCCATGTGTTCCTCTATTGAAGAAGTGTGAACTGGCTGGCACCTTCCGTTGACCACAGGTGACCTTTCCAGAGACGTGAACTTTGCTCTCGCTGCCATGGGGCTTGCCAGAAGCGGCTGGCACTTGGCACTGCTATTGGTGATGACTGGCCTGGTTAGTTGCGGAAAGGGTAACGGTCAGAGACGCGGGGGAGGCGAAAGGCGGAAGAAGCTACACCGGGTGCAGCACGGCCAGTGCAGCTATACCTTCATCTTGCCGGAGGTGGAAAGCTGTCAGGGTGGAGCGGACCAGATTAGTGGAACTAACGTTGTGCAACGGGATGCCTCAACGGGGGACAGCGAGTGGTCTTCTCAGAAGCTGCAACATCTGGAGATGGCCATGGAAAACAACACGCAGTGGTTGCAGAAGGTGAGAATGACATCATAATGGGATACAGGTGACTGTTAATATTGTTTGTTCCTTGACTTACTCAAGTGTTGCTGTATTTTAGAGTAAGGGTGTAATGATGCCTTCAAGTCATGTTGGAATAATTGCATTTACAAGATGAGAGCACATGAATGCCACAACAATGTCGTAATTATCAGTGGGAAACCCAGGATTTAAGCTTTATGCTCCAAACGTTCTGTGCCTGTAAAGCACATAATCATTTTAGAAGCAAATTAATATTGGCTATAATTAGTTGTTAATGTTGGATATTAAACAATGTTCAATTAAGTTTGTACATATTTTGAGTTCTGTTGAAGAAGACTGGTGATAAAACCTGCCAAAAATAGCTAAAAAAGCTGAATGGGAACAATTATCTGTTTGAACATTTAATACTGCATCACATTCAAAAATACAAACTGTTGAAAGACAACCTGGTCACTGGACAAATTTCACATTCTCTGCTGCTTTTTGAGTTGCCATGTGCGATTTCCATTAACTGACATTTGCAATTTCATCTCCATTTTCAAGTGCAGTGATTAAGCAACATTTCAAACATCAAAGTGAGCTTGCTGGAATGTTCAAATATGAATAAATAGATGAAACGCCCTTTTCAGCAATAATCCGAGAGTGTTTTCCCATAATTAAACAGGAGCCAGATCACAAAAGAATTTGATCTCCATAAGTGACTGCAGAGTGATTTATTACTCCATTCAAATGTGAAGAATGCAAGGCTTGATTGGCACTTCAAAGGAATTTTGCTAGGTGACATTAACTGAGCTTATGAATAGATGAAGTGTTGGAGTGCAGAATGAAAGTTTGCTGTGATAATGTCTATGTGTTCAGTGCACCACCAAAGTTGGCAATCTATACCGCTCAAAGAAAAATCTCTCGCACCTCCAGAGGAATGAGGTGTGACCCTTGACTGTGGTTAAGAAGAGGTCAGATTGCGATAAGAGTCATCTTAATTATAAACACTTGCTGTTCTCACTGCACTCATGCCAAAAATAAGGAATTATTTTGTGAAATAAATTGTGGGTTAAGAGCAGTGTTTGAAATACTTTAAGGGATATTTCCTATTAAAATTAATATTCTGTCATCATTTTAACACCATTATATTGTTCCAGACCCATATGAATGTATTTCTTATGTGAAACATAGAGGGGGATGTTCATCTATATCCTCAGTCACCATACACTTTCATTATTTTTTTTTCAATACAATGAAAGTGAATGGTCATTGAGGTTGTCAGCCATTAACAATTCTCCTTTTGTGTTCCAGTGGCCCTAATATTTATTAGATTAGATTAGATTTGTTAGCAATTAACAAACTAAGTGGCATCTGCAAAAAAATTATGCTAGAGCTTTTCTCAGAACTAACTTCACTTTTCTGAGCCATTTTTGCAATTACTTTTAATCAACCTGGGTCAAGGCGATTTTTAGTGGATGTATAAAGTCAGTTTCCTTTAGAAGTTTAAAATTAAGAGTAACCACAGGTGTGCTTCATTACATTATCCATGGTCATGTTTCAACATTTGACAACAAGAAAGGGTCCAAATAGTTTTTGTCTTCATTTTGAACTGTATATATATTATCATTTAAAACCTAACAATCTTGTTTTTGTCAAATTATTTGCTTTAAAGTGTGCTTGTACTCTTTCTTTAAACTCTCTTGGTTTGAAATCTTGTTATCTACTGCAACAATATTCATACATTTTAAGTGTGGCTTAAGTGTCCAAGTACGTTTTGGGGCCACTGAATATACCAACCAATTGTTTTTGAAAATCTTTCATTGGTCTACAATGCTAACTTGCTCAAATGCAATAATTTGAACTGTCCCTCAAAGTTCTGACTTGAATGTTAGGTGTCCTGCAAGCTTATTGAAATCATTTGAGGGTCTGGCCATGGCTGTATAATTGGGCAATGTGTTTATGTGGCGAGTGTTGGGGGGAGCATGGCCGAGCGATGAGGGACGGCTGGGGGAGAATGATCACAATCAGCCAGGAGAGGGATAAGGTGGAGCCGGAGCCGCAGTTCGAGAGAGAGACGCACAAAGCTGTCAGTGTGTCAGTGTGGTGTGTGCTGAAAAGCTGAAAAACTTTTGTGTACTGCTGAAAAGTGGTGTCTTATTGTGTGACACTGAAAAGTGTAGCAATAAATTGTCCGACGTGGATTGTTCACCCAGTCCCCGCTTCCTTCTTTCCACATTAATAACTTGGTCTGTTACACTGGTGCTGAAACCCGGGAATTTGGAAGAAGATGCGGCATCAAGGAGTCCTCGCCACTGACTGAGGGTCACGACGCCGAGGGAGTGCTCGGTCCGGTGGCGCTAGAGCACTGCGTCAACCGGCAACCACGGACGGAAGCAGTACAGTGGGCTGAGGACCGTCTGGCGGCGTGTACGGGGACTGGTGCATTTTTGTCCTTTTTCTCCTCTCTCTCTCTCTCGTTCTCTCCCTCCCTCTTTTTTCTCTCTCTCTATTCTCTCCCTCCCCTTCTCGCTCTATCTTGTTCTCTCTCCCCCCTTGTCTTGTTCTTGTTTCCAGGAGGTGGAGAAAACCATCCGCCAGCGGGATGGGCTGAAAGGGCAATAATTCCCCTCCAGAAATGGTGGGAGTAAGTCAGGCCGGATGGCTCCCTGGCCTGAGTCAGGTAATGGAGGTATGTGGCAAGTGGGGGGGGGGGCGTGGCTAAGCGATGAGGGACAGCTGGGGGAGAATGATCACAATTAGCCGGTAGAGTGATAAGGTGGAGCTGGAGCTGGAGCCACAGTTCGAGAAAGAGAAAGAGAGAGATGCAAGAAAAGCAAACCTTTTGTGTACTGCTGAACAGCGGTGTCTTATTGTGTGACACAAAAAGTGCAGCAATAAATGAAAGATGTGGATTGTTCACCCGGTCCCTGCTTCCTCCTTTCCACATTAAAAACTTGGTCTGTTACAGGGTGTTTAGTTTACTGACAAATGATTGAAACTAAACGGATATGATGCCTTAGACTGCTCCCGCAGCTCACCCCTTACCTGACCTGCATTCACAAGCAATTGACGACATATCATGCTTCTGACTCTATTAGTTGGAAGGGGAAAGAGGAGTGGGGGTGGAATATGGTGTATATAGGGGTATATGGAAAGCATGAGGAGCCATTTGAAGTCTTTGCTTATTTTTAAGCAAAGTCTAATGGCCATGAACCAAAAGCTCTCTGGAAAAGAGTTCTTCAAAGGCCAGGGGGATTAGTGATTGTACGTCCCATTTAAAGCAGCTTGAGATATGGCAAAGCCCCAGAACCCTTTGAGTGGGAGCCCCACTGGATGCCGAGTAACAAAAACGACAAGTACTCTACAAACCTCAATTCACAACCTTTCGGCTTAATGCTCTGATTGGAAAGAGAAAAACACTTTGGATTTGCTTTCCAGTAACCCGATTCCATCAGTCAAGAAAGAAGATGCAATTGATAATGTGAAGTTGAGGGAAAACAATATTCTTAAGAATATTTTAACAATTTGTATTATAATTTGCACTTGTTTAGGCATCTTTTTGATGTTTATTCATTTAGTTTATATTCATCTAATGTGTATGGGGTTCACCATACAACTATTACAGAGAACTACATTGTTAAATTTTTTGAAGGAAATGTGAGTGGGGCTTTACCTTCCCTTGCTCTCCAAAGACATGTCAGCCAACCTAATGTCAACAAACCCAAAAGCATTAAAGGCATAGAGCGTTCTCTGATTGGCCTCAAAAGAGCCGCTCCCCAACTCTCATTTGCTATTTAAAGACCCGAGGGCTGCCACAGGTGAAACAGGTGTGATTTCTCAAGACCTATTTCAAAGATATCTGTAGGGTAATAGGGGTATTATAAAAGCATAGTATTCCAAATGAAAGAAACTGCTTACAGCAGCTTTAATACTTGGGGTTATGGGTTTAGATCAAACTTCTACCCCTATATGAGTAATGGCAATAGTGATGATTGCCTTAGCAAACAGTACTAATTCTTAGCAATACAACAAGATGCGCAGGTCAGCAAGCCTCACAATTGAAACAAGACCTGCAATTTGGTAATGGCTGAATGTGCATTCATCTCTCTACAAGAGTTTGGATACCGTGAACAACATTTAGAGCAGAACACACCCTAAAAAGTTTGCGCAAAGGTGACTCAATTGCTACTCCATAAAAAAGCAACTTAGAAAATGAAATTAGGAAACTAAATACTAAAAAACATGCAGTAAAACATCTCAGCATGTGATAGGTTTCTGCTAATGCAACATCACATTAACAAGCCTCCTGTGTCTCTGTTAATAGTTTCTTTCTCTGGCCTATTACTCCTTTTATTTCTCTATGGAGAATTAAGAGAGAGATAGATTGAGCAAAGGATTGCTGGAGGAGAGGTTGAGAACACGGAAAGCCTGCTGAGTTTACAATGTCTCGGTACTGTCTTTAATGACCCTGTAAAACGCAGCGGTTGTGGGGCTTCCTTGGGAGTCGACTAAGAGCCGGAATGTTGATTAATCTCGCTATCAATGTGCAGAATCAGAGTCGTGCACATCAAAAGCTCACTCAGCACATTTTCCTTTGAAGAATGTTCTCTTGGTGCTCAAAATAAAAGCCATTCCCTTAAGGAAAACATACAAATGTGTTGGGAAATCCATTTGAGAAATAAGTCTGGTCCAAGACTTCAAAATTGTTTCTATGTTAGAAGACCATCTTGATGAAATATGTTGTAAACACAACATAACTTGTTGTGACAACTTTTGGTCTAGATAGAATTTAATGTCTGTTTCGATTAGTTGTACATTCACTTGAGTCTGCTGTAGAATTCTATGAACTTTTTTGACAGTAACGAATGATTGCTCTAGCCAAATGCTTGTCAGAGTTAGAAAGAGAAAATGGAACACAAGGGAAGGTATTTTAATGTCCTCTTTGGACTTAAAATATTCTGGATCTCTGCAGAATTCCAGTGGCGCAGAAAGACCTTGAGTGTGGATAATAATACGAACAACAGGGGTAATTTTTTTTAAAAAGTGTGTGCGTGCATGTATGTGG
Organism: Myxocyprinus asiaticus; assembly: GCF_019703515.2. Classification (NCBI taxonomy): domain Eukaryota; kingdom Metazoa; phylum Chordata; class Actinopteri; order Cypriniformes; family Catostomidae; genus Myxocyprinus; species Myxocyprinus asiaticus. Next base: position 46,201,010 of record NC_059355.1, read on the forward strand.
GGATCCAAAAGCCTGAGACCCAGAATGTAAATGCATTATTAATTAATAATTTTTGAAAACTGTGAGAATTTTTTAGTATTGGATATGTCCCTCTTTTGCTTTAATGACAGCATGTATTTGAGCTAGCATGGAAAAGTTTGTGCAAAACCTGATAATCCATGTTATCCCAGAATGATTTGAAAATGTTCCAAAGAGCATTTTGTGTGCTTCAAAGGAAATCTGACCTTTTGGGCAAAAGAGTAAACATGGTCATTGTCACAAATTTGCTTACATTTGATTAGTGACCTAGACATAGCCCAGAACTTTTAATTTTCTTCTTCATTTAACTTACTCAAAATCATAAAAAAAAAAAAAAAATGTATTTTTTATTTCTAGGTTTAAATGAAAATAAAATCTGTGATTTTCAACGTGCTCTTCGTCTTTTATAGTGCTTGTCTCTTATAGGTTTCGACTCTCTCTGTATGTCTCTATTTGTGTGTATACGTGTGTGTGTATATTGAGTTTGGCTCAGATCACAGCAGAAGTCTTTGGTTTGTTAAACAAACATTTAGCCCGTGTTTATCATTCTTGGGGAAGTGTCTTTGAGAGCAAAGAGTTGTCGAGTTTAGTGAAGAACTGAACGTGGGCTCTGTCATGTTGCTTTCACTGACATTAGTCAGCATTAGGAGAACTCCACTGGAGCCAGAACTCCTAGAGTGACACTAGCCTCACTGATAGCGATGAACTTTGCAGCTCTTTTGGCACCAGCACTGTATCAACTACACTCTGTTGAACAAATTTAGCCGACATTAAAATATTACTGAAATGCTGGTCTGCTTCCACAATTGGAGACCTTAAATTATTGTGTTGGTCCATAATAAAGAAATTAAGTAAATGTTGTGCCACTTTGAGTGTAGACAGTTTTGTTCATTAGAATTATGGGTGTCTAGTTTTGTCCATGTAGTTTTCTTTGCAGAACTTGCTTTGTTCCAATTACTGACAGTAATTTGTTGGCCAAGTTGACTATGTAATGCAAAAGGTAGAGGTTTCCAATTTTATTTGTCAGTAAATAAATAGAAAAGTAACACACTGTACTTATTTAAAAAAGTAACGTAGGTATTAGGGGCTAAATTCAAAAAGTAATGCATTTTCTATTTTTCTTTACTTATTACTCTGACAGTGTGTTTGACAAAATCCTCGTTCCAAAAGGTAATCCGATTATGAAACACATTAACCTTCTGATAGGATGTTAAACTGAATGCTTGTTAGTTCCAAAAGGTAATCAGATTACAAAACACATTAACACTTTGATAGAGTGTTTGATGGAATGCTGGTTTGTTCCAAAAAATAATCAGATTACAAAATACAGTACTGTGCAAAAGTCTTAGGCACATAAAATGCTTCACAAAAACATTTGTCTTAAGATGGTTATTTATATTTTCAGCTTAAGTGTGTCAATAGAAAATATACATTTAAGATTCCCAAACATTTCTTTTGCAAATAGAATAGAATAGAAGAACAAGGAGCCCTGCAAAAGATGGTATGGTCCCCACAGAGCCCCTCACTGAATACTGAATCAGTCTGGGATTACAAGAAGAGACAGAAGCAGTTGAGACAGATGAAATAGATAGAAGAACTGTGGCGATTTCTCCAAGAAGCTTGGAACATCCTATCTGCCAACAACCAAGAAAAAGTGTATCCAGGTGTACCTAGGAGAATTGGTGCTGTTTTGAAGGCAAAGGTTGTCACACCAAATACTGATTTAGCATTTTTTATGTTTACTAGATTTGTATGTCGTTAATTGATAAATGAAAACTATTTATGGCATTATTTTTTAAGACTTCTCACTATGCAACATTTTTCCCAAGTGCCTAAAACTTTTGCACAGTACTGTACATTAACATTCTGAAAGTGTTAAACAAAATATTTGTTAGTTTCAAGAAGTAATTGGATTAAAAAGGGTGTTACCGCTCTAATAAAGTGTTTGACAAAATGCTTGTTCCAAAAGTTAATCAGATTATGAAATACGTTAACACTCTGATAGAGTTTTTGACAGAATGCTTGTTTGTTTCAAAAAGTAATCTGATTACAAAACACATTAACATTCTGATAGCATGTAAAACGGAATGCTTGTTAGTTCCAATAGGTAATCAGAATACAAAACACGTTAACACACTGAAAGGGTGTTTGATGGAATGCTCGTTCGTTCCAAAAAGTAGTCTGATTATGAAAAACATTAACATTCTTATATTGTATTAAATGGAATGCTTGTTAGTTCCAGAAGGTAATCAGATTATGAAACATGTTTACACTCTGATAGTGTGTTTGATGGAATGCTAGTTCCAAAAGGTAATCAGATTACGAAACACATTAATGCTCTGATAGAGTTTTTGTCAGGAATGCTCATTTGTTTCAAAAAGTAATCTGATTAAGAAACACATTAACATTCTGATAGCATGTTAAACTGAATTCTTCTTAGTTCCAAAAGGTAATCAGATTACAAAACACGTTAAGACTCTGATAGTGTTTTTGACAGAATGTTAGTTTGTTTCAAAAAGTAATCAGATTACAATACACATTAACATTCTGTGATGAGGAGGAGGGCGGGCCAGGCCGTGAAGACACACGGCCGGCCCTGAATCGGGCTAATCAGCCGGGAGGGGGATAAAGACAAGCTGGAGGCGCCAGTTCGAGAGGGAGAGAGACGCACGAGGCCACGTTGTGTATGTCTTTATGTTTTATGTTGTTTTATGTTAATTTATATCATTACTGTTCACGACTGTTCAGCCGGTTCCTGCCTCCTACTTGCCCATCCCTTATGGGGTACATTGGTGTAGAGCCCCGGGAAGTAGGAGGAATGGACCAGGAGAGCAGCCGCGGCCGTCTGCCTGGGGATGGAGGGGTCACTGCCGGCCACCGAGAGCCGAAGGAACCACTGCCGTTCACTGAAGAAGGGAAGGAGCGAGCTGGCATCCGCCAGAGGGCGGAGGAGCATTTGAGGACCGGGCGACAAAGTGTCCGGGGACCGGAGAGCAAGTTTTTCTCTCTCTCTGTCACTCCGCCTCATTCTTTCTCTCTCCCCTTTCCCTCCCCTCATCTCTCTCAGGGCTCAAGAAAGGTGGGAAAGACCTGCTGGCAGACACGGCCAGAAGGGCAATGCCCCCCCTCCAGGAAGGGAGGGGAGTGCGTCGTGAGTTAGGTGATGGAGGAGTGTGACGAAGAGGAGGGCGGGGCCAGGCTGTGAGGACACAATGTGGCTGCGTGTGTCTCTCTCGAACTGGTGCCTCCGGCTCGTCGTTATCCCCCTCCTGGTTGATTAGCCCGATTCAGGGCCAGCCGTGTGTCCTTATGGCCCAGCCTCGCCCTCCTCCATCGCCCGACTCAGGTCGTGGAAACCCTCGGTATGACGCACTCCCCTCCCTTCCTGGAGGGGGGCGTTGCCCTTCCGGCCGTGCCTGCCTGCATGTCTTCCCCACCTTTCTGGAGCCCTGGGAGAGATGAGGGGAGGGAAAGGGGAGAGGGACTGAGCGAGGCGGAGCGACAGAGAGAGAGAAAAACTTGCTCGCCGGTTCCCAGACACACTGTCGTTCGGACTTCAACCACTTCTCCGCCCTCTGGGGATGCCAGCTCACTCCTCCCCTGGTGGATAGCAGAGAGTCCTCTGGCCCCTGGCGGACAGAACTGCTCCTCCCCTTCTTGGCAGACGGCAGCGGTTCCTCCGGCTCTCGGCAGCTGGCAGCGGCCCCTCAGTCCCCAGGCAGATGGAGCGGCTGCTCCTTTGGTGGACGGCAGCAGCGAGGACACTGTGACAGCGCGTCCCTCCTCCTTCCCAGGGTTCAGAACCAATGTAGCGGGGTAAGAGATGGGCAAGGAGGAGGCAGGAACCGGCTAAGCAGGCAACGTAAAATTTAATGATAAAACTCAACATAAAACAAACATAAACAAACACAGACACACATGCAATGCGGCCGCGTGCGTCTTTCTCCCTCTCGAACTGGCACCTCCGTCTCGTCTTTATCCCCTCCCGGTAGATTAGCCTGATTCAGGGCCGGCCATGTGTCCTTACGGCCCGGCCCCGCCCTTCTCCTCATCACACATTCTGATAGTGTGTCAAACGGAATGTTTCTTAGTTCCAAAAAGTAAAGAGATTTCAAAATGCATTAACAGTCCGATACAGTTTTTCACAGAATGCTTGCTTTTTACCAAAAGTAATCAGATTATGAAACATTTAACACTAATAGAGTGTCTGACGAAATTAGATCTGTTTTGAAAGTTTGGAATGAGCCGTGTAATTTTGAAATTTAGCGAACTGGATTTCAGAAAACACTGGACCCGCCTCTCTAAAATTATCATTGATCAGTGAATGTCTACGTCAAAGTGCATTGCAGCAAAAGATACAGTGCAGTGCTTTAGTGCAAACTATAGTGTGTAAGCACCCTAGCGACTATGATAGATATCTGCGGTGTGTTGTTGCATGTTAGAGTGTGTTTTATACTTTGTTAATTGTAAATGTGGTCTAAATGATTGTATAGTCACTAATGTGTCTACCTACTCAAAACTGGGTTTTCGGACAAATCATGGAATATGGAACCACTGTCCACACTATCCTCTCAGCTTAGCACAGAGGATTTAATTTGTCCTTCATTGAATGCACTCTGGCTTTTACGGTTTCCTTTTGCAGTGTCTGCATTTTAATCCAAAGAGACCTTCCACAAATGCCAAACTCATTTTCAGACTATGACTCATCAATTGGCGTGTCAATCTTTTGTCAGAATTCCGTCTTAATTGATTATATACTGTAACATTTTTAAGAAAAATTATGCATCTGTGTTTCACTCTTTCCCCCGAGAAGATATTACACTTATTTTCTCCACATACTTGATAAATGTGGTATTACATTGATTTGGCTAGATATTGCTTGAATATTGATTTCATTACTGCGTGCAAAATGTTTCATGGCATTCAAGTATGTGCTGTATTCATGCAGTAATATCATATTCTTATGGCCTAATCATGTTTGTAATCTGGAGTTTGTCTCAGTAATGATGAGGAACCTAAGGCAATCATGGTTCACATAAGCATGGGCTGTATTCAGAGTGGTTTAGAGACCTGGTTTTGCTTACATGGCTTGTTCTTTATAACTGGCAAACTGCTCTAACACCAGAAGTGTCCTGAAACATGTGGTTACGGCTGCTTGAGTCAGTACTTCTCATTCTTTGCTCTTGTGCATGCATTGGGTTTTTGAAAATACTCCGGTTAAGATGGTATATATACATATACAGTATACACAGTATATATATATATACACACAGCATGTACAACAGTTAGTTCTGATTGGATGAGAGACATTCTATGAGTATTGATGGTCTCACACCATCAGCACTCTGACGCTTCATTGTTTGTATCACTCCGCTTGTGTTCGTACTGTTCTAAACTAAAGTGTAAGAGCAGTGCATATGTGTTAAGAGCTATATGTGTCTCTTTACCTTTAATTTTGTGACATTACATGTTTTAGCCAGCAGGTAGCGGAAAAATACTCTTTTGTGTGTGTAATATGAGCCAGTTAGGTGACGTGAAGTGAGTCAGCGTCAGTCAGTATTTTCATTCATCAGCACTACGTGATTGCTCGGATTAATGCTACACTACTAAAGCTAGGAAATAGCTTTAAAAGGCTTTAAACAAACAACATCAGCATTAAGGCTCATCACAGCTGAGAGACACAACAGACTGATTAATTACACAAACTCAAGGCACTTACCTCTTACCGGAGTTTCCACACTGGAGAGGACATACTGTTCAAAATGGCGGAGGAGATTGCGGTTTATATAGTGAATGACTCTTGTGCACCAGCTACCACGGAATAGGGAGGAATACCCTCGCTTGGATGAATATTTTTCCACTGAGAAAATAGGATGAATTTGACCAAAATGATATAATCTTCAGAAAACTGTCTAACACACTACAGCATCTCTGCTTGGGAGTGGCAAAAGGTGATCACTCCATCTATCTCTCTCTCTCTCTCTCTCTCTCTCTCACACACACACACACACACACACACACACACACACACACACACACACACACACACACACGTTTGTTTCTCCAATAACTTGTTAGAAAGAGCCCAAGCTATGATACTAGTTCTAAAGTTTTTGAATTACTAACGAAGGTCTGGACGCATCATTTGGTTTGAACTAGCAACGGCAGATTCTGATCCATCACATAAGAAAGTAGTTCCATGCACAAATACATTTTTTATGATCATACTCAGTTTGTCCTAATTTTTTTACATTTACTTGTTAATTGAACTGTTGTATGTAAGCAATATTACACTCACAATCCTACTATATCGCCCTAAATCAGCACTCGTGCCTATGGCCGAATCACAGCAGTGCTGATGTAGGGCCATATCGCACTCTTGCTTGTGTGATATAGCTTAATATATACAGTATATATATATATATATATATATATATATATATATATATATATATATATATATATATATATCAATGAGATCCAAAAGTCCGAGACCTCATAAAGAATCTTAAAGCCGCAATGCTCCAGTAAGACTTGACTTAAAAAACAGATTCTGTCCCACAGCTGGCAATGCAGCAGAAACGGATTCCAGACCAGGAGCTCATTGGTCTTCTTGTGGTTGTGTTCTTCAGATTAAAGATGAATGATTAGAGACTTAAGGTTTGCTGTTTGCTCTAATGAGTTTTGTTTTTTTTCTCAATTTGATCAAAGGCATTTTTGTAGGTAAATTGATTTTAACTGGTAGCAGCAATTTACTCGCACAATTACGCACATGCAGTACATCTTTAAAATTGAGATGACTGTCTCCCTTCATTTCCTTTAAAAAAGAAATGATGCATTTTAATAAGAAGAACAGCACAACATGATAATAAATGTTCATCCTGTTTTAGTACGACTCTAACATTTAGTTCACATGGAAATAGTTGCTTTTACCTTGTCCAGTCCCCACTTGAGAGCCCATTAGTGTTGCAAGAACAAGGGAAGAACAGTCAAGTAACAGACCATCTGTTGAGCTTTTCCTTGTGCAAAGTTATAGTTTTAGATCTCCTCTGTTTTTTCTGGTTGATATCTGGTTGATATTTATTTCATTTAAAATCAATCTATATATCTATCTATCTATCTATCTATCTATCTATCTATCTGTCTGTCTGTCTGTCTGCCTGCCTGCCTGTCTGTCTGTCTGTCTAATGATTTATCTATCTAAATTCAAATTCAAAATGGCTTTATTGGCATGACTGTGAATAATACAATATTGCCAAAGCAGAGGTTGTATGTAAACAAAAATAAAAATAAAACATTTTAATCAATAGTTTAACGAAAGTTAAACATTATAATAAATTATAACATTCCTGAACGGCAGAAGACCACAGTGTTGACATAAAACTGAAGATCAATAACACATCTACATACTTTATACACATATAGTATATTCACACACACACATTTACTGAGAATCAATGTGGTGAACAAATGGGTGACATACTGGGGTAATACACATAAAACATATTCACCCCCTGTCTCTGCTTTGTATCTCTGACAGTCAGTAGATACTCTTCCAATTCATAGTTTGATTTAAGAGTCCGATAGAATTGTAATTTGCTTTGTGTTTTAGTTTCTTTGATCCCAATGTTGCAGATAGGTGTTTTTAGATTGTTTGATGATCTGATTTATTCTGAAGTTTGGTTGAAAAGCAGTGCTGGTCTGAGGTTGGTAAGTGTTAGTAGTGTTAACTGGGTTAGTGAATCTCAGAACTAGGTGACTGAGGGGACTTTATTCAGGGTTCAGTTCCTTGGTTTGTAGTGCTTTAAAATGTAGCAATTCTGTGGGACTTGATTTATTTTTTGTATGTTAATAATCAATGGGAATTGGCCTAATTCTGCCCTACATGCATTATTGGGTGTTTTCCTTTGTAATTTCAAAATTAATTTGCAGAATTCTGTGTGTAGGGCTTCTGTTGGATGTTTGTCCCATCTAGTGTAGTTCTGATCACTGAGTGGACCCCACACCTCACTTTCATACAGCGCAATGGGCTGTGTAACACTATCAAAGATTTTATCTGTCTGTCTGTCTGTCTGTCTTTCTACCATATGAAGAACATTTTTAGGCTACCTCACAAAACATTTTTGTTTTGTATATGTAGTTTTCTAGCTATCTGTCATTGCAAGTGTAATTAAACACAAAACCGATTCTTCATCCTTGAATCTTAACCTTTTACAATAAAGCAAAAAGATTCATAGTGCCTCATGTATTACCCAATCAGCTTCCTGTCATCCAGGGTGGATGGTCCCCAGCCTCGAGCATTAGCCCACAGTTTGTTTGGTTATGTTAGCTCAGAGAGCAAGAGAGGAATCACAGTTCGGGCTGCACAGCTGCATTCCCCGCCTGCCACAGGGTCAACAGCCACTCACTGATTGGTTGCAGCTCATTCTGAATTGCAAAGAAAACATGGTTGTCTTCTAGAGGAGCAGTAACTTTTGATTATCATAACTGATGGTAGAGTCTGACTCACTCAAATATAGTCTTAACCCTTCCACCTTGGAGTAATTATAAGCCCAGGATTAAGAAAAAACTCATTAAGTCGCAGTCATTGGAGTGACTTGTTCGACTTCTCTCGTCTAAGCAAACAAAAAACATTTTGCAACAATCTCCCAAGTGTGTCATACATGTCGGATAATTGCTTGTTTGAATACAATTGGATTCAAAAGAGTCCACATTGAAAATCTGGAAAGTATGTTTTTGGATTTTGAAAAATTTTAATCAAAGAAACATTTTGACGTAAAATGAATAATAAATATTTTAGATTACTATTGAGATTACTAATTTAATACAGTTCAGTGCTAAAACAATGCAGGTTCTCATGGGAATGAGCTTCTCTCATGCAGTCATGAATGATCAATGGATGTCAAGTTTTTACTGAAACCTATTGTTTGCCTTTCAGAAGACTTGGAATATGACACATCATATGGACTACTTTTATGTAGTTTGGAATGACATGAATTTAAAAAAATTATCAAATAAATTAGAAAAAGCTAAATGCATTTTCACTAGAGGAATATTGGACACTACGTGTATGTGTGTTCTTTGTGCTCAGGCAAATGGATCCATAATGATGCAAAGTCACTTTGTGAACAAAAAGCTTTTTTTCAGTTAAACATGCACATTATACTCAGTGAAACAACCCTTAAGCTTTAAAGCAATCAGGGTTCTAATCAATGGTAACCAAAATGGTCAAATAACATTATGACAAATAACAATAACAAGAACATTGATTGAAAATGTGTCCTTGCCTGAATATATCAGAAACACTTGCAAAACAGCTGTTATAAACACAAACTAATAACAAGAATGAACAATGAACAAAGACTGGAGTGCATCATGGGAAACTGAATACCTTAACTGATGCCACAAATCTAATAACATGCCTTTAAATTGTTGTAAACTAAACACTATCTAAAGTGACTGTTCTTAATGACCTCCAAGACTTGAGGTAAACATAGCTGTGACATTGATAAGTTTGGAACTGGCTTGAGGTCACCATTTGTCTGTTAATTTATCATCTGATTAGTGAAAATGGTTAGTTAACCGAAATCACTAATCACTGGATTTGTCAAATGTTTTAAGGTTAGTAGTATTAAACCTTTGAAAGATATTCAGAGTTTTATGTGAAACACTTAGTAGCAAGTAAACTACATATTCATGAGCAGAACTGTCAACATAATCACATGGGAAACTGCTTCCGAAATCTCTTGTACCCAGAAATCAACCCCATTCAGAATTACTGACAAGCAGCATGTCCCATCAGATATTTTTGCATCTATTCAAGTGTGAGGACATTTCCCTTGAGCGCTACTGACAGCGAGCAACCTCCGAGACAGGCGTTCTGGTCCCATGGAAACCAGAAGTAATCTCGTTCACATAAACAATGGTAAATGCAATTCAGAGGGTGCATTTTTGCTCAAAAATTGCATATTTACTCCACTGACGGTTAGGTTTAGGGTTGGGGTTTGGGTTAAGAGGTAGAGCTAATAAAATATGTATTCCTATTGACTATATTACATCATTTACAACTTTAAATGTTTTTGGCACCATTCTGTGGACATTTCACCTGGAAATTGGAGCTCACATGTACCCATATGATCAAAAACACTTCCAGCTTTGGCTACTGGGGGAAGTGATTTGAATTTGGTAAACAGACCAATTTTAGCAGCAACATTTATAACCTACTTGTCACTGAATTCACAGCATGATCAGTCTGGAATTGTATATTCTTCTTTGTTTTCGGTATGCTATGCATGCTATGTCAGTGAAATAATCTGTGCTTATTATATTGGGACAGACTGCACACATTTTCTGCTACTTTCCTGAGTTTCCTGTACAGTGGATTGTGGCTTGGCAGTGCTTCGAAATTATTGGAATGAGTTTTTACATGCCGGTGTATTATTGGGGTATAATCAATTTAAGATGAACCTGTCTGAAAACCGGACATAAAAACGTGTGAAAAAAGTCTGATGTTTTGCATTTTTTATGCTGAAATGTCATGCCCATTATTCTACCCATTACAACAGTCAAAAGTATGCTATTATTATATATACGTAGGTATGAATACTTGTATACTGTATATGTATATATGGATCGAATATTTGGATGCCTGTAACAAAAAACACAGTCAAATACACTACACATTCCCAGATTAATATAAAATCTTTACAAAAATACATAAAGTGGAAACATAATTCAGAACTGCATACATAAACCATTGAATGTCATTGTTTATGGCTGATACATTTTCAACCTTTTTCTGATTGCATTACCAGAAATGGTGACTTTATACAATAAAAGACTAAAATATAACATGATATAATCCATTATTTCCTTTGCTAGTGACCCTTTTATTTGTAGAGAGTATGACGAATTGCTTTCTTCCCTGAAGGCCTGCTTGGCAGACCACATTATCAGCTGTAAAACATAAATTAACATTGACAGACAAATAATATGTTTCACATCTTTTAACGCAGCTCTGGATTTTGGATTTGTTTTTAGGTGCCTTTGTTTTTATAAATCTGTTTGCTCAATGTTTGAAGCATCACCAACTCTGTGGGTTGTTACAGATGATAAAGACAAAACCAAAAGTCCTGAAATTGTAAATGTGGCCTACCGCAGTAATTCCGGCTTTCTCATTGGCTAATTACTGTAATCTAAAGATGGAAGCTAATTCTGGTAGTAAATGCAAAAGGGAATAATTTGCCTTCTTGTTAGAAAAGAATTACAAAATATGACAGTTGCATCACTCCCATAGCAATTGTTTTTTTTTTTTGTTTTTTTTTTTTGCTAATTTATTTCTGAACCATAACCATGTCTAAGAATTTGAAGGAATATTCCAGGTTCAATACAAGATAGGCTTAATTGATAGCATTTGTGGAATAATATTGATTACCACAATAAATTATTTCGACTTGTCCCTCCTTTTCTTTAAGTAAAAAACATTGAGGTTACAGGTGTGAGACACTTACAATGGAAGTGAATGGGGCCAATTTTTGGCAGATTTAAATGGAGAAACTTAAAACTTAAAGAAACTGTTAAAACTTGTGTATTATTTGAGCTGTAAAGTTGTTTATATCATAATTTCTTAAGTTTTTTAAGGTTTTATGGTTTGCGGTGTTTCATCATTATGGCAACAAAGTTGAACATTTTGTTATAACTTTACACAGAAAAGGTTAGTATGTGCTTTCATCACACTAAAACCATGTTAACACGCATATTGTTTATGTCTTGTGCCTATACTTTTGAAACTGTGAGTATTTTAACATTTACGGATTGGCCCCCATTCACTTCCATTGTAAGTGCCTCACTGTAAACCAGATTTTTGCTTCTTTTTTATTTTTGTTTTTTTTAAAGAAAAGGAGTCTAAGTTCATTTTTCTGGGTATCAACATTTTACCACAAATGCTGTCGATTGAGCCTAAATTCTATTTAATCTGGAATATTAATTTAAGTATATGCAGAGGGGTCACTCTGAAAATCTTTTTTTTTTTTCCTCTTTCATTTAAACCTTGAAATAAACAAAGTTTTAGGATTTTGAACAACTGAAAACAAATAAAAGTTATGATGTCAAATTGAATAAGAAATATTTAATGTTCTTCACTTTCTTGGTGGCTGATTAAATGAGCAAATCTGAGACAATGAGCATATTAACTCCTTTGTACAAAAGGTCAAATTTCCTTGCTTCCATTGAAGCACACACAATGCACTTTGGAACATTCTCAAATCATGCTGGATAAAATGGATCATCAGGTTTTGCACAAACTTGTGGAGTCCATGCCAGTGCGAGTGCATGCTGTCATTTAAGCAAAAGAGGGATGTATAAAATACCTCTAAAATGCATGCACATTTTTTGAATCAATGTAACTTTTCTTCTTTTTTGTGCCACTAGATATGTGTCAATGAGAACAATTTATGCAAATATCACTGCCGTTGAAGTCTCCAGTGTCTGTGACAGTGGGACGGCACTCTGTGGCCTTGCTGATAGAATTTGCAAAAGGATGTTCTCAGACTGAGGGCTATTTTTGGAGCATGCAATACAAGAGAATAGAGTGTGTGTGTGTGTGTGTGTGTGTGTGTGTGTGTGTGTGCGTGCGTGTGTGTGTGGGGGGGGCGGGTTTGGGTGGTTTACGAGGACTTTTTCTAGGTTACAAACTGGTAATTACAAGGGTATTATGCAATAAATGTGGTTTATGAGGACATTTCTAGTGTTTTTTGTTGTTTTGTTTTTTTTGTGAGGGTTAGGTTTAGGGGTAGGGATAAGGGATAGAATCTATAGTTCGTACAGTATAAAAATCATTATGTCTATGGAGAGTCCTCATAAGGATAGCCGCACCAACATACAGTGCACATCCAACAGGCTTCCCCTCTTTGAAATCAGGCCAAACACTTCAGCCATTGAGGGATACATAACATCCCTCTCTTGGTTCTTGAAGAAATTGCCCTCCTGTGTAAATGATAAAATGTAAATCATATTTTCAAAATCATACAGGTATGATGCATTAATGACACATTCATACAGCCATCTAATGGAACTGCCAATGTATCTTGTCATCAAGATAACAGTGTCATGTGATTCTGATAGTGTGTTTGTGCAGTTCACCAATGAATTTAGCTAGACAAGCTGGAAATATCTGTGTCCATTCTGTTTCCTTTGCACCACATTCCTCCTTCCCCATCAACAACATATTGTCATAATGGATTAGTGGCACATTGCCACTGTCAACAGCCCAACCATCAACACAGTTTTTTCATGCACTGTTAATTCCCCATTTACAGTACACTTATACACTGAGGTCTTTTAAAAAGATCTTTGTATAGCTCTGGAAAGCATTAAAAAAATCTCAAGGATTTGTAATGGAATTTGGAACCAATCTTAAAGGATCCAAATGAGAATATCTTGTAGGATTCAAAACAAAACACAAAACAAAACATAGATGAAAATTGCGTGTCTGTGGCAACAGTTTTGCAAAATGATATTACTCCTATAGCCGCAGTTCGAGGTGAAATGTCCACTGTGTGGCGCTAAAAGCGAGTTCAATTTTCTCCCAAACAGATTAGGTTCTTAAAGAGCACCTATTATGGTTTTTCAAATATTACCTTTCATGTAGTGTGTTATATAGCTGTTTGTGAATGTAAAAAAGTCTGCAAAGTTTCAAAAATCAAAGTGCATGACAAATGGAGTTATTGACTCCCAAAAGAAAGAACCAATTCTGAACACCTGAAACGAGTCGTTAGTAATTCCAGACTTACTTCCTGTACTAACCTACGTAATTTGGTAACAAAAAACCCGCCTCTGGTCTTCACTGGCTGCTCGTGAACAGCTTTGACCCGCCCTCAAACACTACACTAAGAGGTAGACCAATCACAACAGACTGGGACATCTGACCAATCAGAGCAGAGTAGGCTCTCTGAAAGGAGGAGTTTAGAATGAATCGTTTAGAACAGATCATTGAACGAGCCGTTTTTGACTCTGGGAAAAAAAAAAGGTAATGCTGCAATTTAAATTATGAGCAAATTAAAGTGTTTTTTGACCTTGGATGCATGTAAATCTATTGTATGAGACCTTTAAAACAAAATTAGGCATGTTTAAAAACCATAATATGTGCTCTTTAAGGTTAATGCTCTTTCGAGTTTTAAGTCAACAAAACCTTCCTCCCTGCCCTAAACCTTAAACCTAACCGATAGTGTCATAAAAAGTAAATGTGATATAAAAAACGCAATTACTGAAGCGATTACCATGGCACTTTCGGCTCACGTGTCGACTCTCATGCTCTTCAGGACACATACCCCGGTCCTTTGCATCATAAGTACTATGCTTTATCAATTGAGCTGATTGAGCCAATGTTACTCTGTAAGGTTGGTTAGGATTCTAGAACAGAGCAATGTTTCGATAGCGTCATACAAAAAAATAACATATTTGTCTGTACATGTTATGCTCGGATAGAAGAAAGTATATATATATATATATATATATATATATAAACAACACTTTAGCTTTAATGATCTTTCTTTGACTGGCATTTGTCACTCTTAATTTAACTTTTATAGTGTAAAAGAAGGGGAATGTTTGGGCAAAATGGATAGGCAGGTGGAAAAACCAATTCTTTGGAAAAGAAAAGGAAATTCTGAAAAGACTCAACAGCACAGACTTTATCCATCTGCTTTTGATTTAAGACAGAGATGTGTGAGATGACTGTTGCTAGAATTATTCCCTGCAGGTCAGCCCTGGTTTGGCTCTGTCTGCCCCTACAAAAGCCACAATTTAGTACAGTTGGTCCAAGTATTAACACAAACCTTCAAGTCCAGGAAGTTCAAAAGAATCTCTGAGACTAAAGCAGTCCTGCTGAGTTTAGCTCAGACCTAGTCATGTTAATCATGTTAGTCATGTTACTAGTTTTGCTGCTTGGACCTAACATTCTGTCGTACCACACGGTGTCAAGCCGAGGCATGAAAGGTCAAGTTTGTCAAGTCATGTTTTGGAGCTGTGGGGCATGCCAAAATCTTAAAGTGGAAAGATAACAGGATAAAAATTAATATAGAAACATACAGGGGGGTCTGTACAAATATTTCGAGTATTTCTCACAGCTAAAGTTTTACGAAATTCAAATCCTTAAATGGAAGTTATCCAAATCCAAATACTATAAATATAATAAATGATTAGATATTAGAATATTATCCCCTCATAAATTCTGTTGTGAGTGGCTTCAGGAATATTCTAAGTTTTATTCCAAATAAAAACTATCAGGCTGTGTTTGCAGACATTAAACACTAAACAGTGGTTAAACAAAAGTGTATATGAAATAAATGTTTTAATAAATAATAAATGTTTGGGGAGAACACATTACTCTGAGGTGCAGAAAGATAAACACTTCTTTTTTTAATGGGATGTTGTAAAATTGAGCAATGTTAAACAATGATTAATTTGACCACTTCTGACAATTTCGTGTCACTAAAGGCTGAAACATAATTTACGCAAGGACGTAAACACAGATGCTTCTATGCAAGCTCTATTTTGTGCGTTGCTGCGTTACAAAATGTGACAGACCACAATTCATGACACAACGCAAGTATGTGTTGCCACAAGGGCGCTAAAGCAGGCATTAATGTGAGCTGCCCGCTTATGGCGAAGTCCAATCAAACAATTACCCTTTTGCAATTACCCTTTTACAGTATGTAGTATGTATACTTAGCATATACTGTATGCAGATTGTCTGCATGTATGAAACATTGTGCTCTGCTGTTTACTAAAAATTTCGGGAAATGTAATAGGTCATCTTGGTATTCCATGCAGAAAATTAGCAAAATGCACATAGTATATATACTACATTTTTATGCTGTTTCGAGCATACTGTAGCTATACAGCATTTGTGTAAAATATCACTGCTGAAGACAAAGAGACTTGACCACCTGTGCTTGAACCTAAAACAGACAGTAAGTTTGTAATTTTTTGTAAGGGCGGAAAACCCTTCTTGTAGACCACACAGATTTTATGAAAAAATTCCAGAAGGACCCTTGACAGAACTTCCCTCACACAAGCTTGTCAAAATCCTGTTTTAATGCATACAAAAGATTAGTATTGCTATTATTAAATGAAACATGGAAATAATCAAGACATATGTTCCAATTCACACACACAAAGAAAAACAATGTCCCTCCACAGGTCATCTACCCTGCCAGACCTAATTTGACATGATTTGTTGTAAAATCTGGTGCGCTGAACCCTAAAAACACTGCAAAGTACAATATGCGCTAAACTGAAGGGTGAACTTTCTGACGAGTAGTGTCCTAAAGCTGCCTACATGAATATAGCAATAGACAGTAACAATAAGTGACTCATGACAGGATGTTTTTTAAAGCTTTTATGAATGATGCAAAATCATGACTCGATAATCTAAGAAACACTCCAAGTTTACATAGTGATCTTGTAGATGTTAAATGAAATATGGCAACAATTTGAACTCAGTTTTATATTTGATTAAGGCAAGCATCACTTAAACTATTGATCATACTTGAGTTTTGAATAAACCCACAGTCCAAATGTAACATGAATGATACCTCAAAATGATATGACTCATTGAGGAGAGGTGAGTTATTACTTTTCTTAGCAATCAGATTTACTGCTTCACTCATTTTCTGTTCCACATAAGAAAGAAAGTCATATGGGTTTGTAGCAACATGAGTAAATGATAACAGAATTTTCATTTTTGAGTGCACTATCCCTTTAAAAATAATAGTATTGTTATGAATTATAATATATTTTGTACAGATCTCATGTATGGAGCTCAAATGGACAACACAAGCCTTGCTTTCCCAAACCTCTGATTGACACTATGAACTGTGATATGATGAATTTATGATTTCCTGAGCAAAATACTGAACTGAAGCCAAAACCTCTATCCACACATCAGTAACATATCCCCATAACTCATTCACTGTCTGTATTTAATTACAGAAAGGTGTCAGGGAAAAGTCCCTCCAGTCATTGATTCAAAAATGTAATCTTTGGGGTTTCCGGGCCTAGTGGTGAATGTCCAAGTAAATCTTGATGGGAGGAACAATTTAATTCAAGTTGCATATTCGCCTCTATTTCACAACAATACAATACTGTATGTTGCAATCTACTTCAATTAAATAAAATCAAGCCTGATTTACTGACAAAATCCAGAAGAACATTGGCGATTTCAGACAGTGCCATACTGAAATCTTATATATGTCAATATATGTTAAACATATAGTATATTTGTAATATGTACAGTATGTTCAGGTTTTCACTGATATAAAATAAATCTCAAACTTGTACATATATGCAACAAAACTTTTAAAGTAGTATAAAATTATCATTTTCATATATATAACATTTATTTTCCCAAATAGTAGTGACATTTGCACATGTACAGTTCATACAGTATATGTCCAGATATATGAACTATTTTCAACTTCAGAGACTTTCATGTCCCAGGGGTTAATTTGTATGAACAGATTGAAACTTTTTTTATTTTTTTATGAAGGTCACATGAAAACCTACTCTTAAATTTCAGCATTTATTTAGGTACGTTTCAAATGCATTTTATGTATAGATTTGACTGTTTTAGCCTTGTCTCTGACCAAGACTTTCAATATTGAACAATGAAAATCAGGTAACACTTTACAATAAGGTTCCATTTGTTAACATTTCTTAACAACATGAGTTAACATGAACTGACAATAAACAATCCTTTTACAGCATTTATTAATCTAAGTTAATGTTAATTTCAACATATACTAACTCATTTTTAAAATCAAACATTAGTTAATGCACTATCAAATAACATGATTTAACAATGAACAATTGTGTTTTTATTAACTAACATTAACAAAGATTAATAAATGTTGCTGATGTGTTCATGATAATTAATGCATTAACTAATGTTAACAAATAGAACCTTACTGTAAAGTGTTACTGAAAATCTACTGTAAAAGTTAAAATTATTACTGAATGTTTTAAACTATGAACATCCAAACAATTTGTATATTTTTTATGTGAAAAATAATTTCTATCAATTTTTCAAAAATACGACTGTCCCACAGTTGGCGTGTCAATTCAACCACACCAAACAATTTGCCACTTACAAAGTGTTTTATCAAAAGTTAGTGTACTTGTTAACCAAGTCATATTTGAGATGAAATATGAGAAAAAACTAACTATCTATTTTAATTGGGTTTTAATTGGGTGTAATTTCCAATCAAGCTGTAATTTTGCCAAATTATTCAAAAAGTGTGAAAATACTATTTAATTGTATGTATTTAGGACACATAAAAATGTTAACTATGAAATTAGCCCTAACAGGACAAGGGCTTCGGCCAATTTATTTAAAAACATTAAAAATGTAATTTCCATCAGCATTATTTCCAGCACAGTATTCTATTAACACAATACAGAATTTGAGATGTGCAGGAAATGACACTGTGGGGGTGGGAATTTTCATGACATACAGAAAAAAATTACAAAAATGACATGAATCTCCCGTGATGCATATACATACACTGTTGGACATTGTTAGTATACAAATTTATATAAAGACAGCCTGAAAAATGTTTTAACAAGACTTTACTTTCTAGAAGTGTACAGTTCTAAAAGTGCCCAACGTTGAATAACCCCATATGTTTATAGGGACAAGACGTTTAAAAACTGGAACGCTCTCATTTTAATTAATGAAATTAAGTACAGTACACTGCAAGCCGTAAATCTCAGATCACAAGATTGTTTGATGATTGAACAGAATCAAGCATGTTAAACATTCTAAATATTAACAACAATATCCCAGTGTTGCTAATAACTGCGCTATTGTTAGCTTGTTACATTATACCATTTTTAATGTGGAAACATTCAGCAACTCTGTTTAGAAATCATAACAGATAAATGCAAATTAAAGCCAATTTCCTGCCTTTGAGCAAATGTGTCTTTCGTACATGAACTTCAGCAAAACTCTATGGTCCATTAGTTTTAAACCATCATTTGTCTTAGCATATTTCCCTCTCTGTTTAGAAAGATATTTGAGACACTTCCCATCTATTATGCTCAATAATACACATGAGAAAATGAATACCTTAGCTACGGGAAACCTTTTCAATAATCCACTGCATTCCAGGACCCAGCTATAGACAAATTTTGCAGCCCTCGTCCTGGGAGGGTTTGCTATGTGTGTGTCTAGAAATACCCCTGGAGACTGAACAAGAAGAGAGAGTGGATTAAAAACTAAAGGCTATGCTGGGCCTGAATCAGAAATAGTGCTGCAGGAAGTTGTTGATGATTGTTTTGTTGGTTGGAGAGCTCTCGCGGTGTGTGGTGGATGTCAGATTGAAGGGACTGAGATGGCAGAGGGCCCCAGAGACAGAGTCAGGATTAGAGGGGATTTAGTCAATGTAGAGAATTAGACGACCAGCAGGGAGACAGGCCTACTCTCCAGCCCACACGCTCAGCTGTTTGCCTTCGAGTTAACTGCGGTTTTATTTCTGCTAGTGTTTTATTTAGGTTAATCAATTCATTTTTTGGCTTTCCTACAATCTTAAAAATAAAGGTTAAAAAAAAAAGTAAGTAAAAAAGCTAAGTAATTTTTACAATATGCAAATTGATTTTTAACGATAACTTTTAAACCTTTAAAGACAGACCTGATGTGAGCTCTGAGGTTGCTAAACGATTGTATCAGCTTCTGTTGAAGCCATCAGTCTGCGGAAATCCACCAATCACAGAATTGCAGCGAACAAGGTGCACCAAAAGAGCTCTGCAGCAACCGCTGGAGAGTCGGTCTCCCAACACTCTCAAGCTCCTTATATTTTTGCATATATCAAAATATTTTGAAGGGCTGCAACGTGTATCTGCGCTGAACCGAATGGATACAGGGCCTTTGGTACAGTACACACAGTCACACGAATGATTACATATTGAATCTTAGCATGCTTGAAACCAATAGCATGGTTTCAACATATAGCGAACAACACAAACCGCGTAGAACTAAAATGAAAAAAGACTGCGGATCAACACGGGACCACACATGACCAAACATTAACAGAACAGAGCACCACACGGTACACTAGAAACTACGGATCACAAAAATGCATGTGAAGTTTATACTAGCTAGCTCTCTATTTTTCCCAACTGTGATGGAACTAAACAAATTATAAACTTGTCTGACTTAAATAAGCCAGAGATTGAAGACCCGCCGCTGTCTCTAAAATCTGTTGTTTGGGAGCTTTATGGTTTCTCAGTAAACTACAGTAATACTGGTAGTTTAACTAAATGACAAGTTTGTAACAAGTTTTAAAACAAGAAATTATTCATTTTTATTGTGTTGTTTATGGTGAAGCTTTCTGAGCAAAAGCAAAACATAAACCATACAATTATGTAATCTGTTCTCTTAGTGTGGCTCTCTGAATCTTTAACCAAACAAGCTGACACTTTCTTGCTAAAGTGATGTCTTCTAAACATTTGTGGCTGAGGTGAATGATCAAGAGATTATGTCATGAATTCCCATGCTGTGACTCCATGCAGATTGCAATGACTCAACAGAGACAGTATAATGATGAGGAAATGGACCACTAAAATAAGGGTTTCCACCCCCAAGCACCTTTTAAAATATTACATGGATTTTTATTCATCTTACTGATTCAAGTCTTTTGAATCTGTTCACCAAAGTGATTCGTTCACAAATGCAGTCAGAAACCATTTCTTTAGATTACATCTTTGCACCAATAGGTGGAGGTAAATGTGTGTAATGTGTAAAGGAGTGAGTCTTTGAATCATTGATTCAACTGATTCGTTAAAAAACACTTGTTCATACTGTAAATGGATTGATATTGTCTTATATTCTGATTGTTCCAATCAAAATTAGATGAAACATCTGGTTTTGGTTAGTGCTTGTTATACTGATCCAACTGAATCCAGATCAGTGTTCCCAAGCTGTACTTGTCTTGTTTGGTTTTAATCCAGGGCAGAAAGCTCGGGTCAATTAATTGGTCAGGGCACACTACGTCTTTGGGGAGTCAGCTACAACAACAGAAGAAATCCCAAACTTGTGGTTTCATGTTTATGTTAATACATTTTTCTAAACCAACCATCATATTAATTGTGACTATCAGAAGCCAATGTACTGAATAGACTTGAAAGGGTTTGATATTAAAATGCAGTGTTTGGAAACTTTCTTAAAAAAATACTTCAGAAATACTTCACCCAAAAAATATGTTATTATTTACTCTCTTTCATTGTTTGAAACCTGTATGACTTTCTTTCTTTTAGTAACGACATACTTTTTCCAACAAATAGCAGTGCAGCACGACAAAGTGCTACATAGCTGTTTTCAGTGTAGAGATGTTCACAAGTCTTTCATCTGAAGTCCGCTTTAAGTCTTTAACACTAGAGTCTGAGTCAATTCTCGAGTCTTTTGTCACGAGTCAGAGTCGAGTCTCAAGTCACTAAATGTTTCATCTTTTATATATATATATATATATATATATATATATATATATATATATTATTTTTTATTTTATTTTTTTTGAAAAAATACACTACTTAAAATTATAAATGTATGATCTTTGAAAAATCTGAGATACTAATAGGATTCTTCCTGAACTTGTAAAAATGTATTTTATTTATTTCATTTTATTTTATGATTTCATAGACTTAATTAACTTATCCTGTACGTTTTTTTTTTGTTTGTTTTTGTTTTTTTGTAATAAAGGTGCCACAGTTTTTCCTCATGGTCAGTTGAGCAAGGCTCAGAATTGTGCACACAAGAAATGCAATATAACATATGCAATGCAATGTAATGCGGTATCATTTGGTATGGCTGGGTGATTTGGCCAAAAAAATTAAATGATCACAATATTTTTTTCACATGATATATACTGTACATTTCATATCATTAATGGGGCAGAACTGCATTCCACATGTTTAACATGCGGTTTAGGATTTAATCCTACATAAGGTGTGTGACTTCTTTTTGATGAAACTGAGCCAATTTCATTATCTTCAGCTGTTGTTTGACTCCACTGAAAGACTTTCTTGTGACGTTTCAGTATCCAGCTTAGTAGGTGGCAGTAATGCACCATAAACTGGATTGCCAACCGGCAATAAACATCACCAGAAGAAAACTTTCTTGCCTATGACAGCACTTTGGATCATGACATTTTTTTTAAATTAATAGTACATAAATAAACTGCAATGGTGATGTTGCAGTTGTTGTTGTGTTCAGTCGACAGTTGTTGTATTGCATTGTCAGTGCTGTCTTGTTCAATAAACAATGATATTAAATTAGCCAGATAGCTAGCTAATGGCTAGCGGCTACCAAGCCTGATTGGTTTCCATGACAGCAGAGCTTCCTGCTAATATTACCTAACAGGCTGATTTCATGTCTGTGATTCAGTTAGCTAGTTGTGTGTATTACTTTGCCGAACATCTTGGGTTTTTTGTGACACGTACATGTTTCGATCAGCTACTCTAAATGTAGAACATAGGCTAAATATGGAAAATTACTCAAAAGTTTATCATCGATATCAAAAAAAATTTTTTTTTTATAAATATCGATATCGTTTTATTGCCCAGCCATATCATTAGGTATAATTTTGACAAAAAACTTGCCATCTGTTTTAAGTCCACAAAAAACTGTGTGTGCTGATTGCAAGTTGCTAAAATATGGGACAAACCTCTCTCTCTCTCTCTCTCACTCTCTCTCTCTCTCTCACACACACACACACACACACACACACACACAAACACACACACACACACACGTGCACACACGTTGGTGCAGCTATCATTGTGAGGACTCTCCATAGACATAATGATTTTTATACTGTACGAACTATAGATTCTATCCCCTAACCCTAACCCTACCCCTAAACCTAACCCTCACAAAAAACTTTTTACATTTTCAATAAAACATCGTTTGGTATGTTTTTTAAGCGATTTGAATTATTGGGACACTAAAAAACCTAAAAAAAAAAGTCCTCGTAAACCATTTAAACCTGCCCATACACACAGACATAGAGAGAGAGAAGGAGAGGGGGGAGAGGCAGCCTACATACTACGAAAACATTAATAAAAGCGCTAGGTTTAAATTGATGCAACCTCTGGTCGGCATCGGCGACCCTAATGCGTTATGTAGCTACACTGCACAATGTTTGCGACGGTACAATATTAGCTAGCTTTGTGTGATAATTAATGTGACTGACCTTTGAGAATGTGTTCTTCCTGAAGTTTCTGCTTCTGAGGGCACAACCAAATGTGAGCATAAATGGCACGGCAGGTGCCATCATGTTTAATGGGACTCTTATTACATTTCGGGGTTTACGTGGAAATACATCATCAAATTCTATGATAAGGGTCTGATCGATCATGACACATGGGGAAATGTGAAGCAGATGTAATAAAACCATACCAATAAAAAACAAATTCTTCCTTTAAGATATTAATAGTTAAGGTTAAGGTTTTTGAAACATTCACGAGTCCTTTGTGTCGAGTCGAGTCAAGTCTGAAGTCATTTTATGTCGAGTCTGGAGTTAAGTCTAAAGTCTTTTAAAAAGCTACTCGAGTGCGACTCGAGTCTAAGTCTCTAACTCGAGTCCCCATCTCTGTTTCAATGTCACATTGTATTGTGTAAGAAGCTTTAAAGCCGAGTGAACTGAGGAAATAATCAAATACGCTCACCTTAACTGTCATAAATCAGTTTGTTCTGACAGTTCATGTAAATGAATGATAAAATTAAAAAAAAAAAAAAAAACTCAAATCGATTCTCTTCAAAGAAGTTCCTGTGCAGAATGTTAGGTCTTCTTTTTTAACATTGAAATGTTTAGTTAAATGCTGCTGCTGTTTATCTGAGTATAAAAATTAGGGTGTATTCCAGGTTTTAGTTGTATTTAGTTTTAATTTATCCTTTAAAATGTAATACTGTCACCTTAATTTAAATGGTTCATTCATTCAAAAACCCTCATTGTTTGATTGTTTGGTTTTTCATAAAAATGTGGCGCTGATTGAATAATAAATTATTTAACTGGATAGTTGTATATTTAAAAAGAAGTTTTTTAGTTAGCCAATTTTTGTTAGTAGCTTGTAGTGTAGCTTGTAGCTAGTTTCATAGTAGTCACCATGACATATCAGGCAGTCTCTACATCAAACATATCTTTATTCTCCCTCTAAATTCTGACAGACCACATCAAGCACAAATCTCTCTTTAGGGTTCAACATGTTTATTTCCATTGTGATAAAATTATTCTTAATTAGTCCCTTTCTCAGGGTCTGTTTGATTCTGCTGACGAATGGCATATTTGTTTTTGCAGTCTTAGATTGGATTTTGTCCCTGAGGAATAAAAGCCCATTGACCAGGGAGTGTTTAATAAACTTTTCGGCTCTTACCCACCATTATTAAAGGATGCTGGGGGCTTTTATCAGGCTTTGTCAATGTAAACAAAGACTTAGTTCAGGTTGTTGGAGCAGAAATGTTCACAGATCATTTGCAGTATTTGAGGATGTCAGGTAAACTGCAAAACATTTGCCCAAAATGGTTCATCACTTATGGCAATGAAAATAAATTTGAATGCTGTATGGTTAGAAGCCAACACACTGTCATTCTACAAACTTTCTTTAGGGTTTTTTCAAAATCCAACATTTCTAACACTAACTCATCCTAAAGCTTTCGAGCTACATTCACCAAACTCAGCAAACCTTCAGGCTATCCTTGAATGGGTGCTATGTCTTTTCTAACTGAATGGACTTATGATTTTCATATACAGTGGACAAGAAAAAATCTGAAAAATCCCATAGAATTACATTGAGGGAATGTTCAAATGGGCCAACAGAATGTTCGTGAATTCGAACTCCAATTGTCAAAAATTCAAATGTAAACAAACCTACTTTCGTGGGTTAAGTAAGGAATAATGTACAGTCAGCCAGTTGTTATTGCACAAGCCCCAACAGAGTGATCAGGACCCAGATGTGAATCAAAGTTCTGTCCATTTGACTCCTCAATAGTTAGCCTATTACAAGGCTACTTGCCAAAAAAAATGAAAGATTGATTTGCACTGAAATTATGTAATTATGTGAGAAGAAATAAATCGCTGAACAGCTGAAATCCACCTCCGGTTTGAGTAAAAATGACAGTTTCATCAATATTCAGCCAATTACAAGACTACTTGCCAAATAAATAAATAAATACACATGAAACATTGATTTGAGTTACAATTATTTTATTAGCTTACTTGTAGAGATCACACAGTGATCTGAGAAGCAGGAGAGATGACTCGCAGAACTCGGATGAGTGGTCTGATACATCTAAATCCCTGGATGTGCGGTTGTTACAGAGCAATATCTGACCACTGGATGGAGCAATTGACCAATCACGTATTCGAGTATTCCAAAGAGCCATGTAATAAGTAGATTTATGTGTATTTATGCCACATACATCTATGTGACAGTATATCACTGTGACAGTCTGTCTGACTATCTAACTAGTTGGCTAGCTGTTTTTCTTAGTGTAATGTCTGTATGAACATCAAACTTAAAACTTTACCTATCTATTGACCCCTCATGTCGATCAAAACCTGTAGGATTGAGTTTTGTTTTTTTGGTTTATTTCATGGAAAACACAAAAAGACATGTTTATCAGAATATAAAATTGAAAGTAGACCGCAACCATAGCTGTCAAGCTCCGGTCAAGCACACTGTGGGAAATACAGTAATAATTCCTATATAATAAAAAGCACAGTATAGCAAAAATACAGTAATTTCCTCGTGATTTGAGAGTCAATTTGTCATTTGGTTGCCAACAATTTTGCCAGGTGCAATAACACAATGACTACGTCACTTACTCTGTTTCTCATTTTTATTCGTTTTGTCAACAGTTAGAAAACTACATTCAGCAGAATGTAAAGACGGGAATGGTGCATATCCAGGCAGATGCAGTCCATAACCAGACAGCCACGATGCTGGAGATCGGCACCAACCTGCTCACACAGACTGTAGAGCAAACCAGGAAACTCAATGTAGTTGAGGCCAAGGTAACTATATTTGACACCAACTGTCACAACATGCAAAATTGTGAAAAAGCAGATTAATGAGAATCACAGAACACAGTCTTTGCATCAGTGGCAATACTAAATCAAAAATAATGCCATAAAAAGATTTCATTTATCAATAAACGTCATACAAAGTCCAGTAAACATAAAAAAAAAAAAAAGCTAAATCAATATTCGGTGTGACCACCTTTGCCTTCAAAACAGCACCAATTCTCCTAAGTCACCTGGACACAGTTTTTCTTGGTTGTTGGCAGATAGGATGTTCTAAACACAGTTCTTCTATCTATTTAGGCTGTCTCAACTGCTTCTGTCTCTTCATGTAATCTCAGACTGACTCTATGTTCTGTTGGGGCCATGCTATTTGTTGCAGAGCTCCCTGTTCTTCTATTCTATTCTATTTGCAAAAGTAATGTTTGGGAGTTTAAAATGTATATTTTCTATTGACACACTAAAGCTGAAGATATAAATAACCATCTTAAGACAAATGTTTTTGTGAAACATCTTATGTGCTTATCTTATAAGACTTTTGCACAGTACTGTATATATATATATATATATATATATATAGGGCTGATGAATATATATATAAATATATATACAGTATATATTCCAAATCTTCATTAATCTCATGTTCTTAATACTTTTTTGTTTGAAGGTTATGAACCAGACATCAAGAATTGCAATCCAGTTATATGAGAATTCATTATCAACAAGCAAACTGGAGAAGGAACTCTTGACACAGATTACTGAAATTTCAAAACTTCGAGACAAGAACAGGTTAGATTTTATCTTTTATCATTTTAAGATTTTATCTTTGAATTTGTGTTTTTTAAGCCAACAAATATATTTACGTAATATTACTACATCAACCTAACCAGTTGGAAAGAAAAAGCACAAAAGGGATCTTTTGGTCTCAATTCCTACTAGACTGCAATAAGATTAAATGAAGAGAAAATGGAGACATTTGCTGAAGTCTCCTGCTTCTCAAATGCTTCTCCTTAGAAAAAGACCCAAGTAATCTCACGTACTGTGTCTCCTATATAGAGTTTCAAAAGAGATATCAACAATGTCTCAGATTTGCCAAGACACCAAAGTCTGCAATCAAAAGTCTGAGAATTTGTACATTTCTCATCATTCGCTACGCTATTCACATTACTTTTATAGCTCTGTACTGTTACTATATCTGTTGTCTCTTTTGTGTCTATTTTCATTTCTCTTTAAAAAAAAAAAAAAAAAGTAGGAACATCTGAGACTACATAAATACTAAAAATTAAACATTACAGAGAACTCCATTATGGAATTGTAATCCATTACAATCTTTTCTCTGGGGACAATCAACATTGGGTTATACCGATACAACTATTTTTTTAAGGGTCAAATCAGGTAAAAAAAATAAATAACATTTTTAAATAACTCAAAAGTTGCTTTTTACAGTTTATAGCAACATTTGGCTGCCTTAGAGATCTCGTTGGGCTCAAAAACCCTATTTTCCCATACTCGCCCTGCTCTGAGAGAGTTGGCATGGCAGGGGTGAAGCCTTTGTAAAGGGAAATAATCAGCTATTTAATTGATTGTTTATAATGTTTAATAACTCTGGAATAAGCACAGCACACAAAGCAGACCCCAGGCAAGTTTCCTTTGCACACTTACAAAGATGGACAAAGGGTTTTCCCAGAAAGCTTTGTACTTGACTCATGCTAGATTAAACAGATAACACTTGTTGTCATTCAACTTCGATGACCATTTGAACTGTGTTGTAAGCAGTGTTTTGGTAGCTGTATGGGGGCATCAGACGCAATTATAACGGACCACTACATTACAGATGAGCCAAAGCTATTCAATATTATATGTTTGCTTGTATTGAGTGAGAACAGAGAGTTGTCGACCTTTCCAAGCCGACGTACAACTGTGCAAGCAAAAAGTGTTCATAATTGCTTGCAGAATTAATGCTTGTTTAGCCAGGGTCAGCTTTATAGCATAATAGCCAATAAACAAACGTCCAGTAGATATACAGTACAACACTTAAATCATTGTGTACACATTTTAAGCTCTGGCGAAGAATTTAAATGGGGCTTGCCAGTTGACTGTGCCAAAACGATTTGTGTAATCAATCATGAATGATCAGTTTTGTATAGTTTATAAACATAACCTTTCGTCAGCTGGCAACAAAAGCTTCTTTAATGACTGTCTACTGTAATTTAACAAAGCAAACATTGGGTTACATGACTAGATGGATTTCTGATTTAGTTTCCAGTTATTTTCGGCTTCAACCCTGGGGTGGTGTTATTTTTCAACACTTACACACTAAGTCACACACAGTTAGAAGACACAGGTATCGGAATTGGGTCCTATACTGCGCTCACGTATTGTACTTACACTTGTGCTTGTAAAAATGTTCCGATACCAAAAATCGGTATCATCTGATGTACAAATATGTCACTAAAATAAAAAATTGTATATATAAAATATACAGTAGGTTGTATTGTGCTGTATTGACATTCAGGCTGTCGGTTGATAGTCAGTTGCCAGTGTGTTGTTAAGAGAGAATATAATTTATGACAGTCCATTGTGAGATTAATAAAGTGCAGTGCTGATGTATATTTATCATGAGAGATCAAGAGTTCAAAAGTCTGATTGCTTGGGAGAAGAAGCTGTCATGGAGTCGGCTGGTGCGGGTCCTGATGCTGGTATACCGCCTGCCCGATGGTAGCAGTGAGAGCAGCCCATGGCTCGGGTGGCTGGAGTCTCTGATGATCCTCCAAGCATTTTTTCACACACTGTCTGGTATAGATGTCCCGGAGGGAGGGAAGCTCACCTCCGATGATGTGTCTGCCAGTTCACACCACCCTTTGCAGGGCTTTGCGGTTGAGGGTGGTGCTGTTGCCGTACCAGGCGGTGATGCAGCCAGTCAGGATGCTCTCTACAGTGTTGGTGTAGAACCGTGTGAGTGTGTGGTGGTTCATTCCAAACTTCCTCAGCCATCTCAGGAAGAAGAGGTGTTGGTGAGCCTTCTTCACAATGGCCTCAGTGTGGATGGACCATGTGAGTTCCTCAGTGATGTGGCCACCGAGGAACTTGAAGCTGCTGACTCTCTCCACTGGTGCTCCATTGATGGTGATGGGGCTGTGTTCTCTGTCTTTTCTCCTGAAGTCCACCACAAGCTCCTTGTTCTTACTGACGTAGAGGGAGAGGTTGTGCTCCTGACACCAGCATGTCAGAGTGTGCACCTCCTCTCTGTAGGCTGTTTCATCATTGTCAGTGATCAGACCTACCACCGTCGTATCATCAGCAAACTTAATGATGGCATTGGAGCTATGTGTTGCCACACAGTCATGTGTGTACAGGGAATACAGGAGTGGGCTGAGTTTGAAATATGAAATATGAGCTTGTGAATGTGTAGCCGGTGTTGTGCCAACGCCAGCAGCTCAAACCTTTTAGCGCTCCTTGGCTCATACACGGAAAATAGAAATACCATCATGAGCATTGCACTCGTGTTGCAGCATTCAGCAGCTTGTGAGTGCGAGCAGTGGGGAAGCGCATATTTACTGAACTTTAGATTTTACATATATAAATGGGTATAAACCTGTTAATTGGACATGTGAATGGTGTTGTACCACATCTTTATAAGCGAGCGATGCAATAAAACTATTGCTCCTGTTTATAATCAACAAAGCTGTCTTTATCACAAGCGCGTAACGTTGGAGAGATCTAATTTTGTCTCGTCACATCGTGGCGCTCCCTCATAAAACAGCAACATAGCCAGAAATTGCAAAAACGCTTTGTGTAATCATACCATCTGTAGAGTGAAGAGAAACACTTAAAACAGATTTATGCACCCGTTATATCTCTCATCTTTCTAGAGCTCCATCTAATGTATGTATCCATGGTATTTTCTCTGCCATGTGAATCAGTCAATTTTAATAAGTATATAACAATATACATTATAATAATATTAATACAATAACATTAATAAATTACACAAAATGAAAACATATTATCTATCTTTAATATGCATATCTGTTTTGAATATATAACACAACTGATTTAGCAGCAAGGTTCTCTCAGAATTTTATCTGTTAACATTTTCAATGCATAAAGGTTCCATAATGTTAGTTAACTACATCAGTTAACATGAACTAACAATAAACACCACTTTTATATAATTTATTAATCTTGGTTAATGTTAATTCCAACATACAGTATTGTGGTAGTGGGGGTGTGGTTGAGAGACAGTTTGTGAATGGAGAGGGAGATCAGGAGATGAGAACGGTAAGGATCATCACCTGGCAGTGATTGTCTAACAGCTGTTTGTCATTGCAGTGAGAGTGGTGACGGGCTTTTAAGAGCGAGCCAGATACCAGTGAGGGGGAGAGAGCTGCACGGAGCAGAATGTTCCAGCGTGCAATATTTCTGTTGTGCTGAAAAGCATTATTGAGTGTGTACACTGAAAAGTGTGATATTTGAGTCTGTGAAAGTGTTGGAAATAAAGCCCCTTTTGAGTTGGATCTCGCCGTCTTCCGCTTTTTCCTTTTCAACGAAAACTAAGAACTTTGTTGCAAGTATATTAATACATTTTTATACACTGGCGGCCAAAAGTTTGGAATAATGTACAGATTTAGCTGTTTCAGAAGGAAATTGGTACTTTAATTCACCAAAGTGGCATTCAGCTGATCACAAAGTATAGTCAGGACATTACTGATGTAAAAAACAGCACCATCACTATTTGAAAAAAGTCATTTTTGATCAAATCTAGACAGGCCCCATTTCCAGCAGCCATCACTCCAACACATTATCCTTGAATAATCATGCTAAATTGCTGATTTGGTACTAGAAAATCACTTGCCATTATATCAAACACAGTTGAAAGCTATTTGGTTTGTTAAATGAAGCTTAACATTGTGTTTGTTTTTGAGTTGCCACAGTATGCAATAGACTGGCTTCTCTTAAGGTCAATATTAGGTCAAAAATGGCAAAAAAGAAACAGCTTTCTCTAGAAACTCATCAGTCAATAATTGTTTTGAGGAATGAAGGCTATACAATGCTTGAAATTGCCAAAAAACGGAAGATTTCATACAAAGGTGTACACTACAGTCTTCAAAGACAAAGGACAACTGGCTCTAACAAGGACAGAAAGAGATGTGGAAGGCCCAGATGTACAACGAAACAAGAGGATAAGTACATCAGAGTCTCTAGTTTGAGAAATAGATGCCTCACATGTCCTCAGCTGACAGCTTCATTGAATTCTACCCGCTCAACACCAGTTTCATGTACAACAGTAAAGAGAAGACTCAGGGGTGCAGGCCTTATGGGAAGAATTGCAAAGAAAAAGCCACTTTTGAAACAGAAAATCAAAAAGAAAAGGTTAGAGTGGGCAAAGAAACACAGACATTGGACAACAGATAATTGGAAAAGAGTGTTATGGATCTTAACCCCATTGAGCTTTTGTGGGATTAGCTAGACTGTAAGGTGTGTGAGAAGTGCCCGACAAGACAGCCACATCTATGACAATTGCTACAGGAAGCGTGGGGTGAAATGTCACCTGAGTATCTGGACAAACTGACAGCTAGAATGCCAAGGATCTGCAAAGCTGTCATTGCTGCATGTGGAGAATTTTTTAATGAGAACTCTTTGAAGTAGTTTAAGAAGTTCTGAACATTTTCTTTTTTTTTCAAATTGTAATAGTAACTTTTCACGTTATTAATGTCCTAACTATATATTATGATCAGCTGAATGCCACTTTGGTGAATAAAAGTACCAATTTCTTTCCATAAGAGCAAAATCTGTACATTATTCCAAACTTTTGGCTGCCAGTGTACATTAAAATAAAAAGTTGTTTATGTTAACATTAGTTCCCCTTCTGTCACTCACTTGACGTTGTGTCAATGTAGTGGCACTAGGGGTCACCCTTGGGAGCCCCAAACACCTCAGATCATTGAGAAAAGGCCAATGAGAATTGGCGAGTAGAATCTGCAAGCCACTCCCCCAGACATACAGGTATAAAAGGAGCTGGCTCGCAACCACTCATTCAGATTTTTGTCTTCCACTACCGGTTCATTCACCTCCCAAGAAGCGTTTGCTGTTGGATATACGGCGCATTCCAGCAGCTTTTCTCTCCTTCTGCACAGATCTGTGCAGATTACGCCCCTGGGCACTTCGACAGTGCTAAGAGAGTTTATATTCCTGCAAAGAGTGTATTTTCTCTATTAGAGCAAACACATTGACGTGAACGTCTTTTTAAAGACACCTCTTTTTCAAGATTCCTTTCCGTCTTTGTGTGATTCCTGGATGCGGTCGCTATCTCTCCGCTTCCGACGGCCATGGGCACTGCCTCACGTGTCTGGGTCGTAATCACACTGAGGCAGCATTCATGGATGGTTCATGTTCTCATTGCAAGAATATGACCATGGCAACGTTGCAGTCACGGCTTTCCTTCTTCCGGGGGAAAGCCACTCTAGCCGCCCCCCCGCGCCGTGCCTTCTACCTCCGGGTACAAGAGCGTAGAGGTGATTTGGGGGCTTCAATGGGTGCGGCTCCGCTGGGTAAATCCCCGTGGACCTCCCATTCCCCAGCATGCTCGTTTGCCCCAGCGAGTTCCGAGAGGAGACCAGCTCACCCCAGGGCCAGCTTAGTGTCCCTTTCGGAGCTCCAGAGTGGGATGAGTGCTCGATCGCTGCATCGGAGAGCGTACTGGCGATGTCAGATGCCGAGGACTCGACTCGGCTGCCACCTTCGGGTCGGCCCGCCCAGTCTGAGGCTGACGGCAAGATGACCGCCATGCTTGCCTAGGCCACCATGTGTGTCGGGTCGGAGTGGAACCTTCCACCCTCCCTTGAGCCCTCGCGGCTAGATGATTGGTTCCTGGGTTCGGGGCGCCGCTCACAGCCACCCCCCCCCCCCGGGTCCCTTTCTTCCTGGAAGTGCACAATGAGCTGACGAGGTCATGGAGGGCACCTTTTTTCTGCCCGAAACCGACCTCCCAGCTTGTCCACTCTCACTACCCTCGATGGCGGGGCGGCCCACGGGTATACAGAGGTCCCTCAGGTGGATAAGGCGGTTGCGGTGCACCTGTGCCCGCAAAGCGCAGCCACCTGGCAGGATCGCCCGGCACTCCCTTCCAAGGCCTGTAGGACGATGTCGTCTCTGACGGCCAAAGCCTACAGCACCACTGGTCAGGCCGCCTCTGCCCTGCGTGCTATGGCCCTCCTTCAAGTACACCAGGCCAAGGCACTAAAGGAACTGCACGTGGGTAGTCCTGATCCTGATGTGATGCAGAAGCTGCACTCGGCAACCGACCTCGCCCTCCGGGTGACGAAGGTCAAAGCACGAGCACTCGGGCAGGCGATTTCCACCCTTGTGGTCCAGGAACACCACCTGTGGCTGAATCTGGTCGAGATGAGGGACACGCACAAGGTTCGCTTTCTCAACGCCCCCATCTCCCAGATCGGCCTATTCGGCGACACCATCGAGGACTTCGCCCAGCAGTTCTCGGCGGTGAGGAAGCAGATGGAGGCTATACAACACATCTTGGCGCACCTCAAGATCCTGTATCCCGTCTGCTCGCCGAGGTCATCCCCCTGCAGCGGTGAAAGCCCAGACGGCTCCGCCTCAGCACGAGCCCAATTCTCAGCCCCAGCGTAGAGCCCCCATACCCTGAAGTGGCGTCAGTTTGCGAATTGGTGTTCTTCCCGAGCTCAGAGATGGGTTAGTGCTTTCCTTCCTGCAGGAGAGGCTGGAAGAACGGCTGTCCCCCTCCACCTTGAAAGTGTTTGTGGTCGCCATAGCGGTACACCATGATACAGTGGACGGTAAGTCCTTAGGGAAGCTGAATCCTCCTAGGCCACACCTGTTCCCCTCATGGGATCTCTCTGTGGTCCTCCTGGGCCTTTGCAGAGCCCCCTTTGAGCCACTAGTCGAGTTGAAAGCCCTCTCCTTGAAGTTGGCCCTCCTGATAGCGCTCACCTCCATCATGAGGGTTGGGGACCTGCAAGCATTCTCTCTGAGCGATACCTGCCTGGAGTTCGGTCCGGGTGACTTTCAAGTAATCCTGAGACCCCGGCCGGGCTATGTGCCCAAGGTTCCCACAACCTCCTTCAGGGATCAGGTGGTGAACCTGCAAGCACTGACCCAGTAGGAGGCAGACCCAGCCCTGTCGTTGCTGTGTCCAGTGCTTACTTTGCGCATCTACTTGGATCGCACACAGAGCTTTAGACGCTCTGAGCAGCTCTTTGTCTGCTTTGGCGGACAGTGGAAAGGGAACGCTGTCTCCAAACAGAGGCTTGCCCACTGGATTGTGGATGCCATTGCTATGGCATACCAGGCCCAGGCCATGCCCGCCCCTTCGGGAATACAAGCACACTCCACAAGGAGTCTGGCATCCTCGTGGGCACTGGCCCATGGCACCTCTCTAGCAGACAACTGCAGGGCAGCGGGCTGGGCGACACACAATACCTTCGTGAGATTTTACAATCTCCGGGTTGAGCCGGTTTCGTCCCATGTTCTGTCAGGTAAGAAAAGGTAAGTTCGGGAATACGGACAGCTGGCCGGGTGTATCACTTGCGTATAGCGCCTTTCCCCTCCAAAGAGGTGAAGATGTGCGCTTCTTTTCCCATGCGAGTTCACGAACCCGTGAACCCTGGATGTCCTTCCTCCCTAGCCCTGTGGCTCGCAAATTCAGCGGTGGAATTCACAGCCGGAACCAGTACGTGTGCTAATATGCCTTTACTGAGGTAGGTGCTCCACAGGTGCAGGTTAATCCGGTAAACACCTGTGATGTATATTCCACAGCACGGTCTCCCTGTCGGCAGACCTGTGTCTCCCTTCGACAGAGCCCTCTCTTTCCTGGTCGCCGTGTTTGTAGAGCTCCTCCCCTTTCAGGCAGGACCTACCACCGCACCTCTTCCATGTGCGGCTCTGAGCCCACATGACGTGCTTGCCACATGTTACCTCCCCGCCGGACAGGATGTGGTCTCCGCGGGGTCTCTTCCACCTGAAAGAATAGGATAGGAAAAGAACACCTTTCCCCAGCGCAAATATATTGAGCATTAAAATGGCCCCAGCCGAATAACTGAATACTCTGTGAAGAGAAAACACAGAGAGAAAAGGCAGCGGCTGGCGCGGCCTGCTCCCATACTAGATACGTCTCTTCACCCCCAGGGATGTGAGGAACTATACAATGTTTTTTGGGGCGTTGGGGGAAGCTATGTGCAGACCGGTGCACCTGCTACTACGCACGCAGCAGCTTGCTAGCACCTGCACCGGCAGTCCACGTAACACGGTCGAGCTAGTTGTGGCATTTCGTATAGGGACCCCTAGTGTCACTACATCGACACAACGTCGAGTGAGTGACAGAAGGGGAACGTCTCGGTTACTGTCGTAACCTCCGTTCCCTGATGGAGGGAACGAGACGTTGTGTCAACCCTGCCACAATCGCTGTACTACCGGCTGAAATGGCCGGGACCCTGTCTCGGCTCCTCAGCACAAAACCTGAATGAGTGGTTGCGAGCCAGCTCCTTTTATACCCGTATGTCTAGGGGAGTGTCATGCAAATTCCACTAGCCAATTCTCATTGGCCTTTTCTCAAAGATGTTTGGGGCTCCCAAGGGGCGACCCCTAGTGTCACTACATCAACACAACATCTCGTTCCCTCCATCAGGGAACGGAGGTTACGACAGTAACCAAGATGTTCATGCACTATGAACTAACAATGAGCAATTGTTTTTTTTTTTTTTTTTTTTTTTTTTTTTTTTAAGTAACTAACATTAAGATTGATAAATGCTGTAAAATATTGTTCATTGTTAGTTCATAATAGCTAATGCAATATCTAATGTTAATGAAAGTGTTACCAACAATTATGTCATCATTACTCACCTTTATGTTGTTCCAAACCTGTCTGACTTTCTGTCTTCCGTGGAACTCAAAAGGAGATGTTAGGGAGAATGTTAGTTTCAGTCTCAGTTCTCTTTTATTTAATGGGAAAAAAAAAAAAGATTCAGTGCCAGTGAATAGTGACAGTGACTAACATTCTGCCAAAAGTCACATTTTGTGTTCTTCAGAAGAGACAAATTCATACAGGCTTGAGGGTGAGTAATGATTTACCGTCTTTCTGCACTGTGTTCTTAATCTCTATTAGGTGTAAATGAGGATAATGGAGGCTTTTCTTCTTTTTTTTTCTTTTTTTTTTCTTCTTAAATGCTTTCTTTTGTTTTTGTCTCTGGACAAGCAACTTTTTTACTTGAACAAACACATGACAATGCTTTATGTCGAGCCCTGTATATATATATTCTTAATTTGTAAATGTAAGAAATTTATGGCAGAACCTTTACTGAATGCCCTTTACTATTTTTATGTATATATTTGCACATTATCAACGGTGTTTAATTTAGTTTTTCATGTTATGTTAATATGGTAACACTTTACAATAAGGTACCATTTTATAACATTAGTTAACTACATAGGTTAACATTAACTAACAATGAACAATACTTTTACAGTATTTATTAATCTTGGTTAATGTTAATTTCAACATTATTAAAAATCAAAAGTAGCATTTGTTAACATTATTTAATGCACTATGAACTAACATGAACTAACAATGAACAACTGTATTTTTATAAACTAATTAACAAAGATTAATAAATGCTGTAAAAGTATTGTTCATTGTTAGTTCATGATCCCTAATGCATTTATTAATGTCTACAAAGGAATCTTACTGTAAAGTGTTACCATTAATTCTGTGAAAAATGTCTGGTCCCCCTTAAATTTTCATCTGCACAGTCTGGCCCTTAAAAGAAAGTAGTCGAAGAGTCCTGTGTTTTTATATTATTTTTATTATTACTTATTTTATTTTATTGTATTATTATTATTGTTCTTTTTAAAGTGCTTTCCCCAGATTTGGGTAAAAAGAAAAATTCTGTTCCAGACATATCAATTTATGTCATTTATTTACCCTGCATCAGCCACAATTTAACACCTTAGTAGACATTTCTTTAACAAACTTGTATGTCAGTCTTTCAGTCCAGGGGGCCTCACAACAAATTCTAAACTGTATTTTTTAAAAGGAAAGGGGCCCAGAGCAATATACAGTCAGGGGTCCCAGATAACCTTGCTACAGCCCTGGTTATCCATCACAAGGAGGCCTAATGACAGCATCCATTCCTGCTTCATCTACATATTTCTAAAAAAAAAACATCTGTAGATTGTGACCTCATAAGAAGTCAACAAAGCCAAAGGCCTTCTAAAAAGCTTCTCTATGATTTTCGGCTTAAACTATTGATAAAAGTGTTTTCGTGAATCACATTCCCCATGCTAAGTTGAACAAACTGCTACAAGAACCATCCCTTCAGTCATTTGTGAATGTATTTTATGTTGTGTTATTTCCTTAGTTGTTTGGAGAGTAAAGTCTTAGTACTGGAGTCACAGCAGAGGACAGAGCTGGAGGACATCAGGGAAGAGAAAGAGAGACTGCATGACCTGGTGAAAAGACAGACAGCTGCAATAACGTCTCTGGAGAGACAGCTGAGAGCAGCCAGCAGTAATAACTCAGCCCTGCAAAGACAACATCAACAGCTCATTAAGTCTGTACACACACTCATTGGCCTGGTGTCTGCAGGGACAGGTAACAATACACACACGTTGAAGAATGCACACGTGAACACGTCTGGACACACTAGATTTCATTAGTTCTTTGATGTAATGTATTGTTTGCATATTATTGTCATCACAAATTGTGGGAAATGTAATAGTACATAAAATTATTCACACAGGTGTAATACATGTATGGCAGAGCTCAGGATAAAATGCCAGTTTTTCATACATGTAAACAACATTTTCAGTAAAAAACTGGCAGCTGTGTTTGCCAGAACTATACCAAAAATAAAAAATACAGTGACAATATTTGGGGCATTACGGAAGTGCCTGTATAGTTCACAACTATTATAATTAAATTATATAATATTAATAAACTAACCTGGAACTACGGAAACCTGCTTTGCACTGTAAAATAAACTGTTAACCACCATAGTAACATACATGGTAAACAAAAGGCCACATGATGGCTTGATGACAATTAACATGTAAAGAAACTACACAGTGTTGCCCATGCAAAGACAAAACACCATTGGGGTTATACATAACACTAAAATACTGCAATAAACATTAACAAAAGAGCATACAATTTAACATAAAACACCCAATGTACATATCCAATATCAAAAATAAGAAGAAACAGGAATATATTAATAAAATACAATCAAATGTGATGGGTCACGCAGAGACATTTGGGAATGCCTGATTGTTTTTCGCCTTAATTTTAATAACAGTTTACCAAACAAAATATTAGGTAATTCATACTTTTTGCATCTTAAAAAAAAAAAAAAAAAAAAAAAAAAACATTATTTTACAGTAAAATAAAAAATAATTACTAAATAATTTTTTTACATATTCCATTATTATTTTTACCTTATATGGTAAGGTAACCATATTAACATTTTTTTTTTTCTGTAGTATTCTTACCTTTTTTTACAGTGTAGTGACAAAAAGAAAGTAGACGATTTAGGACAGACAGGCAGACGGACAGACAGACAGACAGAGAGATAGATAGATAGATAGATAGATAGATAGATAGATAGATAGATAGATAGATAGATAGATTCATTGATCAATGAATGGGGGTTACAATAGCCTGTAAATATGGTGGCAAATTCTTATATGATCTCAAATTTCTGGTTAATTAAAACTGACACTAATGATAAATCGGCAGCCATGATTCATTGAGAGAGAGAGAGAGAGAGAGAGAGAGGATAAACTGCTGATGTCTTTGGCATTGTGCTCTCGAGTCTTGGATGAAGTTCACATGCGTCATAACAGAACATGCTGATAAGCTCTGCCAAATTAAGACTGACTATTTATATGAACTGAAAACATGTCAGGTTATAAATGCCCATGTGGAGGTTTACTCTAAGAACCAAATGTACTGAATTTTTTTAAATAAGCTTTCAGAAGCTTGATGAACAAACATATTCTGTTGGAAGAAAGTGTTTAAATGACTCATCTCAGTTCAGACGACTAAGACTTTTATATTTGAAAAGTTGAAAATATGTAATGAATATCAATCTTATTTTTAGAACCCACAGGGGGAATTCACTAAGAATAAATTGAGCCTGGTAAAAGCGCTGTTTATTTGCACAGGCTGTCTGCGCTGGTTTACCGCCTGATTCTCTAAAGGAATTATGCAGATCAGGCAACAGCGAAAACACGCTCACAGAACCTGCCCTGAATGCAATTTGCACAAACAGTTCCAATCTTGCAGGCCGGTTCTGAGCACTATATAGCAGAGGATACAGCAGACTACTGCAATCTGACACACTGCGCCTGGATTTTACAGCATCACTCCACTACTGTGATCCAGACACCTGAATCATCTCTTTGACATCTTGAAAGTGCACTAGTATACACCGCGCATCTGGATATACTGTATTTCAGGTTATAACGCTCTTCTCTATCATTTGATCATTATTAAAAGAAAGAATACTGCCATAATCGATAGAAAATGCACACAAACATCTCCTTTAAATAAAATTAACTTTCCTCGGGCGGAAAAAGCGCAATGTTTATTGCATCGGACGAACTTTGGGAATGAAGCGCAATCTATAATGACCCTTTACTGTACATAGAGAAGAGGCATGTTTGTGCAGCAAGATCCTCAAGATGGATTGCACTTACTAGATTGTGGGTGGTAAGTGAATAAGATGCAGAATTTTGCACTGAAAGTGCTACAGATTTTTTCAGCGCAAAAATCTGTTTCTTTCACCAACCATTCCCAGTCCAACTTGATGAAGTGCTTTATGCGCTGGTTTAGTGCTACGTCATTCATATGTATGTCATTGTAATTTTTTTCAATGCAAACACACCTCTTATATATGTAAATGAGGCTTATTATAGAATTTGCCTTATTCACAAAAGCGCTATTTGCCTTCCGCATTAACGTTTGTTAATGTTTGTGTATATTTTCTGTTGATTACAGCAGCAGTAATTAATCAAATGATGATAAAATGATAGAGCGTTATAACTGAACACACTGTAAGTCCAGGCACATAGTGTAGTCAAGCACACTTTTGGCATTTTAAAGAGCTGATCCAGTTGTCTAGATCACAGTGGTGTGCATGCAAATAAACAATGCTATAAGTGGCCACAGTTCAATCTTGAAGAATTCCCCCTTGTAGGTTTGG
This sequence comes from Myxocyprinus asiaticus, assembly GCF_019703515.2. Taxonomy (NCBI): domain Eukaryota; kingdom Metazoa; phylum Chordata; class Actinopteri; order Cypriniformes; family Catostomidae; genus Myxocyprinus; species Myxocyprinus asiaticus. Next base: position 46,241,337 of record NC_059355.1, read on the forward strand.
ATGTTTTTTATTTTTATTTTATTTTTTTATTTTTTTCGATTCAAACCAGCATTCTCACAATAGCAACACAGCTCAACCTGTCTGAAGCACATGTACGAATCACTACAGCTCTTAGACATATTTGAGTGTTTTTTAATCTTTGCTTGGCTGATTATGTTGCTTATCTTGCAGTTATATATCAATTTTGAACCCCAAACCCCAAAGCCTCTATATTTCTCCCTTACAGGGTTCTTGCCAAATGAGCAGCAGTTCCGAGACTGTGCAGAGGCCTATAAATTCGGTCACAACACCAATGGAGTCTACCACATTTACATCGGTTACATGATGGAACCAACTAAGGTGTGGGATGTGTTCTTTCTCAAGTATGGGGAATAAGAGTTTAATCTTGGGTGTGATATACAGCGTGAAAAAGATTTGAGAGTAAAAGAAAGGGGAACAGAGAGACTCTGAGATGTATTTTATTGTTCTGATAGGTCTTCTGTGATATGGAGACAAGTGGAGGTGGATGGATGTTATTCCAACGAAGAGTCAATGGCAGTGTGAACTTTCAGAGAGGATGGAAAGACTATAAACTGGTGAGCGCTCTGCTCATACAAACTAAAAACTGGATAAACACACACACACACATACCCAACGCTTTGCAGAGCAAGTCACAATGACAATAGAAAATTTTTAAAGGTGCATTTTTTCCACTCACAAACATTTCACACCTAAATAAGTTAATAGAACTTCAGAAAAATGCTTTAAATTATGTACCCCCTCTATTCGCACTTACATTTTCCTGCAGACAATGTGAAAATTCTTATTAGAATCAGAGATTTATTACCAAGTAGGGGTGTAACGGTACACAGAAGTCACAGTTCGGTACGTACCTCGGTTTTGGGGTCACGGTTCGATACGAGTTCGGACAACAGGAAAAAGTAACAAATCCCAAATGCTAGGTTTCTTTTCATTTATTTTGAACAGACAGTAGTGCAAATTACAGTTTGTTCCACCTAGCGGCATTTAGTCCCCCCTGAGGTAGTTGGTACAGTACAGCCTCCTTTAGTGTATTAAGTACTAAGCAGTAAACAGAATGCACTCTTTCATAGGCCATATTTTTTTGTAGGGCTGATAAAATACAAAAGGTATTTGGTCACAATCAGCTACATAACTGAAAAGCATCTCTTTTGTTATAAAAGTACAAAATAAATAGAATATTGAAAAATTAAACTTGTGCATTAGGAGGAGTGTTACAATTTGTTCCACTTAAACTATATGTTGTTTGTTGTATATATGCCGATTGTCTGGGTAATGACTTTGGCCCTGTCTGCTCTCACACCTAGAGGCTAGTTAAAAGCTGCAGGGATAAGTTTTAGCACTCCTGTCATCTTTTTCTGCCTAGCTCCGGTGATTGGCACATCTGGGTGATGTCGTCTGATATGTGTTAGCATGTTGGACGTATTTCCACTCACATACCGTACAGCTGCTTTACAACGCCAACACGCCGTCATCGTCCAATCTACCACTCGCTCTCCACTGCTGCCATAGTTCACTGGGAACCCGAAACTTTCCCACACTGCTGATTTAAAACAAGTAGGTGGGTCTTCGAGCTCTTGCGTGTTATCTGAACTAATCATTCTTGCTTTGGGTTGTTGCGTAGATGGTGTCTTCTTCTTCTGCTCTTTTTCCTGTTGTGGCAGTTAACAAAAAGCATTGCATTACTGTGCGCCCCCTTCTGGATTCGTGTGTGGATCGCCTATGTCTGACTCGGATGTATTCTTCGTCTGACTGCATGCACCGAACCATGACGTCCGTACCGTGACGGTTCGGGACGAATACATGGACCGTTACACCCCTATTACCAAGTATGCTCACATACATACACAAGGGATTTGTCTATGGTGAAGAAGCTTCCAGTACACACAGATACATGACAGCGAGACACATAATATAGTAAAAATTAAGGAGTGACTATTTGCACCCCGGTGTAAATAGCATTTGCCACACAGTGCAACTATTTGCACTCCAATAGTCTGGTGAAACCACAGGAATATAAGACAAACTAGACAATAGGTGTCGCTGCAGTGGCGTGGGGCGTAAAGACGGTGTGAATGTGTAGTGTTGTCCTAGCGACCTCGGTTAGAATCCGCATTTGTCACATTCTTTTTCCCATCCGATTTCCTGTTTCCACTCTATATATTTCCTTTAATACTACTTAAAAATAATAGAATAAAATTAATATAAATGTTGATTTCATCGCAGTGATTTGGTCACAGTGAATGTCGGGCAGTGCAGAGAAGAGTTTGATCCCGGGGCGGGGTCTGTTTTTTTTTGTCTTTTAATCAGAAGACCCACTCGCTTAACAGTGAAAAAGAAAACCAATGCAAATAACAATAAATCCAAAAGGGGGGATTAATTCAGGGCAGCGTTCAGTATAACGGCAATGGCCAACACAGAAACAGCTTGTCAGCTGGGCTCTCTCTCCCTCACACTCTGAGGACTCGCCCTTTTATTTCCCTGTCTCTCACTGTGAACACAGAAACAAGCAATTACCAGCAATTCATCTTAGGTGAGAACCCTTACCGCTTACTCTCTTCCAGACGAACGCTCGACCATGCCCTCGCCTCCACATACCCCCACCGCCCGACTCAGGCCGGGGAACTGTCCGGACTGCCGACCCCCCCTCCCCCCCTTTCTGGCGAGGAAGTCCTCGGACAGCCATCTGCACCCCCGGCCTGTGGACCACCTCGAACTAAATGGCTGGAGTGCCAGATACCAACGGGTGATCTGGGCGTTGGCATCTTTTATGCGGTGGAGCCACTGGAGCGGGGCATGGTCCAAACAGAGGGTGAATGCTCGTCCCAACAAATAGTAGCAGAGAGCGAGGACTGCCCACTTGGTGCTGTACTTAGTCTCTCTCATAGAGAGCTTCCGACTAATGTACCACCTGGTGACAGTACAGCACCAAGCCCCCTGTCCGATGCATCCATCTACAAAACAAAAGGGAGAGAAAAGTCAGGGGAATGCAGAAGCGGCCTGCCACAAAGTGCAGCTTTTACCCGCGTGTATGCTTGTTGGCACGGCTTCGTCTATGGACCGGATCTGGAGCTCCCTTTCTAGTGAGATCAGTCAGAGGGCTGGTGACGTCCAAATAATTAGGCACAAACCTTCGATAATAGCCAGCCAGCCCCAGGAACTGTCTCACCTCCTTCTTGGTCTTGGTTCTCTGGCAGGTCGCAATCACCGCGGTTTTATCAATTTTGGGCTGCATCTGCCCGTGTCCCAAGTGGAACCCCGGATACCATACCTCCACCCGCCCAATTGCGCACTTCTTCGGGTTTTCCATGAGCCCCACTTGTCGCAGCGACCTCAGAATGGCCCTCAGATGCTGCATGTGCCACTGCCAATGAATCATTACTGTAAATAATGATGTCATCCAAATAGGCATACGCAGCATGTGGTCTGAGGACCCTGTCCATAAGATGCTGAAATGTAGCCGGTGCCCCAAACAAACTGAATGGAAGAGTTACAAATTGGTGTAAACTAAACGGTGTGGAGAAGGCCATTTTTTCACGGGACATCGGCATTAAGGGGATCTGCCAATATCCCTTTGTTAAATCCAGTGTAGAATAAAAGTGAGCCGTTCCCAACTGATCAAGCAGTTTGTCAAAATGAGGTACTGTACTGGAAATGCATTACATTTCGACACCGCGTTGACTTTCCTATAATCCACACAGAACCGGACCGAGCCATCGCTCTTAGGCACCAGAACCACCGGGCTGGCCCAATCACTGTGGGATTCTTCTATTACCCCCAAATCGATCATGACCTTTAATTCTTCCCAGTAGGGACTACTACGTACCACTACCCTGATGGTTGTCTCAATGTGGTGTTCTATGAGATTAGTGCGGCCGGGGAGATGCAATAAAACATCTGAAAAATCCTTTTGCAACCTGGCAACCTCTGTACATTGTGACGGTGAGAGGTGGTCTCCACAAGGGACTGGGGTGAACTGATTGGCTTTTAGATTCACCTCCGGTCCAAGCTCTTCCCTCTCCAGAACTACCATTGCCAAGGATACGGGGACCACCACTCTCCATGGTTTTAGTAAGTTGAGGAGGTAAATCTGATGTGCCCGCCCCTATCTGTACACACTACCTCATAGTCGACTTCCCCAACTCGCCGTGTTACCTCAAAGGGCCCTTGCCACTTCACTTCTCGAGTAATATAGAGCTCAATGTAGGCAGCAATACAAGTATTTTATCTCCCTGTGCAAACTCCCATAGCCAAGTTCCCCTGTTATACAGCTGGGACTGTAGCAAATACTCCTGTGATAGTTGCCCCAGTGTGTGGAGTTTTGCTCTTAGGTCAAGAACGTATTTAATTTCATTTTTGCTCTGTGAAGGTCCCTCCTCCCAATTTTTCTTCATGACGTCTAACACACCATGGGGCTTACACCCATATAACAACTCAAACAGAGAAAACTACGTGGAGGCTTGTAGGACCTCTCACACTGCAAATAACAGGGGTTCGAGCCACTTATCCCAGTTCCAAGCATCTTCATGCACAAACTTATGAATCATATTCTTTAAGGTCTTATTAATCGTTTGACCAAGCCGTCCATTTGCGGATGGTACACGCTTGTCAATATACCCAATAATTCATACAGCTCACGTACTGTACGTGACATAAAGTCAGTGCCCAGATCAGTTAGGATTTCTTTTGGAATTCCCACTCGGGAGATGATTCTGAAGAGCGCTTCTGCAACACTACGTGCGGAGATGTTGCGCAGAGGCACTGCTTCTGGATATCACGTTACGTAATCCACCAGGAATAATGCAAAGCGATGCCCGCATGCTGTCCGTTCTAATGGCCCAATGAGGTCCATGCCAGTTCATTGGAAAGGGACTTCAATCAACAGGAGGGTGCACAATAGTGCTTTTGGAGTGGCTAGCGGATTCACCAGCTGGCATTCACGGCATGCCGCACACCACCGGTGAACCAAGCATTGATGAACGAAGGTTTAATTACAAGCTGAATCCACCAAGGCTTGGTATGTACCCCCCTTGACACTCACCAGTATCTAGCACGTCCCGGCTCGATCGGGGGCGGTCTGTGGTGTGTCGGGAACCCGTATCAAGGCCCCCACCTCCATTACTGGGCACAGATCCCGGACATGACATGGCTCCCCTCAACTTCAGCAGACTGGCCCAAGCCTCCCGCCCACACCTGTGGCAGCAGGTTCCCTCACCTGGGATGAGACCAGGGAGCCAGTTTCGGGGGAATGTTCTACTGTTTCTGGGGAAATGGAACAGGGTGGAGGGGGGAGAGCTGGGGATGAGACAACAGGGGGGAAAGGTCCTGGGGCACGCCGGCCCCTGGATACGCAACCAGATGGTCTTCCACCAGGTGAACTGCTATGTCCAGCGACGGCAGGCATCACAGAGCTGCTGAGCAATGACAAATGGGCGGCCGACCTCACTCAGCCTCAAGGAGTAGAAGTGCTGGCGGTGTTCTTCTGGGCTGTAGCTGACCCGTTACAGGATGGATTTCTTCAACAACTTATAGTCCAGGAGGTCGGTGACCGGACGTTTTATGCCACGATCTGGGCTTCCCTGGTCATCAGCGGCAGCAGATGTACCGCCCATTGCTCCTGCGGCCATCTCAGGGCTTTGGCCATGCTCAAAGAGCTCGAGGTAGTCCTCCGGATTATCTTGAGGCCCCATCTTTGTGAGCAACACATGAGGGCTTACTGCTGCAGGGAAAGGGTGCTGGCCGCCCCCTCTTGGGGTACTAGGCTCCGCAGCACATGCCGGTCATCCTCCTGGGTCTGAATGAGCGCCTCAAAATGCTGTTGCTGCTCCATACGTAGGTCCAGGAGGGCCTGGTGTTAGGCCTGGTGGATGCTGGCCAGGGACATGAAGACACTCTCCAGTGGCAACGACTCCATGGCAGAGTATCCTCTTCCTCATTTTCCCGGCTTTCGGCACCAGTGTAACAAGTTCAAAGGAATGAGGAAGTGGGAGACGATGATTTTCGAACTCAAACCTTGTCTTTTAATCATAAGACACACTCGATTAACAGCGAAAAAGAAAACCAATGCAAATAACAATAAATCCAAAAGGGGGAATTAAATCAGGGCAGCGTTCAGTATAACGGCTACGGCCAACACACAAACAGATTGTCAGCTGGGCTTTCTCTCCCTCACACTCTGAGAACTTGCCCTTTAATTTCCCCCATCTCTCACTACAAACACAGAAACAAGCAATTACCAGCAATTCATCTCAGGTGAGAACCCTTACTGCTTATTCTCGTCCAGACAAATGCTCGACCATGCCCTCGCCTCCACAGGGTGCAAATAATATCTGCCACTATTTGCACTGGGGTGTAAATAGCGTATACAATTTGCACCAGGGTGGAAATAGCATCTGCCTTAAATATGTCTGTCAATACAACATGTTCATTTTATGTAATTTATTTATGAAAAAAAAAATGTTAAAGAAATGTACACAATTAATCATGCCCCAGACCCGTTCTTTAATTCCGTAATAAGGAATTTTCCTACTATAAGAACAATTCAAGCTTGATGTACCACCTTGATGTTTTTTACGAATATGTGGCAGTAGGGGGCTGTCAGCACAACTCCAGCTGTACAGGCAACACGACACTTCAAGCCAACAAGTGCAGGCAGCACAGCCTTCAACAGATGACGTGTTCTTGCACTAAAAGACAGCTGGACCAAACACAACATAATGCTGGTGTCTCGAGATGCATTTTTCAACATTTCAAACTACATTTAACTTGGCACAGCAAACAATCTAGTGCTCATGACTAGAGATGCTGAAAACTAGTGAGACGCAACACAACCAAAGCGAGATCCCTCAAAAACATCCATATGGCATATGAGTACATAGACCAACAATTAAAAATAGTGCAGACTTAGGCCAATAATATGGCAATGTCCAATGATATTGGAAGAAAACATACACTATTTTCACTTTTAAAGACACTTTTTGTATTTTTTAAATGCTTTGCTTGTCTGCTGCCACAATATACATATAGTATCGAATGTACTGTATATGATGTAATGAATTTGAATTGTCTGCATTACAACCCCAATTCTAAAACAGTTGGGACAGTATGAAAAATGCTAATAAAAACAAAAAGGAGTGATTTGTAAATTATATTCACCCTTTGCTATATTGAAAGTACTACAACTACAAATGATATGATGTTTTTTCTTCTGAATTTCATTGTTTTTTAAAAAATATACAGTAATTTCAAATCAGTTGATTGCAACATGCTCCAAAAAGTTGAGACAGGGGCAATTTAAGACTATTAACAAGCTGATGAGTTGAAATAACAAAGCAATGTGAAACAGGAGATGTTAAACAGGTGAGGCAATCATGTCATAGTACTGTATACTCTATAAGGAGACTCCAAAAACAGCCTAATCCTTCAAGAGCAAGGATCGTTCAAGACTTGTCAATTTGCCAAGAGATGCATCAGCAAATAATCCAGCACTTTAAGAACAATGTTCCCCAAAGACAAATTGGAAGGATTTTGGACATTTCACCCTTTACAGTGCACAATATACAGCAGTTAAAAGATTCAAGGAATCTGGTGCATAAAGGGCAAGACAAAAACCACTTCTGAATGCATGTGATCTCTGATCCCTCAGACATCACTGTCTTACAAAACATAATTCATCTGTAATGGATATCATGAACATGGGCTTGGGATTACTTTAGTAAACCTTTGTTAGTCAACACCATTCGCCGCTGCATACACAGATGCAAGACTTTACTATGCAAAGCAGAAGCCCTACATCAACGCTGTCCAGAAGCACTGCCAACTTCTTTGGGCTCGGTCTCATCTTAGATGGAAAGTAGAATAGTGGAACTGTGTTTTTTTGGTCAGAAGAGTCCACATTTCAAAAAGTTTTTGAAAAACACCACCGTCGTGTTATCCGGGCCAAAGAAGAAAAGGACCATCCAAGCTGTTATTAGCATCAGATCCAAAAGCCAGTGTCTATATGGGCCAGGGGTGTGTCAGTGCCCATGGCATGGGTTACTTGCACATCTGTGAGAACACCATGAATGCAGACAGATATGTAAAAATTTTGGAGCAACATATACTGCCATCAAGCACCGTCTTTTACAGGGACGTGCCTGCATTTTCCAGCACATACTGCCTGGATTTCAAGTGCATGGCTGTGTGAGCAGAAAGTGAGGGTGCTAGACTGGCCTGCCTGCAGACCTGACCTATCTCCAAAAGAGAATGTACGGCGCATTATTTAGCGCACCATATGGCAACAAAGACCCCGTACAATTGTGCAGCTAAAGACTTACATAATGGATGAATGGGGGGAAATTCCACTTTCTAAACTTAACAAACTTGTGACTTCAGTGCCCAAATGCTTAATAAGTGTTTTTAGAACAAATGGTGATGTTTCACAGTGGAAAACACTCGAATGTCCCAACTTTTTTGGAGCGTGTTGCAATCATCTGATTTGAAATTACTGTATGTAAATAAAAAAATAAAATAAAAAAAATGAAATTCACAGGTTAAAACATCATATAATGTGTAGTTGTAGTGCTTTCGATATAGTAAAGGGTGAATATAATTTACAAATCACTCATTTTTGTTTTTATTAGCATTTTTCATAATGTCCCAACTTTTTCGGAATTGGGGTTGTATAATATTTATTATATATTATTGTATTTATTGTATCATTATTTATATTGTTAAATACTGAATTATCTTTATTTGGGGGCCTTTCTTAGTAAATAATGAAATGCGATTAGTTGTGATTTAATTGTGATTAATTAATTGGCACATCATGTAATTAATTTGATTAAACATTTTAATCGATTGACAGCCCTAGTTTCTATTCATACAGGGATTTGGTGATCCTAGTGGAGAGCACTGGTTGGGTAATGAGGCTGTTCACCTGATCACCAGTCAAGCCCAGTACTCCCTCCGAGTAGAACTAAAGGACTGGGAAAATAAGGACACTTATGCACTCTATGACAAATTCCAGCTTGCCAGTGAAAAACAGCAGTACAGGTATCATTTTGTCAATTTGCTTTGACATGACATGTGGATTTTGACTTGTTAAATTGTTTGAGAGACTTTTAGATAACTATGAAAAACAATTACTGTGAACCTGGTTTTCTCTATCTTCAGACTCTCAGTAGGGGGCTATAGTGGAACAGCCGGACAGCTAAGTAGCTTAGCATCAAACGGCACAGGCTTCAGCACTCGCGACTCTGACAACGATAAGTGCGTTTGCAAGTGTGCCCTCATGATGACCGGAGGTGAGCTATGTAGAATTTTCACATTTCAACTTCTCTGAAAACACACAAAAGTTTAAGATACTTTGATGTGCTTAGGGCAGCTATTGTACTGTACTCACCCTCATGTGATTCGAAACCCACTTTCTTTCTTCCGTAAAACACAAAAGGTGTTATTTTTTCGGAATGTCCTAGCCCCCCTTTTCCATTCAAGGATGAATGGTGACCGGGACTCTTGAGATCCAGAAATTACAAAAAATCCATACATTCCATCTTGTGTGCTATATTCAACATTTTCAGAAGCCGTATGAGCTTTTGTATGAGGAACACAACAAAATTCAAAAAGTTATTCACTGAAAATGTTCCTCTCTGACATGGCTCTCAAATCTCATTTATGTTTATGTACATTCAAATATGGCACGTCAAGATGCATAATGAAAGATTTCGACTTATGACATTGAACGCTTTTGGTTCGTTTTGGATAATATCTCATAAACCAGGGGTTCTCAACGGGGGCGTTCAAACGATTCCAAGGGGTGCTAAGAGCAAATTAGTAGAGAGGGGGGTGTTAGGTAACAAATGGGGGGCGTCATATTAATCAAATCGATGGTCAAGTTCCTCTTTGCATAAAAACTTTTATCTAGACTTGGAATATACAAGTTCTCCATGTTGGTGCGCATTTGTACCATGGTTCATCTGACTCTGAGGTCTAGCAACGCATCTGAAGTGTATGGTTTAGCAGCGTCAAATAGACAGGCGAAGTCACAACCTCCACTAATGCACCTGCATGGCTCTTTGGTTGGATATGGCTCAATGTACAGAGCAGAGCAGGGGCAATTTTACTTTGACAACAATCTGGAATGTCATATTTAATTTTTTTTATATACTATTCCTTTAAAATAGATAATCAATTCCTCATGTGCTCTCTGAAGTTCGAACAAAGGAATAGTTCACCCAAAAATGAAAATTCCCTCATCATTTACTCCATCCCAGATATGTATTTACATTTACATTTATTCATTTAGCAGATGCTTTTATCCAAAGCGACTTACAAATGAGAAGAACAACAGTTCATCATCAGTTTTTGTTTCATCCAAAACAAAAAACAAAAGGGGCAACAATATAATAAGTGCTGTAATACAAGTCTCACATAGCTTAGAGCAGTACACATAGCAAGGAAAGTGTATGACTTTTCTTTCTTTTGCAGAACAAAAATGAAGATTTTTAGATGAACATCTCAGCTCTGTAGGTCGATACAATGCAACTGAATGTTGACCAAAACTTTAAAGTTCCAAAAAGCACATAAAGGCAGCATAAAAGTAATCAATACGACTCTTGTGGTTAAATCCATGTCTTCTAAAGCGATTCAGTTGGTTTTTGGATGAGAAAAGACATAATATAACTCCTTTTTCACTATAAATCTTGACATCAGCAGGGTCCTTGGTGATCATGATTTCAAGCTTGATTACACTTCCCAGTGCCGTCAAGCATTCTGAGCATGTGTCAAGAACTAGGAAGTACAATCGAGCTCGAATTCATGATCGTTCCTAGAGACTGCAATATTAAGATGTACAGTGAAAAAGGGGTTATATTCTGGTCTGTTCTCACCCCAAATTGATTAGATTGCTTCAGAAGACATGGATTAAACCACTGGAGTCGTTAGAATTGCATTTATGCTGATTTTATGTGCTTTTTGGAGTTTAAAATTTTGTATTGGATAGAATTATGTTTATCTTAAGGGTATAGCTAATTGATGTCACACATATTAGATGTGTTAGGTAATTAAACTGTTAGTAAAGTTAATTGTACAGGTGTGCAGCTCTTTCAACTCATGCAGAGAGATTTTTTTTTTAATTTCTTTATTAAAATAAAGAAATGAATAAAAACATTTGTAATGGCTTATCTTGCAATATTTTTTTTTCTCATTATATTTTCATCAACAGTATATTTTAATTAAAACATTTTGATTATTGTCACAATGCATCCTTTTCGTCTTGTCTTCGTTATCACTGACAAAAAAAAAAAAAAAAACCTTCACCAACAAATATTTTCATCAACAATTTTGTTGATGAGATTAACACTGAATAGAATAGGCCTACATTAGAATGATGATTTTTTATCTTGGAATATAAATATTCCTACCAAATCAGTTGGATCACTTGACATAAAATACTTGTTACGTAAAGACTAATCTGATTCTGTCACATTTCTTCACTTTTTTCCTGGATCTGAAGATGACACCGTCATCCACAAACCCAATCCATCTGATCCTCTACTGATCGAAGAAATCTAAACTTCACTGCACAATTATGAAAAACACATCAAGAGTTCCCCCTATCCTCACTCAACAGCCACTATCCAAACAATTTACTCGATTGGCTGCACATGACTGCAGATCCCACACCTAAGTCCAAGATAAATAGCTTATTAATAGTGCGCATTGCGATTAATTTTGAAAGTTCCTGGAGTTAATTATCATCACAATGGCTGCAGACCTTCAAACACCCTTTATGTTTACATTTCAAATCATAATAAAAAAATCCATAGATGGATACATCGGTCTGCGTTTTCCAAACTAAACATGCATTGAAGAAGGCGACAGTGATTTAATCAGGGTTATATCGACAGCACCCTCTCAGAAGAGGGAAAGTCTGGTTTCTATTGAAGAATCACAGTTTGCTTTGACAGGTCTTGCAGAGACATCTCGAGCACAGTAGGAATACATGCCCTTTCAAACACTTACAGTCTGTAGACAGAAAAAGAAAATCTGATGAAATAGAGGGACAAGAAAATGGTTGGGTATAGATGTTTGATTGTTTTGCGGAGATGTGTGTTTCAGTTCAGTTGACCTCCACATTTTTTAGCCTTATAGAAATCTTCTTTCTTCTTTTCCACCCACGCTAAGGAGTGTATTGGGTGATGAGTTCTCCAGTGGGTGCGATCAGTAGCGAGGCTCTTGGTCCCAAGAGACACTGAGGGCTTTAAGGTCCTTGATGAAAGTCCGGCGCCAGGTCAGTCGTGGTCAGCCTCTACCGTGCCGGCCTCCAGGTGGAACCCATAGAAACACCTTCTTGGGGATGTGGCTATCGTCCATGCGGATAACATGTCCAGCTAGTCGTAGGAGATGGCGTGCAAAGATCATACTGAGGCTTGGCAGCTTGCTTCGTCGTAGGACCACCTCGTTGGTAATGTGGTCAAGGTATCGAATATGCACTCATCTTGAAGTCAAGGGCCATCAGGAATAAGAAGGATGACAAGATGCACCCCTGCCTAACGCCGGTCTCGATGGCGAAGAACTCAGTGTGGCCCGTGTCCATCTAAACGCAGCAGCTGGAATGGTGATACAGGGACTGGAAGGCTGTGATGAACTTCCTCGGGATGCCGTACAGATGCAGGATGTTCCACAAGGATTCTCGATGGATGCTGTCGAAGGTCTTTTTAAAGTTGATGAAATTGATTGAGAGGGACCACTTGTCCTCCACACATTGTCTCAGTGATTTTTCTCAATGTGAAAATTTGATCGTAGCATGACCGCCCTCGCCGGAATCTTGCCTGTTCTTCTCGTAGGCGCTGGTTGGCAGCTACTTGTATTCAGCGTAGAAGAATTGCACAGAAGACTTTACCTGGTACCAAGAGCAGGGTGATGCCTCGCCAGTTCGTGCATTCTGTAGCATTCCCCTTCTTCGGCAACTTGACAATGACACCTTTCTGCCAGTCTTTGGGGATGGTTTGCACTTGCCAACACACATTGAACAGATTCGTTAGTTTGATCATTATTGTTAGGCCACTGTGTTTCAGGAGCTCCGCCTGGATTTCGTCCAAGCCAGCGGCCTTGTTTGACTTTTGAATTTTGATGGCCATTCGAACTTCTTGTGCCATGATGTCACCATCTTCCACCTGCAGCTCTTCTTGTGCTCCTTCTTGTCCACTGTGCATCCTGTTCTTCCTTGGTGAGGAGCATGTTGCCATTCTTGTTCTTGATTTGAATGGACGAGGTCTTCCGGGTACCCAAGATGTCCTTGACAATCCAGTATAAGGCACGGATGTAATTTTGATCAGTAGCTTCTTTGGCTTCTCTGCTCTTCTTCTCCATCCAGTCTTTCTTATCGTACTTGCAACTCCATTTTACGGCCCGATCACTGCCATGTCGTCGGGATTCTTGGACTTATGCTGGAAGAAGGTATTTATGATGCAGAGGTCGTTGTACTCGCAGAAGGAGACTAACCATTCCCCATTATCCGACAGTTGTTCCAAAGATGTGAAAGTGCCAATGATCTCTTCAAAGCCTTGCTGTTCATGGAAGAACTGGGCGTTTATGTCCCTGATGACGAGCTTGAGGTCGTGTTTCAGCGTCTCGTCTATCACAGCTTGCAGCACGTCATAGAATTCATCCTTTTCGGCTTCGCCTGCTTTTTCAGTTGGGGCGTAAACCTGGATGACAGTTGTCCGAACGTGGGCTGATACAAAACAGGCTGTGATGATTCGATCGTTGATTGGCTTCCATCCAACTAGGGCATGTACTGCTTCTTCTCCGAGGGCCAACCCGACCCTGAGGATGTCCTCGTTACCAGAGTACAGAATCTTTTCTTTCCATCACTGGTCATCTCCCCATTTCCCTTCCATCGGACTTCACTGACACCCAGCAGGTCCAGTCGATATCGATCGAATTCCTTGAGTAGCTGCTTCAGGCGGCCACTTTGGTGAAGCGTACGAACATTCCAGATTCCAATCTGGGTAATCTTTCTTGCAGTGAATGTCGTATCCATCATCATGTGTTGGACACCACAATTAGTTTCCTCCACCGCCGTCATATTACACAAATCTGAATTCCTGCTTTCAGTTGCATTCAATGTATTTTCTCTTGTCGTTTCCATAGCAGGCTGGCCTTTTTTTATGGGGACGGGTTGCTAGCCCGACGCCCAACCCTCCTCCTTTCACATCCGGGCTTGGGACTGGCAACGTGCAGATGTTAGGTTAAAATGTACATGAACAAGGGAAAGAGTGCATTTTAGGTGCTGTGTCAAGTCAGTATTTCTTCAAGTTTTTAAAGATCTTAATCACCTTTCAACTTTTTTCTAGAAGTGCAAATAAACTATTTTCTTTGCTAATATGAGGTCATGGAAACACAATTATAACACTATTACATTATATATTTACACTGGCAGCCAAAAGGTTGGAATAATGTACAGATTTTGCTGTTTCAGAAGGTAATTGGTACTTTAATTCACCAAAGTGGCATTCAGCTGATCACAAAGTATAGTCAGGACATTACTGATGTAAAAAACAGCTCCATCACTATTTGAAAAATGTCATTTTCGATCAAATCTAGACAGGCCCCATTTCCAGCAGCCATCATTCCAACACCTTATCCATGAGTAATCATACTAAATTGCTAATTTGGTACTAGAAAATCACTTGCCATTATATCAAACACAGTTGAAAGCTATTTGGTTAGTTAAATGAAACTTAACATTGTCTTTATGTTTGTTTTTGAGTTGCCACAGGATGCAATAGACTGGCATGTCTAATGTCAATATTAGGTCAAAAATGGCAGAAACAGCTTTCTCTAGAAACTCGTCAGTCAATCATTGTTTTGAGGAATGAAGGCTATATAATCCTTGAAATTGCCAAAAAACGGAAGATTTCATACAAAGGTGTACACTACAGTCTTCAAAGACAAAGGACAACTGGCTCTAACAAGCACAGAAAGAGATGTGGATGGCCAGATGTACAACTAAACAAGAGGATAAGTACATCAGAGTCTCTAGTTTGAGAAATAGATCCCTCACATGTCCTCAGCTGACAGCTTCATTGAATTCTACCAGCTCAACACGAGTTTCATGTACAACAGTAAAGAGAAGACTCAGAGGTACAGGCCTTATGGGAAGAATTGCCACTTTTGAAACAGAAAAACAAAAAGAAAATGTTAGAGTGGGCAAAGAAACACAGACACTGGACAACAGATAATTGGAAAAGACTGTTATGGATCTTAACCCCATTGAGCTTTTGTGGGATCAGCTAGACTGTAAGGTGCGTGAGAAGTGCCCGACAAGACAGTCACATCTATGGCAAGTGCTACAGGGAGCTTTGGGTGAAATGTCACCTGAGTATCTGGACAAACTGACAGCTAGAATGCCAAGGATCTGCAAAGCTGTCATTGCTGCACGTGAATGAATTTTTGATGAGAACACTTTGAAGTAGTTTAAGAAGTTCTGAACATTGTTTTCAAATTGTAATAGTAATTTTTCATGTTATTAATTTACTGACTATACATTGTGATCAGCTGAATGTCACTTTGGTGAATCAAAGTACCAATTTCTTTCCATAAGCAAAGAATCTGTACATTATTCCAGACTTTTGGCCGCCAGTGTACAGGTGCATCTCAATAAATTAGAATGTCATGGAAAAGTTCATTTATTTCAGTAATTCAACTCAAATTGTGAAACTCGTGTATTAAATAAATTCAATGCACACAGACTGAAGTAGTTTAAGTCTTTGGTTCTTTTAATTGTGATGATTTTGGCTCACATTTAACAAAAACCCACCAATTCACTATCTCAAAAAATTAGAATATGGTGACATGCCAATCAGCTAATCAACTCAAAACACCTGCAAAGGTTTCCTGAGCCTTCAAAATGGTCTCTCAGTTTGGTTCACTAGGCTACACAATCATGGGGAAGACTGCTGATCTGACAGTTGTCCAGAAGACAATCATTGACACCCTTCACAAGGAGGGTAAGCCACAAACATTCATTGCCAAAGAAGCTGGCTGTTCACAGAGTGCTGTATCCAAGCATGTTAACAGAAAGTTGAGTGGAAGGAAAAAGTGTGGAAGAAAAAGATGCACAACCAACCGAGAGAACCGCAGCCTTATGATTGTCAAGCAAAATCGATTCAAGAATTTGGGTGAACTTCACAAGGAATGGACTGAGGCTGGGGTCAAGGCATCAAGAGCCACCACACACAGACATGTCAAGGAATTTGGCTACAGTTGTCGTATTCCTCTTGTTAAGCCACTCCTGAACCACAGACAACGTCAGAGGCGTCTTACCTGGGCTAAGGAGAAGAAGAACTGGACTGTTGCCCAGTGTTCCAAAGTCCTCTTTTCAGATGAGAGCAAGTTTTGTATTTCATTTGGAAACCAAGGTCCTAGAGTCTGGAGGAAGGGTGGAGAAGCTCATTGCCCAAGTTGCTTGAAGTCCAGTGTTAAGTTTCCACAGTCTGTGATGATTTTGGGTGCAATGTCATCTGCTGGTGTTGGTCCATTGTGTTTTTTGAAAACCAAAGTCACTGCACCCGTTTACCAACAAATTTTGGAGCACTTCATGCTTCCTTCTGCTGACCAGCTTTTTAAAGATGCTGATTTCATTTTCCAGCAGGATTTGGCACCTGCCCACACTGCCAAAAGCACCAAAAGTTGGTTAAATGACCATGGTATTGGTGTGCTTGACTGGCCAGCAAACTCACCAGACCTGAACCCCGTAGAGAATCTATGGGGTATTGTCAAGAGGAAAATGAGAAACAAGAGACCAAAAAATGCAGATGAGCTGAAGGCCACTGTCAAAGAAACCTGGGCTTCCATACCACCTCAGCAGTGCCACAAACTGATCACCTCCATGCCACGCCGAATTGAGGCAGTAATTAAAGCAAAAGGAGCCCCTACCAAGTATTGAGTACATATACAGTAAATGAACATACTTTCCAGAAGGCCAACAATTCACTAAAAATGTTTTTTTTATTGGTCTTATGATGTATTCTAATTTTTTGAGATAGTGAATTGGTGGGTTTTTGTTAAATGTGAGCCAAAATCATCACAATTGAAAGAACCAAAGACTTAAACTACTTCAGTCTGTGCGCGCTGAATTTATTTAATACACGAGTTTCACAATTTGAGTTGAATTACTGAAATAAATGAACTTTTCCACGACATTCTAATTTATTGAGATGCACCTGTATATATAGTTATACAAGATCAGAAAATGTTGTTTAAAATAGTTAGATGAAGAAAGTGTGTCACACCGCAGGACACTGTTGACAGTGCTTACAATTTCATGGTAATTACCCACGTAACTATCTGTAAATGTTTGTTTAAAAAAAAAAAAATAAAATCAACGAAAACAGAAAGTTGGCCAGAATATGTACAAATATAAATATAAACAAATATATATATGTAAAATATAAACATACCCCTTAAAGTGCAGATCTTTGCAGATATTTTGTAGATTAATTGCTCATATTTTCACTCTGTGTGAGTTTGTTGCGTCTTTATATCGGCAGTGTTTTAATTGCTTTCCCCAGATTATTCTTGAGAAAAAGTTAAAAGCCCTATGCTTTTACAGGTGCATGTTTTTGCCATTCTTTAAACAAAGTAAGCCTCAAAGACTAAAATAGCCACAAAATAATATTTTCTTATTTTCTGCATTTCTGTCAAACGTAAGCATTATTTTTTAGCAAGGTATGCAATCTGTGTCTAATAATATTGTGATAAGAAGCCGTGCTTCAGCTACCAGAAATGCTTTGCAGTATGAATAAATTATGCAAATGACAATGTACTGCTCATAGATTTCCTGTTTGCCGATTTTATTTTCGCTGCTGGTATTGTAGTTGTTGTAATTTGCAGTTATTTGTCATTTTGTGATTATTCAGAGCTCATCTTATACTTAATGTGTGGTTTTGGTTGTCACCATTATCGTGATTTGTACATCAAATAATCAACTCCACGCGAGTTACATTAGTTAATGCGTGCATACAGATATGCCCTTAAATATGTAAGTAATTTCAAAATAAAAGTTATCCTTTCAAAGTTTATTAAATTTTCTGTCTGTAATGGGTTCTGCACGGGAATGTTGGAGCCCAGGGCAACTGTCTATATTGCAGGTAGGACAGGCCGGCCCTGATCATTACTAGCATTATTTTTTTATACTTGCACAGCAGCGTGCCGGCCCAAATTACCCAGGGGCCCACTGAGAAAACGCCCGGTGCTCCCGATGGCCAGTCCACCCCTGCCCTCTACAATAAGAGTATATCATTCACACATGTGACCAAATTTCATACTATGTGACTTAAATGTCTGTGATTAGCCACTGGCTGATAAATAAGTTAAAAAAAGAAGTTCAGCATCCTTGAGAATAAAAGTTTGGTTTGAGTCATTTTGTGTACTGTGTGCAAAGACAAGATCCACACAATCCATTTGCAGGGTTGGGAGGGTTAATTTTGAAATGTATTCCACTACAGATTACAGAATACATGCTGTAAAATGTCATTTGTAATGTATTCCGTTAGATTACTCAAGGTCAGTAACGTATTCTAAATACTTTGGATTACTTCTTCAGCACTGGTAGATTTTTTTTTTAACTTGTTTTGACTATAAAAACTAAGTACAGTGCAGTAAGACAAAATACACATGTTAAAAATGCATTCTCTGAAAAACCTAAATATCATATGCAGTGTTGTTTCTAAAACAAAATAAATCAAATTGATCTTATTTTAAGGATTTTTAGATATTTTTACAGGAAAACAATACAAAAATTATTATCAAGAATACGATTTTTGCCCTAATATCAAAGGTCTTACTAGAAAAAAAGAAATTATGATCTAATGTGAATTTTCTGGATAAAAAAATGTGATCGTGCCTGGTAACATGTGCATGTAAAATGGCTAGAAATAGCATTTTAGCTTAGCGTAAAGCTGACAATTTACACAAGGTTTATTTCTATTTCTTCTGCTCCAAACTTACTTCAAACGTACTTCTCTGTCTGCTCGTATGAATGTAACACATCATAAGAAAGTGTTTCACCGCTGTTCAAATGCACTTTGGATCGCATCATTTATATGTATAAATGTTTTCCATCTGAAAGGACTAAATATTAAATGAAACAAATGACAATAAAATGCAAAGTAATCTCTTCAGTAATCAAAATACTTTTTGAATGTAACTGTATTCTAATTACCAATGATTTCAATTGTAACTTTAGTGGAACACAGTTACTAATATTTTGTATTTTAAATACGTAATCCCGTTACATGTATTCCGTTACTCCCCAACCCTGTCCATTTGTCTCTGAATGTCTCTTTTAATAACCTTTCTGTTCTTCAGTAAGTTGTTGGTCAAAAAAATTAAAAAAAGAATTTTAATCACACATAGCTCAGATGCTGTAAAGAAGACATTCGACTCCGCTCTTGTTAATATGCGTTCAACCACAACACTTTGAAATGCTCACTGAACTGCTGCTATTCTTAAAGAGACAGTACCGTTTTAGCAGTTGTTCTAAATATGAATGTAAATACTTAAATTATTTACTTGGTAAATAATACCAACTGTGCATGTAACAATATGTATAGTATATGCTACATAATATATGCAATTTCAAGACTCTTATTTATGAATATTTATGGATGAAATACATGGAATTTCTACATATTTAAAAGCTTAAATATGACCAAAAAAAAGAAAAAAAAATTTTTTTTTAATTAATACATTCATAATGTACCAAGTTAGAAGGTTCCCTGTATAATTAGCAGGATCAGCAGAGAATTTATTTCATATATTAGAAACATTTACATTATAACTGAAATATATCCAAATAAATTGAATCGAGAGCTTGCGAATCAGAATCAAGTCGAATCGAGATATCTGTATCAATACCCAGCCCTATCTAACATGGTGCACCAAATTTGAGCATGTGCGAATAAGGGTGAATAAACAATGATAGAATTTTCATTTTTGTGTAAACTATTCCTTTAAAGGTGAAGGGTATCATTTCTGCACTACTAGTGTCATCAAACAGAATTGCAGGTAATCCTGTCCCAAACTCATGCCAGTAGCTAGAAGTTGGCATTTAAAAAAAAAAAATAACACACTTGACCTTTAAACAAAAGAAAAAATCCCATTAAAATGTGGACCCAAAATCAATAGCACAATATTCAGAAGCATATAATTATTTTATACAAAAATATAGGCCTATTGTTTTAATAAAGTCTCATTGTATTTTTCATCCATTAAGGCTGGTGGTTCGATGCATGTGGCCTTTCCAACCTCAATGGAATCTACTACACAGTTGGTCACAACATCCGCAAACTCAACGGTATAAAATGGCATCACTTCCGAGGACCCAGCTATTCACTCCAGTCGACTACCATGATGATCCGACCAGCGGATTTCTGACATGGAGAACTCACATTGAATGTTGACAAACTCATCACACTGAATGACAGGAGTTCAAATCGGATTGCTTTAGGAACCCCAGTGGAGGCAGATAAACAATGTACATTTTGATAAACAATTTGTCATTTGATGGACGAATGCTAATATTTTACTGCAAATCAGAGAGTTGGCGAGAACAAAAGAGATCAGACTGAAAATTTTGCATTTTTGTACATCGCAATTTCTCTTTCACATGCACAAACACTTACAAGCTTCACCCTCACAGCTACTTTTTTTGCCTGGATTAATGTGCCATTAACAACCTGAAACGATGTTATCAATGGCCTTGACGATTTCATTGGACGACTTCTACATGGTGTCAAGAGTTCATTGTTGTGGCATCAAATAATTCCCATGCAAGTGTAACGGGAGCCAGCTGGTTTGTGATGTGTAAACCTCACTCCCCTGGCCTCAAGAGGCGCACTAGTATCTGACGCTAGAGGCTGTAGCCTTTAGCCTCCTCGTTAGCACACCCGCCTCCCATGCTGGAGATGCTGGTTCAAATCCCGTTCAGAGTGGCTCAGGCAGGCCAGTTACAGTGGTTCTGTGACCCAAATGGGAGTGAGGTTTAGGGGGGTGAGTGTAACGGTAGCCAGCTGGTATGTGCTGTGCAGTGTGTAAACTTCACTCCCCTGGCCTCAAGAGGCACACTAGCAACTGACACTAGAGGCTGTAGCCGTTAGCCTCCCATGCCAGAGACGCTAGTTCAAATCCTGTTCAGAGTGGGTCGGGCAGGACCGGTTACACAAGGTGAACTTCTCAAACTAAAGGAGGACAAAAGAGATGAGAAACACAACCTGAATCTGAAGAAAAAACTCGAACAGAAAAACAGATAGACAGACAGACAAACAGATAGATATTCATCAAAAGTGATATTACCTAATTTTTTCAATTACCTTTTTGTTTTTAATAACAGGACATTTTTAAATTGTGCATCTCTTTCAACAGGCCTCAAAAACACACTCTATGCAAGAGAGCAATGCATTGGCTAAACATATTTTTAGTGTGTGTGTGTGTGTGTGTGTGTGTGTGTGTGTGGGCGGGTTTAGGTGGTTTACTAGGACTTTTTTTAGGTTACAAACTGGTAATTACAAGGGTATTATGCTATAAATGTGGTTTATGAGGACATTTCTAGTGTCCCCATAATTCAAATCGCTTAAAAAACATACTAAATTATGTTTTTTGGAAAATGTAAAAATGCAGAACGTTTTTTGTGAGGGTTAGGTTTAGGGGTAGAGTTAGGGTTAAGGGATAGAAACTATAGTTCGTACAGTATAAAAATCATTATGTCTATGAAGAGTCCTCATAAGGATAGCTGCACCAACATTGCAACATTCTTTACATTTGGTATGTGACCTGTTGTTCCCATTTCCAAAAAATCAAACATTTCAAAAGGATGCACTTTGACTGTTTCTAACTTTGTACGATATAAATGCATTAGTTGCTGCTGTTGTATATACATTATTACTTTATGATCATGAACTTTTCAACACACATTACTAAATTGTCCATAAATCTGTCATCATGTACCATTACTTTTTGGAAAATAAACCCTGCAACATGAAAAGATCAGCTTTACAGTCAAACTGGATAATAGCTTTCAACTACTCCAAGTTTATTTTACTGTCCTGAACAAAAGTTGAAGACGGCAAAATCTTTCCTGTCTCTTTGTTGTCCGAGCTTCCAAGTTCAAAAGTTTTTTTTTTCTTTTTTTTTCTGAACTACATTTTGTTTTACTGCCAAGAACAGCAGGAGCATATGGAACACATTCCCTCTTCGTATTTTTCCCCCCTCTGTAAATTGCCAATTTGTCATGTAAGATATGAATTTTGTTTAGTTTTTTAAGAGGTTTACATGAGCAATAGTGCTTCTTACATAGATGTTGGGTGCATTTTGTTGTCATCATCTTAATCAGTTTCACACTACATTAATTTATCTAACATCTTACAGAAGTCAAGCTTGACCCACTAGCATTGGCAATATACATTCTATTTATGGGGGCTTTACCATAGTAATAAAGATGAGTAAGAATGTTTTAACTTCCAAATGTCAAACCTGCTCTTATGCAAGTGTCCATTCTCAGCTTTCTTGAGCTGTACAGGCAGCTCCAGTAGCTTTGTGGTTAAATATCTGGGCTGGTAACTGGTTGCACTTTCAAACCTGTCAAAATTAATGGCAGGGTAATAACACAAAGAATTATGTTATCAATTTACAGAATAAAAAATTTAAAAAAAGAGAGAGATTTATTATCTCAAGGGATTAACCTGGTAAAATAAAGGTTATAATAATATATCCGGTATATTCCAATACCGATTCGCTAAGGAATCACTCATTTGAGGAATCAGCCAAACAGTTCATGATTCAGATCGAATCTTTCGAACAGTTTAGTGGCGTACTGGATTGTTTCGGCGGGTTTTTCATTTGGTAAATCTATAATGAGATCTTTGGCTTTAGAACACTCAGAGCAAAAAGAGCGCTGAATTAAGTGGATATTTGCCTACAATTTATTGAAATAAAACCTGCAAATGTTTCTAACATTTGCCAGCGATGGAAAAGGACCTAATTACGTTCCACACGTGTGCATGCAGCTTGTGAACGACCTAGTACTACAGGTAAAGTCATTTTATAGCCAAAACTTCAAAATAATCCACAATAATCAATTCTTTTTGACAATGTACCATGGTAATACCATGGTATTTTTTTGTAGTACCTATAAACGCCATGGGGCGGCGTCCCTTTTCCATACAGAAAGTGGCAATTCTAGAAAGAACCTAAGATTTGAACCTGTGTGCATGTGAGATACTAGATAAAGAAAGGTTCTGTCC
Source organism: Myxocyprinus asiaticus (assembly GCF_019703515.2). Classification (NCBI taxonomy): domain Eukaryota; kingdom Metazoa; phylum Chordata; class Actinopteri; order Cypriniformes; family Catostomidae; genus Myxocyprinus; species Myxocyprinus asiaticus. Next base: position 46,264,643 of record NC_059355.1, read on the forward strand.
TATTCAATAACGAATACCGGAATGTACGAGTGGTAATCTGGTAAAGGAATCGTTCACCCAGAAATGAAAATTCTCTCATGATTTACTCATCCTCATACCATCCCAGATGTGTATGACTTTTCTTTCTTCTGCAGAACACACATGAAGATTTTTAGAAGAATATTTCAGCTCTGTAGATCCATACAATACAAGTGAATGTAAATGGTGACCAAAGCTTTTAAGTTGCAAAAAGCGCATATAGGCAGCATAAAAGTAATCCATAATAATCCAGTGGTTAAATCCTTGTCTTCTGAAGCGATCCAATCGGTTTTGGGTGAGAACAGACCAAAATATAACTCCTTTTTCACTGTAAATCTTGACATCAGCAGTCTCCTTGGCGATCATGATTTCAACCTCGATTACACTCCCAAGCGCCATTTAGCGCTCTGCGCATGTGTCAAGCACCAGGAACTGTAATCGAGCTTGATATCATGATCGTGCCTCATGATTTCAAGATCAATTCACTTGCATTTTATGGATTTACAGAGCTGAGATATTCTTCTAAAAATGTTAATTTGCAGATGAAAGAAAGTCATACATATCTGGGATGGAATATGGGTGAGTAAATCTCAACATAATTTTCATATTTGGGTGAACTATTCCTTTAACCATGGTGACAGCATTCAAACGCAACGTCTGGTTTAATGAGCAGTTATACTCTCGCGCCATCTGGTGACTAGCCCAGTTAATACACTTGATATAAACTTAGCATAGCATATCAAGCGTCTCAGTTCTGCTAGTACAAACGCCTATTAATAATGTTTAAGCAGAATTACATTATTTATAAAATTGCAACGGTTTTATCGCTGGTTGAAGAATTATGTACTGACAACACTTTTAGGTCAAGGAGGTTCTCTCTTGTTCGTTTTTTTTCTCTCTCTCTCCTTCCCGCCCTCCCCTCTTCGTCCGACCTCGATTCTGTCTTTTTTTTTTTTTTTTTTTTTTTGCTCTTGCCTTCCAGCACTTGTTCCTCTAAAGAAGCTTGAGGGAAATCTAGGTCATAATGCCATTACTAACTAAAAAGCAGAAACTTCTCTTAGCTTCTCTCCCCCAGATTTTTCACTTCTAGATGCTCAGTAATCATACCATGGCTTATTTCTCTTTAACAATCATTTATTTTTGAAATTCATAGAATTAGCAAATTGATTCAGATGTAATTCATAGATTGAGCTCATTCTGTAGAGCTATTGATGTTCTTTATAGGCAGGTGGTCAGACTTCACCAGTAGGGGGCAGTTAGTGATAGTGGTCTATTAGTAAGAGTAAAATGACCATTATTTGTATGGGGTGCCTTTTCAGTTTCTTGATGAGAAGTTAAAAAAAAAAAAAAACATTTTGGATATGTGTTTTTCTTTTTTTTTTCTTTTTTTTTAATGAAAATAATGATAATGTATTTTGGCATAACAGGGTGGAAAGTAATGCCAAACATTTCTTTAAAAATAAATCTATTAGCTATTTTGTTTTTGCAAATAATAATTTTTTTAAAAAAAAAAGATGATAAAAAAATTAAAAAAATACAAAATATTTTTTAATAGTGTTCTCCTTCGTTAAATATATTCCACCCTGCTTTCTAACTGGGTGGAAATTTGAAGGCTAAATTAGCTGCTTGTCTGTATATCCAATATCATATTCAATATTTAAAAACATTTTACATTTTTGATATGTAATTGATTCCCAGTGAATGTTTACCTAGCAGGGTGGAATTGTGTATGAGTTGGACAAGGTGCAACTGATCATAAAGCATTAAAACAATCACAAATTTAAAGGAGGATTGAAACTTGTTAGGTTTTCCTTGTTTCCCTTATTTCCCAATTTCTCTTGAAATGTGATGTAACATCAGTAGAATGATTTCATAGTTGGGTTAATTTGTTAAAGCTGTCATTAGTAGATACTATCAGGGTGGAAAGCAATACTGAGGAACATATACTACCATTGAACAATTTCAGACAAATAAATTTCAGAGGATTTATTCAACAGATCTCAGTTCAAGTGATTTGATTTTGTAATACATTATATACAATAATATAACTGAATTATTTTGTGTGTGTGTGTGTGTGTGTGTGTGTGTGTGTATATATATATATATATATATATATATATATATATATATAAAGTGTGTATCCTGAAAACACACAATATATGAAATAATATTTTCACACTTTTTGCATAATCTGGAAAAATCACAGTTTAAATCATGGCCAATAAAAATATTCTTCTCACAGGTGATATTTACCTTTGTTATTATAATTTTTTTCTTGAAACACAATTTGTCTCTTATTTAATCTCAATCATGCATTTCACTGACACTTTTGTTGACTTGGTTAACAAGCACATTCAATTAAGAGAAAAAAAATATATGTGGTGTAAATGACATCACAATTATGGGACAGTCGTAACTTTAAAAATGGATAGAAATAATTTTCACAAAATTAATATTGAAATGGCTTGTTTATTTCACTCTTTGATTGGATTCATATTTAATGTCCGGATCTGGGACATGGCTAAAATGGTAAAATCTATACATAAAATGCATTTAAAAAGTACCAAAATAAATTATATGGCCTGGTAACTAATAACACACATCTATAATGTATATCAGAAAGAGAAAATTGAAACCTGCTCGTTTGGATAAAAATCAACATGAAAATGGCCCAAAATTGAAGAAACACCCATATCCGTTTGATAGCAGTTTTCCTTTTGGAAGCACTTTCAGTCTATGTTTTAAATGTAATATGTCATGATTTTCATTAGGGACAAAAAAGGCACCGCAGAAAGACCTAGTATATTATAGTATTTTGCTGTAAGAGAACACAGAAATAAGGTAAACAGATCCTAAATGATTAGGATCATAGGACTTTCCGCCCAACCAAAGCAATTTGAAATGATAACGTGACATGTAATGTGCCAATAAATAGACCCCTTTGTCAGTCAATTATCAGGTAGCAACTGGTAAGATAATGTAAGCACAATTCACCCTGTGCACCCTGTCACTGATGTGACCCATGACCATGTGCCTTTGGTATGGAAAATTGTCCGCAATGTTGGCATGTTAAACACTTTTCCAAAACAGTGGTTGGTGATGCAGCTGTTCAGGCCTGTCATTCTTAATGCAACGTGGCTCTATACATACACTTGAGTGATCGTAAACATTCTGGAGCGAATTCCAGGACACTCGCCTAATTTCAATCTATATTTGTTTGGCTTGACGTAATACGGTTGCTTTTAATTAATTTTTTACCATACACACTCAAATATAATTATTGGTATGGATAATGCAAATTCTTTTATACTGTACTGTCTGCTTGTGTGACTGCACAGTATTTATTAAGCATATGATGTTATACATTTTGTTTAGCTTGCATTGTTATTTTGGGCTTATAGAATAAAAAATAGAAAAATGTCTCAAATCACAGGCTTACAAGAAGTTTTATATTTTAAATGACATGATACCATGATATTACTGCTGTATGTTTTCTTTACATGTACCATGGTAATATCATGGTATTCTTTCTGGTATTCAGTTACTTTGGAGTAAAAAGTAAATATCACTGTTACAGTAAGTTTTTGTAAGGGTACTTGTGTTAAAGTGTCTTATGAATGGAGGTTATAGACTGGACCATCAGGACTTAATTTAGAAACGTGATCATCAAACGTCACTCTAGTCTAAGATCAGTAACTCATTGGCTCTCTTCCACTGACAAACTGACTCAATGAGGTTAAATTATACACTCACTGTTACATGATTTCTTTGTCTGTCTCTTAAAGTAACACACGTTACTGATCATATCTGAACTGAGTAAGAAAATGCAAATAAATAAGTTTGCATTACATAACCAACTATATTTACAAGCTTGTTCAAGTGTGATCAAATTGCGCAGTAGCTCAACTGATAGAGTGTTGCACTTGCAATGCAAGCAACTGGGGTACAGGTCCTTCATCTCACAGTTTGCTTTTAATGACATTTTCAGTTAGGTTTAGGGTAGGGAGGGAGGTAGGTAGGTTTTGTTGATTTAAAACTCGTCAGAGCATTAAAGGAATAGTTCATCCAAAAATGAAAATTCTCTCATCATTCACTCACCCTCATGCGATCCCAGATGTGTATGACTTTCTTTCTTCTGCATAAGACAAATTAAGATTTTTAGAAAAATATCTCAGCTCTTTAGGTCCTCACAATGCAAGTGAAAGTGTGCAAAAAATTTTACACTACAAAAAGCACATAAAGGCATTATAAAAGTAATCCATATGACTCCAGTGGTTAAATCCATATCTTCAGAAGTTATATGATAGGTGTGAGTGAGAAACAGATCAATATTTAAGTAAATGTTTGCTAGAAATTCTTCTCCCTGCCCAGTAGGGGGCGTCTGCATGAAGAATCTGAATCACCAAAAACACAAGAAGAAGAATGTGAAAGTTAAAGTCGGCATGAAATGAAAATTCACCCTATCTTTTTTCTAAATGCATGTTATTGATCTTATTGTGAACGATTCATCTATGCATATTTTTTTATTTATTTATTATTATTATTATTTTGTATTTTTATTTTATTTTTTACCTCATGATCTATAAAAAATGTCATAACTCGATCTTCTGGTGAAACGACAGACTTCTCTCTGGTGACATATGCAGGACTTCTCCAATCATTTACTCCACTTAAACCCTGCCCCTTTCTTATAAATACCTGTAACGGATCTCTACTTATTCGGGAAAGGAGGATTTGGGAACCGGAGTAACAAACAACAAGACATTAATTAACACAAACACAAACACTGAACTGAAAACATAATGACACATCGACGAACACACAAAGCGGCCACGTGCGTCTCTCTCTGTCTCTCTCTCTCTCTCTCTCTCTCTCTCTGGCATCCCAGGCTCCTCCTTTATCCCTCTCCTGCTGATTGGGCAACTCAGCACCAGGCGTGCATCCTCTCGGCCCGGCTACACACTCCTCCTGGTCACATACCCCCACCGCCCGATTCAGGCCGGGGAAACCTCCGGCAGCAGTTCCTCCATCTCCCGCCGGACAGCAGCGGCGAGTTCTTCCGGACAGCGTGCTCTTCCTCCTTTCCCAGGTTTCGGCATCAGTGTAAAAGTTCAGGAAAGGAGGATGCGGGAACCGGAGGAACAAATAAAAAGACTTTAATTAGACAGAACATCAAACTGAAAACACAGCAGCATAAACACACACACATGTGTCTCTCTGTCTCTCTCTCTCTGGCATCCCTGTCTCCTTCTTTATCCCTCTCCTACTGATTGGGCAACTCAGTGCCGGGCGTGCATCCTCTCGGCCAGGCCACGCCCTTCTCCTCATCACATACCCCCACCGCCTGATTCAGACCTCCAGTCTGACTTACTGAACTCAAATCCCCGCCCTACATTTTTTTCTTGTTTGATAAGCTGTTTCACTTGGAAATACGTCACAATATGGAAGTGAAGTCAGTTGCAACTTCCGTTTCATGCCGACTTTAAAGTGGACATTGAGCAAGGAGGAGAATTTATAGCAAAAAATTGAATTAAATATAGATCTGTTTCTTACCCACAACTATCATATCGCTTCTGAAGACATTGATTTAACCACTGTGATATGGTGATATGGATTACTTTCATGCTGACTAATGTGATTTTTGGAGCTACAAAATTTTGGCACCCATTCACTTGCATTGTATGGACCAAAAGAGCTGAGAAATTCTTCTAAAAATCTTCATTTGTGTTCTTCAGAAGAAAGAAAGTCATAAAAATAAATGATGAGAGAATTTTCATTTTTGGGTGAACTATTCCTTTATCCTTCAAAACGTCATCTGTTTGGGAGAATGATTAACTCGCTTATAGCACCACTCAGTGGACATTTAACCTCAAAACTGCCACAATATGTGTAAAGAACAACGTAATATAATCTGCATAAAAATGTCACCAGTTCAGGCTGATTGAAACCTAGTGATAGCAACAAAATTATCTTTACATTACAGAGGTGCATTTGTGCGCTATATGTGCTGTTGTTAACACCGGTTATAGTGAGGCAAAAAAACGTGTGCATGCACGTATACTGCGGTATTCAATTCATTTGTTACATGTGGTACTTCGATGGTACATACATGGTTATTGCATTCTGTTTTGATAATGAAAAGAGCACAGTAGAGCAGACACATACAATTAAACACGAATGTTGCATACAACTATATATGTTATGTAAACCTGTTATATTGTTTAATTAAATCATGCTCTGCTGCTTTTTTTTCTGGTAGTGTTTACACGTCCCATGTTGTAACAGTAGACATGATACTGTTTTTAAATTTAGCATTTGTCTCCCTCACCTTTCATTACATGTTTCCAATCTGCCGTCCAAGAGGTTACATAGTAAATATATTCCGAGGCTATTATGGGAAGATCGATAAATCATTAGACCGACGCAGGCCCCTGTCTTGGGGGGAGCATGGCTCTGTGATCTCACATATAAACACATACAAACACACAAATGACACAAAGACAAACGTAATGGAGTCTTTCCTTTGATCGATACAACATACATCAAAGAATTCTCTGTTCCATCATCTTGCGCTGCAAAACTATTAGTTTCATGCACTGCATACAGGCCACACAGCTATGTGCTCAGGGTTTTGAGCAAAAGTGCAACACAAGTAAATGTACATGGCAATAACATACAATCAATATTGTTCCAACAGTATTGACAACATCTGTTTTAACAATCATTATGAGTGTGCATTACGCAGTGATTTTAAACAAATGTACTTAAAACAATTATATACAGTATCAGTGACAGTGGCGTTTAATCACTTTTGTTTCAAATGATAACATGTTTTAACCATTAAAATTATTTGTTACAGTCGATTTCTAATCACCCCTCAGACTGTATATACATGATAATACTGCCAGTCAATTTGTTCCGCAGGTGAAGTGAAATAGTTTGTGAAAGTGTCTCGAATGTTTTCTTTCTCGTTGAGCAAATCAACAATAAACTCTTCATCACTACAGTAGCTTGTAGAGAAATCTGTTTTCTTTTTTCGATCTGCTCACGAGAGAACTCAAACACATTTGCTTGTGTTATTTTGCTAACATGTCAAGTGGTTCTTCTCATCGTGATGGGCGAAGTAAAGACCCGCTCAAAGGTGCGTTGAGACACCTACCATACCTGAGTAAGATTGCTTGTCAATTAGCACCACCTATTGTAAAGGCATGAATGTGCTAACGGTGATCATTCGCGTCGCTTTCTATGTGAATGGGCCTTTCATCTGCAATTCAAATCTCACTATCGCATCGCCTTTGGTGTGAAAAGGTCTTTACAGAGAATTTTTGTCTTCTTTTCCAATAAAAATATCTAAACATTCTTAAAACAAGATACATTCACTTGAGAAGCAAAATGACAAGATATTTTTTCTTGTTTTCATAGAAAAGTTCATCCTGAAGTTGCATTCCAAAATGTGTCAGACCGCAATTCATAGCACGATGCAAGTACGTGTTGCATTCTCAACATTGCTGCAAGGGGCGCTATAGCGAGATTAGTGCGAACTGTGTATCTTTTAATTCAACTAGTCATGGCGAAGCAACAGTTTAAAGAGAATATTGCTAAGTAAGTTAAAGTCAATTTATTTAAAGCAAGTTACCTAAAAAAAAAACATCAAGTTTACTGGCACAAATGTTTGAAGGTAAATCTACCACCCCCTTGAGGACTGAGGCTGTTACTGCCACAGTTACTGGACCGCACATGGCAATGCGCTGGTCACGTGCTTACATGCAGTATGCGTACTCATGTTTCTGGCTTAAGTCGTTCAATATCTTAAGATTTTGCTATCACGTACACATTATTACAAGTTGTTATGAGACTTTGTTGCTCCATCCTGTTAGGTAATTCTCTTGCAATTGTGTAAATAATCAAGATTTAATTAATAAAATTATGAAGTGCATGAGCTTGACCAGAGCATATGTCTGAAAGTTAAAGGTACACACTTTTATGGAAGCACTTTCTTAAATTACTGCATGGAAGAGGAACAAACAAGTGATACTTTCCTGCTCTTTTACTTTCTTAAAAACTACTTTGAACACAAGATGCAGATTTTAAGGAAAAGAATCCATTCAGTTATACTCTGAATGAATGGTTGTGAAAAGCTGAAATTTGTTTGCAAAAGAGAAATCTTGTACCTGATAATCTGTCAAATTGTATCAGACGTGCAACAAAGCACAATCAGTGACTTCCATCTGCATGCGGTCGGGGGTCGCGACACGCACCCAATTCAGTCCTGATTGCATCTATTGATATGAGAAAGAACCAGAGAAGAACTCAAAAAATCAATAGACAAAAATGGAATCAGGATTCAAAAAGAGAAGGAGAAAGGTGGGGAGGCGAGAAGGGAAAATATAGAGCGGGTTTATTTAGGGCTGGTGCGTCTTGAGCAGGTGCGGCGGCGTGCTGAGCGTCTGAGGACAGTTTGAGGATCTGATCTGAGTCACACAGAAATGACTCACTAACCACACCAGGCTTATCAACATGCAGAGAGAGAGAAAGGTCTGAGTGTCTTGACACCTTTTGCAGTACCTAGTGACAGTCTCTTATGTAAGCTTTGCATTTCTGGATTAAGTCGAACTCACTGGATGGCTAAATTAAGTGGTCCTGATTAGATATCATGCACACAGTGCTGATTAGAGAGTGGGTGTCTCAATGTGGTAAAATGCCATCTCTTTCATGTGAGCTTGGAGAAAACTGGCACGCCCTCTTAAACAGTTCTGTATAAATGTATTTATGTACTATGGCAGAGCGATGGAGAAGGATATAGCTGCAGGCATTGCTCCACAAAGGGGCAAATCACCATTGCTCCAAACCACCATTAAAGATATAGGGAGCCCCTATACCTAACCCTTTCCGTAACCTTAACTGTGAGTGGAAGTGACACCCCTTTTGGAGTTGGCACATCCCTGTTTAGGATTAACCATGCAATATATATATATATATATATATATATATATATATATATATATATATATATATATATATATATATATATAAACATGGTATTACCATGGTATAAATTCCAAAAACATATGGAATGTCATGGTAGCATGTAAGAAAACCATGGTAATATCATAGTATTTTTTGGTATTTTTTTAGATGTGAATGATTACCACATTCATATACTATAGTATTTACATGGTATTTCAAACAATACCATATTATTACCATGGTATATATACAAAAACATGGTATTACCATGGCACCATTTCCAAAAAACAAAAAAAAAAACAAACATGAAATATCATGGTCCCATGGTAATGTCAGTGCTTTTTAAGTAAGTTTTTGTTAGTGAATGATTACCATATTCGTATACCATTAACATGGCACTTAAAAGAATACCTTATTACTATGGCACTGTACAGGTCCAAAAATGCCATGGTACCTTTTCATACTTTTTTGACATGCAAAAATAAAATGAATCTGGCTTGTAAATTGATATATTCAGTATATTTGTGTGTGTCATCTGCAAAAAGGAGAGAGAGAGAGAGAGAGAGAGAATGAAAGAAAACAAATATAGCTATTAAGGTGACGGCACAACAAGCATGTCATTCCAAAGCTACTGACAAAGCTAGGTAAAATAGTGTGCTGTGAATATACAGTTCAAGGGTGCACTTTGTAGGTTAGACCGTCCATTAATAGAACAGACATAAATACTAAGTGACTTCAACTAGCTGATGTCATTCTAATATTATCAATAAGGTGAATATGTTTAAGTCATAGTAACCCAATATTAATAGAGTAGATTGGTCATGTTTAGAAAAAAAAGAAAATATAGTCTAACTCTGCATTTATGCTGTGGAAACATTTACACATAGTAAATTAACTATTGCTAATGACAACAGAACAAACCTTACAAATTTTTTTTACTGTAAATGTTGGGGTGAATCTCACAAAAACATATAAATTTTCACCACAAAATCAAAAGAAAACATAAGACACAAGGCTATATTTCACATTAAACTCCATATAAAATCAAAATCATTAACCAGCAGCCAAATCACCCTCTAACTCTTGCCTGGTTGCCCACTATAGCTAAGCAGGGTTGAGTCTGGCCAGTACCTGGATGAGAGACTTAGTAGGGAAACTAAGGTTGCTGCTGGAAGAGGTATTAGGGAGGCCAGCAGGGGATGCTCACCCTGTGGTCTGTGTGGGTCCTAATGCGTCAGTAAAGTGATGGGGACACTATACTGTAAAAAGGCACTGTCTTTTGGATGAGATATTAAACCGAGGTCCTGACTCTCTGTGGTCATTAAAAATCCCAGGAGTCTTCTCGTAAAGAGTAGGGGTGTAACCTTGGTGTGGCCAAATTTCCCCCATTGGCCCTTCTCAATCATGGCCTCCTAATAATCCCCATCCATTAATTGGCTGTATCACTCTACTCTCCTCTCCACCAATAGCTGGTGTGTGGTGAGCGTACTGGCGCACTATGACTGCCGTCACATCATCCAGGTGGATGCTGCACACTGGTGGTAGTTGAGGAGATTCCCCCTATACTATGTAAAGCACTTTGAGTGCCTAGAAAAGTGCTATATAAATGTAAGGAATTATTATTATTATAATTAATTATTATTATATAACATTCTACTTATATAAAAGTCTGTATTTGTTTTTTTGTTTTTTCAATTGGAACCCCAAATTTTCATTGCTTTAATATATGCAGATGTTTGACTAAATGTTTTGTGTGTGTAATTATCATTCTTTTTAATAATAATTCTTATTAGATTCTCATTACTGTAAAAACAACTTTAATAATATTTTCATGTGGGGTGGGGGGTTATCTCAAAAACAAATCCAGAATCCCGATTCCAGCCTTGCTGAAGGATCGGTGATGATCTGGGGGTGCTTCAGCAAGGCTGGAATCGGACAGATTCATCTTTGTAAAGGACGCATGAATCAAGCCACGTACAAGGTTATGCTGGAAGAAAACTTGCTTCCTTCTGCTCTGACAATGTTCCCCAACTCTGAGGATTGTTTTTTCCAGCAGGACAATGCTCCATGCCGCACAGCCAGGTCAATCGAGGTGTGGATGGAGGACCACCGGATCAAGACCCTGTCATGGCCAGCCCAATCTCCTGACCTGAACCTCATTGAAAACCTCTGGAATGTGATCAAGAGGAAAATGTACGGCCACTAGCCATCAAACAAAGCCGAGCTGCTTGAATTTTTGCATAAAGTCACCCAACAGCAATGTGAAAGACTGGTAGAGAGCATGCCAAGATGCATGAAAGCTGTGATTGAAAATCAGGGCTGTTACACCAAATATTGATTTCTGAACTCTTTCTAAGTTAAAACATTAGTATTGTATTGTAAAAAATGAATATGAACTTGTTTTCTTTGCATTATTCGAGGTCTGAAAACACTGCATCTTTTTTGTTATTTTGACCAATTGTCATTTCTGCAAATAAATACTCTAAATGACAATATTATATATATATATATATATATATATATATATATATATATATATATATATATATATATATATATTGTATTAAATATTTTAAATCACCCATGTTTTCACTGGTTAGCATTAACAGAAACAATTAGCAAACCAGCTGTGTGCTAATTCTGTGCTAAAATGCATGGCTCAAACGGAGTGTGAGGACACTTAACTGTCGCATCCACGCTGGTTTCTAATGATACCCAAGCTGTAAGACCACCACTGCTGTGTGTTAAAACTAGTTTGCAGTGGCATGTAGTTCTGTCAATGAGACGATTCACTACTGTGCAGCGTTGGCATCACAGAGTAGCACAGTGTTGATTAGCCATTACTCATGGTCAGTTAATAAGATGACACCATTAAAGGAGACGAATGTGAGAGTGAGATTAAAGATGCAAATAGATTAGTAGCCAATGGAAAGAACAAGGAATGTTGAATGTCTGCTCATGCCATTTATTACAAAGAACAAATCTATGTGTTTTGCCTATTGAGAAATATTTTAAGGTGACCAGATTTCTGAAATGAAAAACGGGGACATTTCTAGTTCTGCGGTAATTAAATATGTCATTGAAATTTCACGTTACTTATGTATGAATTAAAAAAGGGGGACAATTCGGATGTTATGTATTTGGACCATGGTGAATGTAGTAATGTCATGAACTCTGTTCAATGTGTCTCAATGAAATTCTGATATGAAGGTAAAGTTGATCATTTTTAATAGTGTTACATATGAGTTCATTCTTTTCTACACTGTATACAGTAGATGACATTGTGGCAGAAATATGAACTAAACAAACATATATAAACAATGATTGAATATAAGAACTATTGCAGCTGACTCCACAGCACAGGGGTCCTGCCCTTGGTCACACTCTTTGCATCACTCTTCTTACTCTCTTCTAAAATTCCTTCTGTTCTCCTCTTTTCCTTCACATTTACCTGGAACTTTCCTAAAAGTAAGACAGTAGGCTGCTAACTTGCTTGCTGGCAAACTGGCAGAGGAATTTCAAAAGAAATGAGCTCACTTGACTACCATTTCCCTCAGTATTACAACTGAAATCATATGAAACACAAAGATTTTCAATATTGTATAATAATAATAATATTAATAATAATAATAATTACATATTATTATTATTATTAAACTGTCAATACAGTACAATACTGTACATTCTATATATATATATACTTTTTTATATATTTTTATTTTTTATTTTTATTGAATAATGTGTATCTATATAGTGCGTATTGTATACTGTACAGTGTATGTTATTATTTGTATACTGTTGAGTGTAATTATGTGTATAACAGATGTTTAAATTGTGTTGTGTTAATTTGATGTTATTGTAAATTGGTATATGTCTCATCACTGTCACGACTGCTATGTTGATCGGAACTGCACCCAAGAATTTCACACACCATTGCACTTGTGTATATGGCTGTGTGACAATAAAGTGATTTGATTTGATTTGATTTGACTATTAAACTATTTCACCCAACTGTTTCTATAAGTTATCTCATATGGTATATCCTATGGACCTGTTTTTCTTAATTCTACCTTTTATTTTGATAAACTCTTATGCATTATGATGGTTCTTTTCACTCACTTCTTTCCCAGCAAAGCGCCATGTAATCTATGCTGTAATGTGCTGACTTACATTTACTGTTGTTCTTTGCAGATTCTTTATTATACATTTCATTTATTTTTCCATGTTATTAATGTCATATTCTTATTTTAAGTGCATTAATTTTATGTAATACATAACAATATAACTTCTTTATAACATAGCTAGTATGTGCCTGACCTCGAAACTGATAACGATGATGATGATGATTCTTTTGCATTTTGCAATTAATTGCGCTTGCTCCCTGGTCCAGTTCTTAATGGCAAAACTGGTGCGAACAAGTAATCAGTAAAGTCAAAATAAACAGCACACGGTAAACCTTGTTGCGGTAGGCTTCAATAGCGGCTTTCTTGCCATGTATTTTCACTTTGCGGACTGTTTTGAATGCGCAGTAAAAACGCGGACATTTCCGGGGACAGCTCCAGTCGGGGACAGACCGTCAAAAACCGGGACTGTCCAAGCTTAATCGACAGCATTTGTGGCATAATTTTGATTACCACAAAAAATCTATCTCACAGTGAGGCACTTACTATGGAAGTAAATGTTAAAATGCTCACAAGTATAGCCACAAGACGTAAAAAAATATGCTGATAAAATCACTTACTAATCTTTTCTGTCTAAAGTTATATCCAATTTTAAGACTTTTGTTGCCATGACCACGTAACACCATTAATCCTAAAACCATAAAAATTATGATATAAACAACTTTACAGCTCAAAATATGCACAAGTTTTAACAGAAGAATTATTATAAAATTGTAAGTTTCACATGTCTGCCTTAAAACCCTTCAAAAAGTGGCCCCATTCGCTTCATTTGTAAGTGCCTCACTGTGAGACCACGATTTCTACTTTTTTAAAGAAATGGAGGGAAGAGTTGAAATTATTTTTGGTGATACAATAATTAACATTACGCCACAAATGCTATCGATTAAGCTTAAAAGAATGTTCGGGTTCAGTACAAGTTAAGCTGAACTGACAGCATTTGAAGCATTATGTTGATTACCATGAAAATTAATTTCATGAGTTCACATGTTCATGTAATCTTTGAAATAAAGAGAAGGTAAACATTTGTGGCTCGTTGTCCATAATAGAGGGCTCGACCCAAGCCCAAGGAATCCCCCATACTTCCTTGTATGATTTAGTGGTAACTAGCCATGAAGGTGGAGTTAGTGTGGCGGAGGGATGCTGGAAGAACTGTCGCAGGACTGAGGTAAGCAGTGGCATTGACTGGTTGGATTTAATGAACATGCTCCTCCCAAACCTTTGTTAAGAACTCCAGATTACAGTGAGGCACTTACAATGGAAGTGAATGTGGCCAATTTTTGGATGGTTTAAACAGAAATTAGAAGTTTATAATTTTATAAAAGCACTTACATTAATTGTTCTGTTAAATCTTGTGTATTATTTGAGCTGTAAATTTCTTTAAATTGACATTTAGGGTTTGTTGGCATTACATCATCATGGTATCGAAGTTGTAAAATTGACTATAACTTTATACAGAAAAGGTTAGTATGTGATTTTATCACACTAAAATCAACGAGACTAAATTAATTTTTGTGGTAATCAACATTATGCCACAAATTCTGTTGATTGAGCTTAACCCAGAACCCGGATTATTCCTTTATTGTTTTAATGTGTTATTTACACCTCAGAGGCCATTTTTATTGCTCAAATGTTGCTCTTTCATAGCTCGCAATTAATGTTCTCAGTTTCTTTTCAGCTTTGTCTCAGATGTTTATCCTGAAATTTAGGTGAAATACAATTAGACACAAAAGAGCCCATATACGTAGAACTGTTCATTTTGCAGTCCTAAAACTTAGAAGAGAATTAGCCTAGCATTTTCGAGCCATGGGTTCCCTCCAAATTTCCATTGATTCAGAGTACCACTTTTGATTTATGAGTACATTATGGTTAATATTTCTTTCATGAGGCTTTCATGTTTTGTTCTAATGTACTTCTTGAAGCCACTAAGTTTTTTAAATTTTTTTAATTAAGTTGTTAACTAAATTTGCTTAATTAGTGTGTTGATTAGCATTGGTCTTGGAGAAACATTTGAGATTTTAAAGATATCTCTTTTGTGATTTTGTTTTCCTTTTATGCAGGAAAACCATTTATGTCTTAGAATGAGTTGAATGTGAATTGTCTGCACATGTTGTTAATATCTTGTTTTTACAGCCACATTATAGAGATGCTGCATTGGCCAGCAACTGAGGCTTTTAATAAGCATTAAAGTGAGCGTGTTGAAGAAGCATTGTGAGCTGATAAATGCATACAGCTGGTGGTGTTATCGCTGAAATAAGTGACGGTTTCTTTCCTCGGTACACTCCTCCATATGTGAGTCACCAAAAGTCAGAGGAAGCAGCAAGAGACAACATCCAGAATGGCAGTTGTTTTATTTTTGTCCATGAAGCTTCAAGGATCTGTGTGGGAGCTAAAACATGCAAAGACATTTACGAGACGGAAATATTACCTACAGATTTTTGATAATCCTTTAGCAATTAAGGTATAGCATGCAACTTTCTCCGAAACACGTTAGCATGTTGAATAAGGCTTTTATATGCGAGCGCATCAAAAAGGCCAAAGACACCCACAGACGGTAGTAGACCACTTCAGCAATGCTGACACTCGGAGCATGTGGCAAGGCATTAGGACTATCACTGACTTCAAAAGCAACCCTGTCCCCACGGTGATGTTGCACTGTCCAACGAGCTCAACACCTTTTTCACTCGATTTGACATCGGCAATTATGTGACGAGTGCAGTAATCCCGGTTATAGAGGATGAACAGGCTCTCACACTGAGCACACATGATGTACAGCGTACACTGCGGATAAGGACGGATTAACCTCCGGGCCGAATGGGCCGTTGCCCAGGGGCCTCTAAACCCAAAATTATTTATTTATTTTTAGATATATATTATAAATCCACATAAATGTCAGCCTTATGTGAAATACCATTTGTTTGGCCGAATGTGTGCTGGACAACAGCAGCGCGAGTACAGACACAATGCGCGCTCAGGGAATCTGCATCTCACAGATGCAGCGCGTTTATTTGATGGTTTACAGAAAACAGCATCTGATTTACAAAATGCTTTCAAAGATAAGGTCTAGTTTACCCTGGCTGTGTACAAAACTGATGGTTTAAATGGTTAAAAATGGTTTAAAAGCGACAGAATTCGTGCAAGAGTATGGAGGACTTTAACATTTTTAAGTCATGCATGCATTTAATGTTTAATGATAAAGTGAAAGATGCCTTAATACCCTAAATATGTGCATGGTAAATTTTTGTAATATTTGGTTAACCGCGAGTTCACGAACGGTTATTGTGTTATTTGTTGGGAGTAAAGAACATTTATTGCCATGGATGTGTCAAACACAATCTCAGATTAGCAGGGAATAAAGTGCACAGTGAGCTATGAGCCGAAATAGCACAATACATAGATCTTCAAATGATAAGATCACATTAAAGTCGAACAAAAATAATCTCAGTCAATGCCTGCAACATAGAAGGCCTATTCTTAATCAGTGCAAAATGCGTAATTCTGCCCTGGCAAGTTCACTTTCCATGAGGCATTGGACATTGGGGGGGACATTGACTCACTGTTTAACAAGTGCTGAAAATTTGCCAGGTGAAAAACAATCTGGAATCATGTCTAACAGTCACATTAAGTCCTCTTTGCAACCTGAACTTCATCAGAATATTGATTTGTGACACCAGCGCTGAAAAAGCTTGATGCAGCGCAACAAATGGTGAAACAGAACACAGGTGTCTCGAGATGCGTAATAAATATTAAAGTTCTTTTAAATTTAAAGCAGTGTCTACAAAATGCGACGGTCCTTAGTTGTGGCATGGCACATCGATCAAAGACGTCCGTCCAGTGCGTGTTTACAAAGAAAAACTATTTAAAAACAGGGCAGACACATGTGTGAACAGTTTGTAAGTCGCCCTATAGCCTACTTTGAAAAACTGACTTGAACCTGGCCCAAAACCTGTAGGCTTGTCGGGTACCGTCGGACTCATATCGGGTTGAAGAACTCTATAAATATGCAGAATAACCCAATAGTGATTTTGATATTTGAATACCGTGCACATCCCTATTAAAACGCATGATTTTGAATCGGTTTATAATTAAAAAGTACAGATAATTGGCCATGTCAGACATTGTTACAAACTTTTCTTCCACTATTTGAAAAATCAAACCAAATCTGCCTAGTGTCCTGTAGCACATAAAGGTGAACGTAGTCACGTCATGGAGGGCCTCCACGGTGTACCTGCCCATGGGCCTCTCAGGTCCTTGACTCAATCCAAGGATCAATCCACGCATAGCTGCAGGCCCGGATATAGTTTCAGGACGGGTACTTAAAGACTGTGCTGAACAGCTAGCTGAGGTATTCACAAGTACCTTCAACCTGTCTCTATCACAGGCAAAGGTCCCCAAGTGCCTGAAATCAGCCATCATAGTGCCAGTGCTGAAAAAAACAAACATCAGCAATCTGAACAATCATCGTCCAGTTGCCCTCACACCGACAATAATGAACTGTTTTGAAAAGCTAGTCCTCTCTCACATCAAAGCCATCAACCCTGCCACCCTGGACTCACACCAGTTCGCTTACAGAGCCAACAGATCTACAGAGGATGCCATCTCTCTGGCTCTTCACACTGCCCTGTCTCACCTGGAGAGACAAGGCACATACGTGAGAATGTTATTTGTTGATTATAGCTCCGCCTTCAATACTGTTATTCCTGATAAGCTCACCTCTGAACTCCAGCAACTAGGCATCAGCTCATCACTATGCAATTGGATTCTGAATTTCCTATCAGAGCGTCCTCAGGAGGTGAGACTGGGCCCCCACCTGTCCTCCACTATAATTCTGAGCACTGGAACACCACAGGGATGTGTATTGAGTCCCATCCTCTATTCCCATTTTACACACGATTGTGTTTCTGCATTCTCCACTAATACCATCAAGTTTGCTGATGATACAACAGTGATTGGTCTGATCTCCAACAATGATGAATCAGTCTACAGAGCGGAGGTGCAGAACCTGGTGAGCTGGTGCTCTAAGAACAACATGTCACTTAATACAGCAAAGACCAAGGAGCTAATTATCAACTTTGGAACGTCACAGAATGTTGAATACGCTCCAGTCTTCATCAACGGAGACAGAGGGGAGCGAGTGTCCAGCTTCAGGTTTCTGGGCACACACATCTCAGATGACCTCACATGGTCCACTAACACCACTGCACTGGTCAAGAAAGCACAGCAACGACTGTTTTTCCTGAGGACGCTGAAGAAAGCTGGTCTGCCCCAACAGATGCTGGTGACTTTCTACCACTGCACCACAGAGAGCATCCTAACATACTGCATCTCTGTGTGGTATCTCAGCTGCACAGCAGCTGATAGGAAAGCGCTCCAGCGGGTCATCTTCAGCATGCAGAAGATCATTGGGATTCAGCTGCCAGCCATTGAGGACATCTACTGATCACACTGCCTCAGGAAAGCTATCAGTATCTGCAAGGACTACACACATCCATGCCATTACTTGTCTGAACTCCTTCCATCTGGCAGGCGCTATAAGGCCCTTTATGCCTGCACCTCCAGACTGAGAAATAGCTTCTTCCCCAGAGCTATAACTGCCCTGAGTCAATCCACCAAGTACCCCATCAAAAACTGACTGTTTGTTTACAGAACTGTCTGGTACCAATTGACTTCATATATAAACACATACTGCACAATGACACTGATAAGTCATACGGTACACAGGGATCAACTCTCATTCATTCTGTCTGGAAATGATGATTAATTGCCACAGCTGAGCTGTCTGCATTATTTATATATTACTGCTGGTCACTGTCTATATTGTTATATACTGTCTATACTGTATATACTGTGCATATCATGTATACTTTCTGTTAACTATTGACATTTGTTACTCTTCCACACTGTATTGATTCTGTTGCTGCACTACACATTTGGGTTGTTGCAATGTTTACCACTGCCGGACTTTGTTTATACTGTTCGTTATTTTATTACTACTTATAGTTTTTATCTAATTATTCTATTTTACCTTAATTATTGTTTTATGGCATCGAGTAAGGAAGTTGCAAACCTAATTTCATAGTACTTGTGCAATGATAATTGTACTTATACAATGACAATAAAGATATTCTATTCTATCTCTTGCAAATTTGCTTTATGGACCTATTGTATACTTTTTTCAGTATTTGACATTTTAGGTAACATCTTAAAAAAATCTTTTCATAAAATGCTTGTTCAGTGGATGCAATTGTTTAAATGTCATCTTTGGATATCGCTTTTATACGTGCTCAAAATGTAAAACAATTTTGTTGAGTTTTTATGGATCTGGAAATTAAATGCAAGACTGTCAATGCAACTTCATTGACTCTAATCCTTACATTACAAAGAGGAGGTGCCTTATAAAAACAACTTTTGAGCTTGCGAATGGTGATGGTTGTGTTGCACAATCAGAATCCTGCTTCACAATCTACAAGAAGAATGTAAACGAGTGTAACAGTTTGGTTCTGAAAGTAAAAATCCCATTCATTTTGAAGCTATTACTATTTTTCTGCAGGGGAGTCAATTTTTAACACTTAAAATCTAAAAACCTTCAAAGACAGACCTACCGTGAGCTTTGAGATTATTAATCGCTGGTATATGCCTCTGTTGAAGCAATCAGTCTGTGTTATTTTATCTTAATAAAAAAAAAACAAAAAAAAAAAACAAAAACAAAAATCATGTTTAATAGCAGTTTTTCTGGTGGAGGGCTACACTTCCCATGATCCACTACCTCTCTTCGGTGACGAACTGTGAATGATGCAATCGATCTCCCTACACTTACAAACTACTTATATATTTACAAATATCTGAGTATTTTGCCATAAAATCAATACGTATTGCTTCTATTCTTCAATAGTTTTATATTTTTCTATTGTTTTTAATTCAATTATGTCATTCGCAATGCTTCATGGGATTGTAGTTCATTCCCTTATTAAAGACGTTAAGTATACAGTTCTGTTTGTCTTTTTATCCATTTTTTAATACTGTATGCTTTAAATCAAAGTTTGTAATGGTGTGACTCACCTCGTAGCTGGATGGTTTGGTTCATGGCTTACAACTCTTTTATGAAGGATTTTATGAAATCCCCTTTATGAAATAGTGCAGCAATATTTATCTCTCGAATTTGTTGAAAAAAAATCATTGAAACCCTCAAGGATACTTTGCAATTCAGCAGTTTTAGTGGTTTAATGGATACATTTCTGAAAACATTTAACAGATTAATACTATAAAAATAAATCTTAATCACCATTTTATCAGCGCCATAAAAGAAACAGACTGGATGTGCAAATCCTAGGCTCATCGCAAGTTTTCTCTCAGCACGACTCCTGCTTAAAATAGCCTGGCTTGCAGTTTAAGAACAGGCCTGTGTATCAATCAACAGAAGCCAGCACATGCACAATCCAACACTCAGTCTGCAAAAATAGACCATCACACAGAGTGCTGGCACTCTGTACAAAAATATGCAACGGCAGTACAGAGCTGCATGCATTTGTAGCCATTTTCATCAGCATTTAAAGTGTGGTCTGATAACATGGATTAATTTTAATCAGGGGATACAGTCAGGTATGATGTTATGAGCTATTTTCTCTTGTTGAAAAGGTTTGACAGAGTGGTGTTGGTTGATCATATCTGGCCACCTGTTGTCACTGTTACTCTTGTGGGGAAATTCCATTAGCATGTTTGGGGTCATGGTGGACACCATGTGCACCAAAAGGAATGTCAAACCGCCCACTTTAGAGGAAACATCCTCTTCCTATTCTTATAAAAGCCCACTGTGACCACCAGTAGCATTCAAACAGATTATCAAACCTAAAACGTGGACCTTACCACCTTACCAAAGCAGCAAGAGCACAAGTAGAACTATGAGTATGGCTGCCGTCCAGCAAAATCGACCTTTCAACAGAGCCATCAGAAAGATCAAGGTGGCTTCAACGGTGACCAGCCTTGCCAAAAGCTGGCAAAGTTGGGCGAATGACCACACTGGCAAGCAAGACACGATCCCAAGTGGCTGGATGCCTGACACCATCATTGAGGACGAGAAAGAAAAACAGAAAGAGAAGAGCGAGATGAAACTCTTGGTCACACCTCGCGTGGTATCTGTGAATGGCAAAGATAGTTCAGACAACAAGATCAAGACGGGAACCGTGACTAAGGCCGTCACACCGAAACGTACCGAGTGTGGGAAAGACCTCGTGAGCACAATCAAGGAGAAGATCAACACCAATCAGTTGGTATCAGAGGACACAAAAAACTTCTTAGGCAATGAGTCTCCTACTAGGAGACGCTTCTGTGGTGGGAAAGCTGCAGTGTTGGCAAAGGCGCTAGGACAAACGGGATCCAGAAGTAGCAGTGTAGATACAGAAGACAGTGGACTTGGAGAGGAAGCGTCGTTGAGCGACAATAGTGATCAAAACGAGAATGAACCAAAGAAACACATCAGCAGGCCAAAGGTATGTTTATCAGAATGAATCAAGCTATGTTGACAGCATTTGTTAACCCTTTATTAACAGACATTCAAGACTTTAATCAAACCAGACAAAGAAAGGGAAATTTAAAAGAATATTCTGGTTAAGCTCAATTGACAGCATAATAATGATTACCACAAAAAATATTTTTTACTTCCATTGTAAGTGCCTTATTGAAATCGTGATTTTGTAAGTAAACGAGGCATGAATCAAAAATACTTTCTGTAGTAATCAACATTATGCTACAAATGCTGTCAATTGGGCTTAACTTGAATTGAACCCGGAATATTCCTTTAAAACTACAGTATATAGATTAGATTATTTTAAATTTAAATTGATTTACAACGTAATAATAATGGAAATATACAGTATACTTAGTTGTATAATAACTCTTGCAATGGCAGCGTGATGTTCCATCATAATCTCAGACATGTTTTGCAGCAATGGAATATATGTAAATAAATACAGTGATGGATCTTTCCATTTGACCTTCAAAAAGCAGCATGCATCTCAACTTGATGAGTGAGATCCATCACAGCTGTGTCACCATGGTATTTGATTCAGTCTCCGGACTGTTGGCCTCACCATCTCAAGTTTCGCAAGACGCATTTACACCGGTTCAAATGGCACCGTTGTGAAATAAGTGTCCCTTGAAGACATCTTGAGAAATATTGAGAAGTAGGCATGTTGGATAGTAGTGTAATGTGACTATATGGTGACAAGCTGGGTTGTCTACACCTTCAACAAGACCTGAATAAAATGTTGTTATAATTATGCAAGCAACCAAGTCAACATGATTACAATATATGGTTCATTGATTGAACAATTGTTGCTGTATCAGGATCGCTGGGATGCTCAAACAGAGCATTGTTTGCCACAGTGTTTATAATTTTCGGAGGTTGATTCTGCACATTACATTTAAAATAGAATAAATTATAAATGAACCATAAGTTTATATTGGGGCAATATTGTCTATAAAAACAAGTCAATCTTATTATTATTTCCTTTCAGATTAAGGTAACCACAATGGGTGACCTGAGGAGCAGGTGGCAACAGTTTGCTAAGAATCACATTGAAGGCCAGAAGCTGAACCCATTTAGTGAAGAATTCGACTACGAGCATGCAATGGCTATTCGACTCCACAAGGGCGATACGGGATACGGTCGCCCCAAAGAGGGATCGAAAACCGCCCAACGAGCCGATAGAGCCCAGAAACACATCTACCGTGAGATGGAGGAGATGTGTTTTATCATACGTGACATAGGTCAACAGGACAAGCAGGGATGCATCTATGTCACCTTCGGCCGTCTGTTTGACCGCTACGTTAAAATCTCTGATAAAGTTGTGGGAATTTTGCTGCGTTGTCGCAAACACAAGATGGTGCACTTTGAGGGCGAAATGCTCTGGAAGGGCCAGGATGATGATGTCATAATTACACTCCTGGTTTGATGCTCTGGAAAGTCAGATGATCTTAAACATATGCAACTTATGCCAAAGTATGCCATAGCTAGAATGCAGTGATGGGGAGTAACGAACTACAATTAGCAATGCTGCAAACAAAACTATGTTTCTCAGTAGTGTCATAGTAGCTCAGGGGTTTTCAAAAAAGCCATACAGTAGCTTTTCCAAAAACAAGCAACTTTTTCCAACAATTAGCATGACAAAATGCTACATAGCTGTTTTTAGCATATTGTATTGCATGTGCAACTTTATAGCCATATGAACAGTCAGTAATCAAATTGGGTTGCATTAGAACATCTGATTCATTTTAGGCCACGTCCAAACTAATATTTATTTATTTATTTATTTATTTATTTATTTTATTTTTTTGCATTTATTTGTTACGCCTCTCATCCACTTTTTTGTTAGTAACATGCATTGTAGCTAACTACTTCAAAAAGATTCGCTTTAAAATTTACTTTAAATTCTAAATAGCTTGTAGCTTGTAAACTACAGTTTCGAAGTAGCTTCCGCAACACTGCTAGAATGTCTCTGATTATTCTATTTATAAATTATTTGGAAGTATGAAATAGAAGAACCTTGAGAACGTTCCAGAAACCTGATTATAAATTAACATGTGATCTTCAGCATCCACTTTGGTGCATGACATGTTTTGAAAGTGTATGTGTATTAGGAAAGTAAATAGGGTCAATATTTATTTTTTATTGACTTTAATGCTTTTGTCACTAGTGCAATTATTTTCATGCGTACTTCGTGTTATTTTATTGTCCAGTATTTGCTGCTTGATGTAATTACCTCTTTCAAAATGAAAGCATGATAGTCTTCTCACAGAAGGATTTGTTGTAAATATTAGGAATTTTTGATTATGTGCAGTGTATAAATTTATTGTTTTAATCTGGAATTATTCTATCATGTCAGTTTAAGCTGAAATAAAAATATTGTTGTGTCACAAATACAACACTGACCTTTTGAAAGAGGATGTCTTGCTTTTTTCATAATTCAACATAGTTATGTGTTTAAATCTGGATTTAATCTTTGCATAATGTGTGTGTGTTTACTTTGTGGAGACAAATTTGTCCCCTAGAAGGTAAATAAATTTAACGAAATCTCCTCCTTGACCTCATAGGTAAAAATTATTCGTAAGTCTGTTTTAATATTAAATAAAATAATGTTTTTATTATTATTATTATTATTATTATTATTATTATTATTAAACGCAAAAAAGCTTCCTTGTAGGGTTAGGGTTTGTCTTAATATAATTGGCTTTATATAAAAACAACAGAAGTCTATGGTATGTCCTATTTTAGATAAAAGTGTTGGTATGTGCATAAAAGTGACCTGAATTGTTCTATTATAACATAAAATAGGGACAGAATTCGATGTGTCCCATAGTTAATCACAAAACAACGGCTACACACACACATCTACATACAAAAATGAAACTGTATCTCCAAAATACCAACATTCAGATCAATAGTGCTTGATCTAATTTTCCTTAGAGAAAGCAGACAGACTTTATAACTATTACATTCACGCAGTCAGTAATATCCAATTCTATCTGATATTCACAATAAGAATTGTCCAGCTCACTTTTATTTGTTTGTTGTCAAATCTTATTAAATGGTTTCTGGATACGGATACTTACACGTCTGTGACATTGAATTAAACCTATGAAACTTCAGGGAGCTCGCACAAGGTTTTGTAAATCAGAGTGAGCTATTTTATTCTTTATTACCATTTTCAACAGAGTAACAGTACATCAAATTGTGCATTAATTAACAGTGACATTTTTGATTTTACGAATTCAAATTTACATATAATGAACAGTAATAAGGAATTAAACAAGTATCTCCACAAAGAAAAATATCACAGCATCCAATTTAAGAATATGTTGATTATTTTGCCCTATCAACCTCAGCAAGGATAGTTGATATGGTTAATGGTTAATTAGTTACAAAACTAAGTGTTGAAAAATGTGACTCAAAAGGCCATAATACTCGCAATTTATATAAAATAAAAACCCTTAAAATAAAACATTTAAATAAAGACAGGCAGAAATAAAGAATGAGAAAATAATAAATACAGTACAGATAAAAACTGAATTACATTCTTGCATGCTTGTTTCTCCGCAGTACAGTTGGCATTGTGTTAAGACCTCTGGTTTACGAGTTATTAAGGCTTTACAAAAACAATTCATTTTCATTCAAAATGTTTTATAACACCTGCAGTGTAAAATTGAGGATATTTAAAGTTGAAAAGCAATAAATACAGTATATCCGTTTCAGATTTTGCCATATGAACAATAACTTTTTGCCAAATAAATATATTTCAATCTGTCATTTGTGTTACTTTGCCAAAGATTAAAGCCTAAAAATGTAATATCAATATGTGACATCGCAAATGGAGCTTTCATTTATATCATAATTTACTAACACTGATTTCGCCCACTAGGAGTCTTATTTACAATAAACAGACCAGTAATATGGAACTCGAATCAAAATTAATTTTTCCAACTGTGACACTGACATTGACTTCTAAGTGAAAACACAGATTGACCAGTGAAATTATTCTGTACTAAACTGATGTATAATAATGTACATTGTATATATGAACATACAATGTACTGTTTGATTCAATGTAATTCATTAAGCTGTTCCAAATCATTCAGTTTTATATAAACCCAACACACCTATAAAAGGTACATTTTTGGCACTATATTCCCAAGAATCCCAAACATTCAGCCATTACTGTATACTGAGAATTGCTGTGTCTTAAACCAAGTATCTACTGTATTGCTACATGGATGCAAAATTTCTAATGTAATGCGGAGACAAATTCTGGCTTTACTCCCTGTAACGCATAAAGTGAGCAAGTTATTGCTTCTTAAGACAATAAACATTTAACTTTTCAAAAAGAATGTGGCAGTGCTTCATGTATGGCCTTAACAACTTGATTATGTTGAGGGTTTTAAAAGTCGACTGAGGTATACTTTTCAGCGTTAATTTAAATATACACTCTGGAAATTCTCATAGTGGAATTAATCTTTAACAAAATCCTTTTTTCTAGTGATAAATAGTGCATTTTCTTCACAAAATGTCTGATAGTTCATATTATATTTTTAAAGTGGGCATAAAAAATTCCTGTTTATGCAGAATGCTGTTGTCTTACCCGTGGTTTTGTATTGGTGTATAAATGTCTTGCTTTTCATATGCTTTTTTGGATATATGCTAAAATAGTTTAAACGATTCATATGTCTATAAGTATTTATTAAGACCTGCCTCTTATTTTGCTTTAAGATGTCACACAGTAAAACACTGTGCAATGTAACAGTATTTGTTTGATCGTATGCTGCTACATGTTTGCTATACTGCCAGTAAAACTTTCTAATGCATCAAATAATTCCATGCAACATCTCATTAGATTGTGGGAAACTAAGATGCCTTTCATGCGTATGCCAATAATTAATGCTACATCCTTATCATTGCTACTTAAGACTCTGAATCCCAAATGTCACAATTAATAATCATTTCAATAAGAAAAGGAATGTTGGCTCATGCCAAACTAGCAGTCACTTATTAAAAAGATATTTCAGATTATAAAGTGCAAAACTAAATTATCATGTCATAATTAGTGATAGACTGATATATTGACCAGGGTGATTAATCGGACGATACCTGACAATTTTGAGATAACTGTGCCAGACTGGCTGATTAACAGAAGTGGTCACTCCGCCTAGTGTCATTTCCAACAACCTAATGCACATTTTTTGTTTTCAAATAGTTTTTACAGAATTTTGGTGTTCAAATTCAGTTTGGTGTACAATAAGTGTTCATAAAAATGTTCTGTAAAATGTTTATTAAAATTCAGCAAATTTGTGTAATTGGGGGAATAATCACAGTGACATCATGAAAAATCTACAAGAGGTCACTGTCACTTCAGAAAGTATTGTAGAAAACCAGCGTCAGTTTTTATAAATTTGTTTTGGCCTAAGTTATTGGTTAATAAAGCCTCTAGTCATATAGACACTAACCACTAAGTAAAGCCACTTGCTGGTAGCATTGGCACTGTTCAATAATGAGAAAGACAAAAATAAAATAAAAAAATATCCAAACTAAATCATGAAATCACAAACATTAACTCTTCGAACTATACATACTATATTGAATCTTTGTAAGACATGTATCTTTTCATTTATTGATAATTACGCAAGAAAATAAATGCAAACCCACACTTTTTAACCAATACATTCATCTCTCATATTGCACAAAACCCATCCCTTTTATCCATTAACAATCAACCTGTGGCAGCACTCAAAATGATGACTGCACCAAACGTTTGCCTTTTATGTGGAAATCAATTCTAAACAGAGGATTTTTCCTTTGAAAGACATACAGACCAGCACAAGCTAATGTGTCGAAAGCTAAAATAAAGCCCAAAGGTTTGGTCTGCATTCTTTGCCTTTCCTGATCTCTTTCCTTCTGAGGTTGAAAAGGAATATTTCCTTAGTACCTCTGTGGTACATTCTGGAATGTTCCAGAAGGTGTTTTGTTCTGAAGACGTCTTGGAAATTCTAGAACATTCCAGAGGGTTCTAGTGCTGCAGTCATGCACAGACAGCACTTGTATGATAGAGGGCTTCGAGAGCCCTTCCAGAGAAAAATAAAAACTAGTTATTTGTCTTAGGAACGTTCACAGCACGGTCCGACAGTGCTCTCCAGGGAGAGCTGTGACGAGTGTCGAATCAGCGGTGCCATTGTGGGATCGACCATTGACGAGGTCGGGAAAAGCTTGTACCAGCCAATCACCATGTTTGTCAAATCCAGCTCCTCCATTAGGATGCGTGCGACGCCCATAAAGCATTTGCGATCCATCCGGCCGTAGTTTCCCCAAACAATGACCTGTTGAGGAGAGATGGAGGAACTGTTTTATGTGAAAAGTAAAAGAAACATACTTTATAAATTCTTGTTAATACCAATAAATACATCTGGGTGAATCTTAAAAAAGAGTCATTCATATTTATGAGGAAAGTGATACCTGATTTGTTAAGGTTAGATTTAAGGGTAGGGGTTATAGTTTCTCCAACCAACAAGGTAGCGCTTTCCTGAAGAATAATACTAAATTGTACAATTAGGTATCGTTTTCATCATTAACATAAATTACATTATCCCCTGCCATTCTACATTTCCTAAATTCATGTTCTGGACACTTTATTCAATCAGTTTTATCCTTATAAATGTATATTTACTGTATACAGTAAATATATGTATGTATGTATGTATGTATGTACAATTGAAGTCAGAAGTTTACATACGCTTAGGTTGAAGTCATTAAAACTCTTTTTTTTTACCACTCCACAGATTTAATATTAGCAAACTATAGTTTTGGCAGGTCATTTAGGACATCTACTTTGTGCATGACACGAGTAATTTTTCCAACAATTGTTTACAGACAGATTGACTATATCACAATTCAGAAGTTTACATACAATAAGTTAACTGTGCCTTTAAGCAGCTTGAAAAATTCCAGAAAATAATGTCATTCCTTTAGACAATTAGCCAATTAGCTCCTGATAGGAGGTGTACTGAATTAGAGGTGTACCTGTGGATGTATTTTAAGGCCTACCTTCAAACTCAGTGCCCCTTTGCTTGATATCATGGGAAAATCAAAATAAATCAGCCAAGACTTCAGAAAAAAAACTGTGGACCTTTCACAAGTCTGGTTCATCCTTGGGAGCAATTTCCAAACGCCAACGTTCATCTGTACAAACAATAGTACGTAAGTATAAACAGCATGGGACCATGCAGCCATCATACCGCTCAGGAAGGAGATGCATTCTGTCTCCTAGAGATGAATGTATTTTGGTGCGAAAAGTGCAAATAAATCCCAGAACAACAGCAAAGGACCTTGTGAAGATGCTGGAGGAAACAGGTAGACAAGTATCTATATCCACAGTAAAACGAGTCCTATATCAACATAACCTGAAAGGCTGCTCAGCAAGCAAGAAGCTACTGCACCAAAACCACCATAAAAAAGCCAGACTACAGTTTGCAAGTGCACATGGGGACAAAGATCTTACATTTTGGAGAAATTTCCTCTCGTCTGATGAAACAAAAATTGAACTTTTTGGCCATAATGACCATTGTTATGTTTGGAGGAAAAAGGGTGAGGCTTGCAAGCCGAAGAACACCATCCCAACCATGAATCATGTGGGTGGCAGCATCATGTTGTGGGGGTGCTTTGCTGCAGGAGGGACTGGTGCACTTCACAAAATAGATGGCATCACGAGGAAGGAAAATTATGTAGATATATTGAAGCAACATCTCAAGACATCAGCCAGGAAGTTAAAGCTTGGTCGCAAATGGGTCTTCCAAATGGACAATGACCACAAGCATACCTCCAAAGTTGTGGCAAAATGGCTGAAGGACAAGAAAGTCCTTTGTGAGTGGCCATCACAAAGCCCTGACCTCAGTCCGATAGAAAATTTGTGGGCAGAACTGAAAAAGAGTGTGAGAGTAAGGAGGCCTACAAATCTGACTCAGTTACACCAGTTCTGTCTGGAGGAATGGGCCAAAATTCCAGCAACTTATTGTGAGAAGCTTGTGGAAGGCTACCCAAAACGTTTGATCCAAGTTAAACAATTTAAAGGCAATGCTACCAAATACTAACAAATGTATGTAAACTTCTGACCCACTGGGAATGTGATAAAAGAAATAAAAGCTGAAATAAATCATTATCTCTACTATTATTCTGACATTTCACATTCTTAAAATAAAGTAGTGATACTAACTGACCTAAGACAGGGAATTTTTTCTACGATTAAATGTCAGGAACTGTGAAAAACGTATTTGAGTTTAAATGTATTTGGCTAAGGTGTATGTAAACTTCTGACTTCAACTGTATATATATATATATATATATACTGTATATACACACACATCTATCTTTATCTGTATCTATCTACATCTATCATTATCTATCTGTCTATAAATTATTCAGATATAATTTAAATGTTTCCCCTTTTCCTTCTCCACTGCTAAAAATAAAGTATTTGTTGCATAGCTATTCCTTTGACAGTTCTCTCTGCGGTGGAACTAAATTATGGGAAAGAAGAATTATATAAGAATTGATAATTCACTAACAACACGTCAGCCTGCAGATAAATTAGAAAAAGTGCGGACAAACTTTGCTCTCTAATAAAAATTGTATTCTTTATCATTTAAATAACCAACCATTCAGATGTATTTTAAGTGTGTGCAACAACTTGAATAACCACAAGAAAATGTCATGACTTTCATTTTTCAAAAATTCTTTTCACCTGAAATTTTTTTTTTAAATAATAATTAAGATGTGTACACCTAATTATTAATAATCTTAATATAAACTATAAATAAAAAATAAAAAAAATTGGTTCAACTTTTTACTTGATGATTTTTTAACTAGATTTTAAAAATATTTTTCATTTTCTTCATCTTGACATCCTTTTTTTTTTTTTTTTTTTTTTTTTTTTTGTCGCTAACAGGACTGCATTATAGGAAATCCAAGCAAGTTTACTTTGCAGGTTTTTTTTTGCAATTTGTAATTTACCTGTACAACTTTTCCCTGTGGACTCTCTGAGAACACAAGGACTTGATTGTAAAGGGGATCTAGAGATTTCCGCACTGACTTTGTCTTCTTTTTGGCGATACACATGCCATTTTCCAGAAGGTACACTTTGATATACGCTGCTAAAAACAAGAAAGAAACATAATAATATAATATCAATTCTAACTTCATCCAAGAAGTCCACAAGATATTGAAATTGACTAATTTCTTAAAAGGCACCAATTTGGATTTTTCAATTTTTTTTTCAAACACACACATAGTCTATTCCAATAACGGATCCACAATTAAAAAGAGAAGAACAATCTCCCAAGATCACTCCCAAGATCAGGACTTTCAATCAAGTCTGCCCTCTGGTTAAATGGATCTAATATGTTCTATACGAGTCATGGATCAGTATATCAGAGAACAGGTTGATGAACAATCACCTGGAGGGCCCTTGGATCCAGGCTTCATGATGAGTCCTCGAGCCTGAATGATCTCCACCTCCAACTGTCCGTTCCTCTCCATCAGACCGATCTCCACATCTCCTGTAATACATCAACATGCAAATTAAGATGAGTCACATTTGAAAAAACAATACAAATATCAAAGTTTTATGTTTGACATTTGGAATCTTATTTTATATTATAATCTTATTTAACAATTTTGATTTTCCATAACATTATGCAACTTCCAAACTTTTGGAAAACATCCAAAACAATAGCAAATATAAACATTTATTTTGCATGATTTTGCCAAGCAAATAAGTATTGGTTAGCTTCTTTCAATGGCAATTGTCTTGAAAAGATTTTTCATATCACACTCCAAAATATTGTACCTGATTTTCTAGATTTATGCATTTCAATTTCATAATAAATTGATTTAAGTATTCTTTAACAGATTAAATAACTACAACTTAAATATATGTGTTTTATTAATTTAATTTTGTTAAAGATTACTCAATTCAATTTAGTGGATATTTTTTTATGTAACCTGCAATTGTTCCCTTAAGGAGCCTAACACCTAGTTTTGCTGGTGTAACCTAATGTATAAAAAAAAAAAGTGTATTAATAAATAACATATTAATTATAATTGTATATTTTAGTGTGTTGTAATATTAATAACCATTATGAATTATTATTAACTAAATAATTATTACTTATAAAAATGATACATATTAATAATAATATAATCTTTAATATCAATCTGAAATATTAAAATATGCAGTATATTTTTGTATTTCAATTTTATAATTAATATAAATAATATTTTTGACTTTATTATAACCAGTTAATTTAGATGTTACCACACAAAGCACATTTTTAGGTTACTTTTTAGTAGAACCCTGATTCCAGATTGTGCTTCTTAAATGATGATGTTGGTCCTTTTCAGAGGGTTTTTGAAAATCTTTTTCATTTTTATGGGACTATTTTAAGATATTAGAAATATATCACTTTTGTTATAATAAGCAAACCTGTGCATAATTAACATTTTCCAATTTTAAGATGAAACAACATCATACTGTATGTCAGATGTATCTAATAAACAAAGGCACTTACCCATTGAAGTGGTAGCTAGTGTTTGTCTTCCCACAAACTGAGCTGGTCCCATCCCATCTAGAAAGTTGCTAAACTGGGCATCTGATGCCAAGCACATACCACTGTAGTTCAGACTAATGGAGAGAGAACAGGGCAGTGTAAAAATTTCCACTCATTTTAACTGCAGTTGTTTCACACAATGTAAAGTGTATTTTGTATGCCACATGTATAATGCAGCACTGGCACATAATTATGTTGGACAGCAATAGTTCACTTCATAAATTCAGAAGTTCAGTGCAGAACTTTCTGATGTAATATTCTGGTATAGAAGAGGGTGTTCTTACAGTATGTGATATTTTCCCAAATACTTTGGATATATTTTTACTAATTTGGGAATGTAAAGCTTGGGAATTAATGGTATACCATTATTCCCTGTTATTAGCAATGTTTAAAGCTGAAGTGTCTAATTTTTCCAATGTTAAAATAGTTCTCCTATCCCCGCTTAAAATGCAGAGATCTATAAGCCATTTGTAGGTTGATTTCCCTTAAAGGTGAAACCACTGTGGCTCTGCGACACTTTAAAAGCAGCGCTGTTTGTTTTAGCACACACATACACACATTACTTTCACACTATTTATTTGAGATACATGCTGACAAATATTACACAAAAATGCTACTATTACAGTGTGTGTGTGTGTGTGTGTGTATGTGTGTGTGTGTGTGTGTGTGTGTGTGTGTGTGTGTGTGTGTGTATGCTCCATGTCAAGGCCATAACCATATCTTGAACACTGGGGGGAACCAAACCATTTTGGGGGTGGGGGGTCACGGGTGTTGAGGTCACAAATATTATGGTCCTCTTTGGTCTTTTAATAAAGGCTTGAAATGCGATAAAGGCCCAAAATTGTATCATTTTTGGTTTTAAAAGATGCATGTATTTTTAAAGTTCACACAGTACAAGACAAACACTGTCTGCATTGCTAGCAATTTGCCTGTTTCAGTCATCTTTTCTTTCTTTTTTGTGCTGCCTCAAAGAAAAGATTAATATAATTAGAATTTTTTTTCATCATTGATGTATCTGTAAAAGGACATGACTGTGTCAGCTGGCTAGCAAAAAGAAAATACACAAAATTATTTACTGCCCTCATGTTGTCCCTCATTGTGTTTTCCTCCCAGTAGTATCTTAACACAGTGTTTTCTTCAAGAATCCTAACTCTGCTCTTTTCCAAACACAAACACTTCATATTGACCACTGCTGTCAAGGTCCAAAGAGAAAAAAATCATTATAAAAATACCATAAAAGTTGTCCATATAACACAAAGCTGTTGTATATCCCCAGAAAGCTTGGAATATAATGTACTTGTCATATGGACTGTTATGACTTTATACTGAACCTTTAATAGTGCTTTATAATATTTGTTTTATACAGCTCCTGCTCACTATAAACTGTTAATCTATGGAATAGAGCTGCTTAAAATATCTATATTTATGGTCCAAGAAAAAACCCAGCATATCGGTTTTGAACAACATAAGGGTGAGTAAATGAGTGAGTAAAAGTACATTTTCCATTTTTAGGTGAACTACTTTAACTGGTGGCTCATTTTTTGAGCACAAACCTGACAAGGACATACTCAAAATAAAAACGGTCTCTTTTAAAAGAAGACTCATAGCAGATGCTGTACAAAATCCAGAATTAATTAAAGACATAAAGAAATTATTTAGAAAAACTTACAGTGATTTTAAATTATTACCTGATAATATTTGCATTAAGAATATATGACACTGTCTTTGCCAAAACCTAAAAGCACAATAGAAGTTACAAGTCACACCAGTTCTGTTCTAGTTCTGATCTGGATAATAACACTCTACTTTGTGTTTTTTATAGATAATTTTCTTAGACAATGGCAAGAGAATTTTCTAAAAAGCTCCTTCAAATGTCTGCCAGATTACCACATTCATTCAATTCCTTTATAATATACACACATTCGCTCTTTGTCTTAAGCCTGATTCGCTGAAAACTGCTCCGTTAATGTTTTCACATTCACAGTTATGAATGACATACAAATTATGTACTGTGCATGACATTTTTTTAAATTCAAAATGGCGAATTTTGCCAAATGGTGAATAGTTTGCACCCTTGGAAATTAATGTCGGTCGGTACAACAATTCAGTCATAAAACAGTGGTCAAATATTGCATGTTTAGTTAGATACTTACATCTCACATGACACAAAGACTCTTAACCTGAACTGCTTGCTGATGCGCGGCGTTGGAATAATCCACAAGGTTCCGCTCAGCTTCATAAACTTGAGTCCCACCTTCATCGATTTGATTGGCTATCTCATATGACATTGACGAGTAGTGTTAGACTACTGAGCGCGGTAAACTTTTTTAAACCATTATGTTATTCCTGCAACAACTTAATGACAGTTAGACAGCGTGCATAATGGACTGCGGCAGAACAGCAACAAGTATATAAATTATTGGGAGGGATAATCTGGCCATATCTGATTATTGGGGGGGACTTGTCCCCCTCAAAATATATTGTGGTTACAGCCCTGCTCCATGTCAAATTCAATCTCTTGACCATGCAAATGGGAGGCCTAACCTCCAGATATTTTGATAATGAACTTTAAAACACATTGGGTTTTCAATGTGTTAAACATAGCATTTTGCATGTGGTGCTCAATACTGTGACAAATCTGGTCAAAATTAAGCTTAATTATACTTAACAATGGCAGCATTGTAAAAGAAAACTGTTTTCAGTATTTTGGGAGAATTTTGCATTGATTTAATAAAAATACTATTGTACATTGATAGTTCCTGGTAGTTCATAGTGCATTAACTTATGATAACATATACAACTTTTGGGGAAAAAAATAAAAACATAAATGAGTATATGGTGAAATTAGCATTAACCAAGATTAATAAATGCTGTAAAAGTATTGTTCAATGTTAGCTCATGTTAACTAATATTGCTAACTAATGTTAACAGATGGAACCATATTGTAAAGTGTTACCGTGACTTTATATCTCACAATTTTGTGTCTGTCTCGCAATTGCAACTTTTTCCTGGCAATTTGAGTTTGTCTCGCAATTGCAAGAATACTGTATATCTCACAATTATGAGTTTATTTCTCACAATTGCGAGATTTAAACTTGCAATTAGAAGAAATTAAGTCACACATGTGAGATAAAAAAAAAAAAAAAATTATTGCTTTTTTATTTCTTTATCTCGAGGCAGTATCTGGCTTCCATGGGGACTCACACTTAAGCTCAGATGCAATTAATTAGGTCCCATTTCTGTTTTTAACGAAAGATCCTAAATGCAGAAACAGATGCTGTAAAACATGTTTTTGTCTCCTGCAGGCCAAAAAGGACACTTGTGTCAAAGAGGTCAAAGTGTGCCACCTCAGTCACCATTCACTTTCATTGTATTAAAAAAAAAAGATGCAATGAAATTATATGGTGGCTGAAGTTGCAAATCACTAACATTCTGCCTAAAATCTCATTTTGTGATAGACGCAAGAGAGAACCTCATATGTGTTTGAAACAGAGGAATTTAAATTTTTGAGTGTATTATCCCTTTAATAAAGCATTTCCAAAAGCAACATGTG
The DNA here is from genome assembly GCF_019703515.2 of Myxocyprinus asiaticus. NCBI lineage: Eukaryota > Metazoa > Chordata > Actinopteri > Cypriniformes > Catostomidae > Myxocyprinus > Myxocyprinus asiaticus. The sequence continues at coordinate 46,300,499 of NC_059355.1, forward strand.
AGCATGGCCCTTGACAGTCCTCTTCATCCATTCTCCTTCAAACCCCCTTCCAAACCCATCCCTCTCTCCTTCTTCGCTTCCATTCTTCCACCCCCTGCTTCCCATTCCCATCTCTCTCTGTTTGTTCTCAATAAGCCTCCTAACTAATGTAAATCGGCTTCATGATTAATTTTCTTTCTGCGTCTTGACCTCGATTCTCTCCATCGCCCCTCCACCCATTCCCAATTCTGTCTCTGTCGCTTGTCGTCTCCACAAAGGTCTATTTTTAAAATGCTTTTGGGAGGGTCCAGACAAACTCGATGCCTAATACTCAGACTGAGCCTCCCAGGAGATCTTCATTGCTTTCTCCTTCTCTCGCTCGTTTTTCACTCCATGCTGTCTCAATATCCCTCGACACACTATCCAGTTCATCATTTACTCTCTCTCGTGTCTCTATATTTACTTGTATCTCTCCTTTTAAAGGGGTAGTTCACCCGAAAATGAAAATTATGTCATTATTTACTCACCCTCACATCGTTGCAAACAGTATGCTGTTTTTTTTTTTTTTTTTTTTTTTTTATGAAACACCATTTTTTTTTATTTTTGAAGAATCTTTATGCAGTCACAACATCTGTCAAGCTCCAAAAAGAAAAAAACATAAAAGTATCATAAAAGTAGTCCATATGACTTGTGCACTAGTCTTTTGAAGCCATATGATAGTTTAATGTGAAAAACAAACCAATTTAAGTCATTATTCACTGAAAATTTCTCCTCTGCTGAAGCTGTGACTACAAAAGTTGTATGGACTACAAAAATGGTGCACTGAAGGCAAATGTCATTGGTTCTTGCATGTCACTGATGCCAGTGCAGCCATATTTGATTTGAGATTTACAGCAGAGGGAAGATTTTCAGTGTATAAAACTTAAATTTTTATGTATTCCTTATACAATATGACTTACAAAGAATATAATACATGAGTCATATGTACTACTTTTATGATCATTATAAGCTTGACAGATTCAGTCCAATGTCATTTTCATTATATGTAAAAGAGCAGTCAGGATATTTTTTTTTCTCCCCTTTTCTCCCCAATTTGGAATGCCCAATTCCCAATACACTCTAAGTCCTCGTGGTGGCACACCTCAATCCAAGTGTCAGAGGGCGAATCTCAGTTGCCTCTGCATCTGAGACCGTCAATCAGCGCATCTTATCACATGGCTTGATGAGCACATTACCGCGGAGACATAGCGCGTGTGGAGGCTTCACGCTATTCTCTGCGGCATCCACGCACAACTCACCACGCGCCCCACTGAGAGTGAGAACCACATTATAGCGACCACGAGGAGGTTACCCCATGTGACTCTACCCTCCCTAGCAACCGGGCCAATTTGCTTGGGAGACCTGGCTGGAGTCACTCAGCACGCCCTGGATTCGAACTCGCGACTCCAGGGGTGGTAGTCAGCGTCTTTACTCGCTGAGCTACCCAGGCCCCCCACAGTTAGGATATTTTTAAAAACAATGCACCTTTTCTGTTCTACGGAAGAAAGAAATTTGGGTACAGAACAACATGAGGGTGAGTAAATTATGACAAATTGGTTGAACTATTCCTTTAAATTTCAATCTGTTACTCACACAAAGCTATCATATGGCTTCAGAAGACTACAAAAATAGCACACAAGTTGTATGGACTACTTTTATGGGCCTTTATGGTGTTTTTGGTCCTTTATTGAGGCTTGACAGATGCTTATACTATATGAACTGTCATCAGAAAATAGCTGTTTCTTACGCACGAGATGAGGGTGATTAAATAATGACTTTTCATTTCTGGGTGAACTATTTACTCTCTCTCTCTCTCTCTCTCTCTCTCTCTCTCTCTCTCTCACACACACACACACACACACGCACGCGCGCGCGCACACACACAACACATCTTTTCTCTCATGTGACAATTAATCTTTCTATCCCCAAAATGGAGAGTCATTATTACTCACTGCATTTTGCATGCACTGTCAGCAGCAGCCATTAGTAAACACACATGCATTACTACAAACGCTTCTGAGCGTGACAAATACACCCATTACTGTTGTGTTGCACATATTGCACACTACATTCTTGATGTCACTTGAATAAACATTTGTCTGCATTACTTCTTCATCATGGCTTTTCAGTGCATTGCTATGAATTGCTTTAATCTATCACTGTCACAACACTTTTAGTGTTGAACTGGTATTCATATGCAAACTTTTTTACACAGATGCTAAATTCCTACAGGTGCATACAGAGTTCACCTTTGCTGGAAGAAGTTGAAAAGTTTATGGAGTCAGTCCTATCGTTGTTTGTCTGCACATGCCACTTGGTTTGATATTTTGATTTCTAACGCAATGACATTCACACATTTTAAAGCGTGACTAAAGTGGCCAACTCCTTTTCAGGGCCACTGTATGAATAGGTACTTTTTCCAAGAAAATCCTAAAGGATAAAAATACACTGTTCAACTTTATTTTGAATGTCTATAATACCGATGATCTTGCATGATTTAAATTATGTGTCAATGTTGTTGGCCTCATTCACATTTTTGTCAAAGCATTTTTTGTTTTTGTCAACATGTCTAATTTAAAGACAATGTGTCAAACATAGATTCTATCTAGGACACCTAATATGAAGAGGGGTTACAGGTAAACAATTTTAAGATTATGGATTTTGTGATTTTCATAACCTTGCAACCTTGAGGCAGTCACACAGTCCAGCCTCAATTCATTAGACTTTAAAAGAGCACTTTTAATCCATGCACCACGAGCAGTTCTGCTTTTAGATTTATAATTAGTGCATCTGTTTGCAGCTTTCTAGGGCATTTTGACAGGTCTATTACATAAATGTCAGTGATGTGACCTCTTTCAAACTTTTTGCTCTCCAAATAAGATGACTTTACAGAGAATAGTTGCTTTTCTGCAGGTCAGATATGCAAGACATTATCTGGTGCACACAGTAATGTTTTATGCATGTAGTCCTGGACTTACACTGACACCTACTGGTGTGGATGCAGCATCATTCAAACACAGAAGATTTCAGTTATCAATGCCAATGGAAATATTAACTACTCACATGTCAGCCATGATTAATTTAATGCATGAGTGAAAGTGTCCTAAATAGGGCAGTTACTAAGATTAACCATTGTATTTGGCTGATCATGTGATCCTAACATGGCAGCCCCCATGAGGGGACCCTCTCCATATAGAATAGAACAGCTTTCATAAGGTTACTGATATAAATGAACTCTTCATCTCATGGTAGCAGTCATGATTTTATACATTAGTTTCATAAACACAATTAATTTGTTTAGGAGTAAAACTTTTTTAATGAATAAAAAATTATAAAAAGTTAAAATTTCATTTGCGAAATGAATGGTATAATGCTAGTTTTTGAAGCTATTTTGAAACAAACAAAAAAAGGTTTTTAAAAGAACAATCTCAACAGATATGTTTACACTAAATACAAGTAAAAAAATGATCACAATTATTCACTAGAATGAATCAGACTTTTCAAAGCTACATGAGAGAGAGGTCTGTTTCTTCATAACATCTCTGTTGGTGTTCAACAGAATAAAGAAAGTCATAAGGTTTTGAAACAACATGCAGGTGAATAAAATCTGATTTTTTAAATTATTTTATTATTTATTTATTTGTTTGTTTGTTTGTTTGTTTGTTTGCCTGAACTATCCCTTTAAGTAAAAAAAAAAAAAAAAAGCGATACGAGCGATTCCACGCAGAACTCACAATTTAATCTAGTCTAAAATGCAAGTTACAAAAAAAGTCACTTATAGTCAGTTGAATATCTGTAGGGGGTCCATCAAAATAAAGTGTTACCAGAAGATTTGTGTACAGAAGATACTGAGTAAATATTCCTGGAACTTGCAGTGTAAACATATCCTAACCAAAAATGCCACTGCATCAAAACTGTCATACACTCTGTGCCTTCAGCAACATTGAGTGTTTATGTAAAATATGTTTTACTCAGTTACGTATTCATGAGATGCATAAGATGCAGTGAAATATGGTGAAATATCCTCTGTGGCGGCAGACAAAATTTTAATCCCCATGCTCCATAAACTACACAGTAATCCATCTGAAATGCACTGGATTTTACTCCCATGATGGAGTTGCACAGGAAGAGCATCCAACTGCATTACATAAGGTTTGTGAGGATTTTTCACTGTCTGTGAATTTCTAATGGAGCTCTGGGCATTGGACAAAGGGTTTGAAGGGAAATTTATGCAGAATAGATTGTCAGTCGCACACAACATATTGCTATAATTATGTAACAGAGCACATTCTTTTGAAAGGAAGCAAAGATTCAACTGCAAGTGCTTTTGAGAAGTTATGTTGTCATAAATGAATGGTTCTTATTTTGATTGTTTTGCATGAAAACCATTCTATTTGAAATTACAAGCCATTTAAAGTGACCATTTCAAACCTCATCCACAGTATGTATCCTATCATTCATAATTTCCAAAGCACTATATTTCCTGGTCCAGGCCTATATCAATCAAGTCATTTTCATCCCAAAACTAATCTCAAATGGTCTCATCTATGCACAAACCAGCTGCATTTATGTATCCAAACTTGTGCAAAACCTTTTGTTAGAATAGTCTTCTCACTAGGAGTTGAAGAGAAACAGCTTTTGTCATCCACAGAGCTAGTTTTTTAAAGCTGCATCATGTACCTTCCAAAATCTGCAGCTAAAGTTAACTTTGATGTGACACACCAGACATTTCCCAGCCCATACAAGATCTGACATATGTTTACAAAAGTCGATATAAATGTTTTGAACTTTGTATATTATTCAGGAGTAAAAAGCCAACAGAGGAAAGCTTTATTACCGAGCACGCAAGGTTTATTGTTGGTTATGTAACATAAGCGGACTACCAAAAACACTTTTTAAATATTGCTACTTGTTCCAGAAAATGTAAGCATAATCACCTGACAGCAAAAGTACTGTTAGTGCTTTCCTTGTGCTGTCGGATTTGAGTGAATGCCATAGTCCTAAAAAATGTATCCGAAACCAATGCAATGGGATTTATGTTTAATACTCACTTGCCCTCTGAGCCATAGCTGTTCATGCTGTCCTCTATGGACTCATGGCTGGCCTGCCGAACTGTGCGACTGGGCATCTCTACGGCCAGTCCTGTCTCTGTGCTTCGCTGAATACCTTTTAACCTGCGGCCCTCTGGGTCTGAAAGAAGGAAAGGAAAGAGAAAAAGAAAGGTTTAGTTGTTGCTGATTAAACCAAAATTTTATTCATAAGACCACTTAAAAGACACTTTCACATATGTGAGTGGTGCTTGCCCATGCAAACTCGCCACCATGATGCTTTGCTAGGGTAAAATAAGAGGGGACTGGTGACGTCAGCCAAAAAGGAATGTTGTGGAGCAAGTTATTATATATTGATGGAAGATTGCGAGCATTTTTTAAATAATTTTATTTTAATGGAGGCCTGGGTAGCTCAGTGGTAAAGACGCTGGCTACCGCCCCTGGAGTTCGCTAGTTCGCTAGTTTGAATCCCAGGGCGTGCTGAGTGACTCCAGCCAGGTCTCCTAAGCAACCAAATTGGCCAGGTTGCTAGGGAGGGTAGAGTCACATGGGGTAACCTCCTCGTGGTTGCTATAATGTGGTTAGTTCTCGGTGGGGCACGTGGTGAGTTGAGCGTGGTTGCTGCGGTGGATGGCGTGAAGCCTCCACACGCGCACAACAAGCCACGTGATAAGATGCGCGGGTTGACGATCTCAGACGCGGAGGCAAATGGGATTCATCCTCCACCACCTGGACTGAGGCAAATCACTATGCGACCACGAGGACTTAAAAGCACATTGGGAATTGGGCATTCCAAATTGGGAGAAAAAGGGGGGGGAAATAAATAAACAAATAATAATAATAATTTTATTTTAATGATGATCTGTGCATATTAAGACCAGGAACGTGTTAAGGAAGTAAATAGGGTCAAAAGAGCTGAACAGTCTGGTTCCGGAAGTAAAAACCCCATTCAGTTTTTCAATAGGTGAATACATTTTTAACGATAACTTATAAACCTTTAAATACAGACCTACTGTGAGCTCTGAGGTTGTTAATCGATGTTATATGCTTTTGATGAAGCCATCAGTCTGTGCTATTTCATCTTATTTAAAAAATAAATAAATAAAAAAAGTCTAGTAGTGGGTTTTCTGGTGAAAAACCACACTACCCGTGATCATAAAGGAAAAAAATCTACTGTACCAATCAGAGACTCGCGGATAAAAAAACTCGCAAAACAATCCCTGCAGCGACCGCCCAGTCCCATGACGCACTGCAAATGATGCAAACAAGTCGGACTTCCTACGCACTCAAACTACTTATATATTTGTAAATAACTGAATATTTTGCAATAAAAGTAAAATAATATTGTTTATATACTTATAATCTAAATTTATAATTTAAAGGGATAGTTCACCCAAAAATGAAAATTCTCTCTTCATTTACTCACCCTCATGATATCCCAGGTGTGTATGAATTTCTTTCTTCACCACAACACATTTGAAGAAAATTAGAGAAATATCTTAGCTCAGTACATCCTTAAAATGCAAGTGAATGGTGATTCGACTTTGGAAGCTCCAAAAAGTACAGACAGTCAGCATAAACGTCATCCATATGAGTCCAGCTATTAAATGAATGTCTTCTAAAGCGACATGATCGCTTTTAGTGTGAAAAAGATCAATATTTAAGTACTTTTTTTTTTAACTCTACATCATCCTTCCAGTCAGCAGCGGTATGCGCGTGACGTAATCGCTTAGGTATGTGAGACACATGAGAACTGAGGCGACACACACGGAAGAGCAGCGCTGTTTACAACTGAGTATGAGGAGCAATGTACACTAGCTTGGTTGGTTTTGGTTTAGATCTGCATTGATCTGTTTTTTACTCACAAAATTTGTGTGCTTATCCTAGATATCTCAACCGAGAGGAGAACGTGAGATTACGTCCGTAACATGGCAACGTAAATACATCACACAAGAGACCACCTGATCTCCACCCTCTTGTGAAGCTTACCGGAAGTTTTGGATTATAGTTAAAAAGTACTTAAATATTGATATTTTTCGCATCAAAAGGGATCGTATAGCTTTAGAAGACATTAATTTAACCGCTGGAGTCATATGGATGATGTTTATGCTGACTGTCTGTTCTTTTTGGAGCTTCAAAAGTCGAATCACCATCCACTTGCATTTTAAGAACCTACTGAGCTAAGATATTTTTCTTTTTTTCTTCAAATATGTTCTGGTGAAGAAAGAAAGTCAGACATGCCTGGGATATCATGAGGGTGAGTAAATAATGGAATCATTTTCATTTTTGGGTGAACTATCTCGTTCATTTTGAAAGACTTAAGCAAAGAGAAATCTCTTTTATGTGTTTTTCTATCATCAAATTGAATTTCTATAAAATAAAATTAAAATAATAATATCTTAATCCAAGAAATTAAAATTCTGGTTTTCGTAATGCAACAGAAGTAAGGTCAGTGAACTTCAGTTCCTTTTTTATCATCTTTGAAAACTGGATGTTAGCCACTGAATTGCATTGTATTAGCGCTAAAGCAGAGCACTCGCTGGAGAAATGGGAGTACAGCCATTTTCACAGCTTTTTCCTGGACTTGAAGCACATGACCTAGTTAGGCCAGTCCTAAAAATATAGCTATCTTTTGTCCCAGCATTTCTGGTGCGGTTGGCACATGCTAACTAGCATGTCACCATAACCTTCCAAAACAGAACATTGCGTATCAGAAAATGTGCTTGAAATGCCAGGGTTGCTATGGGAGACAAGACTGATGTGTTTCAATGGATCTCTCTTCTCTCTCTCTCTCTCTCTCTCTCTCTCTCTCTCTCTCTCTCTCTCTCTCTCTCTGTTTTTCTCAATTTTTTGCAACTAGATCAAAGCTTGCAAGAGTGATAGCTTTCATCTTTTCACAAAGATGCCCAGCAGGTGTGTGGACAATAACAAGATTTGGTGCTTGCCCAAGCAAACATCACCACCACAGTTCTAGGGTATTCTGGGTGGTTGCTGGGGTATTGCTAAGATTAAATTTTTACTCCATTGACAGTTAGGTTTAGGGTTGGGGTTTGGTTTAGGGGTTGAGTTAATAAAATATGCATTTATGTTGACTGTATTACATCATTTACAACTGAAAACTACTTGCTTAACAATTTGCTTTTGGCGCCACTCTGTGGACATTTCAACTGTAAACTGGGGCTCTTCCAGCTTCGGCCACTGGGGGCAGTGGACCGAATTTCGGTAAGCACAGACCAGTTTCATCTGAAGAACTTTCAATGTACTGTCGCCGAATTTTGCAGTGAGATCAGTCTGCTCCAGTGCGAGTCTAGACTAGAATTTTTTGCCTGCCTCATCCCCCAGGTGAAAACTGTAAGTCTCAGCACTCAGTAAAGTAATAACACACCTCTCCTATAAGTCATAAGATTTTAGCTATTATTCATACGTGTATCTATAGTACAAACAGTGCGGGACAAGTTCAAATAAAAGTCATGGTTTAATACAAGTAAAGCTCAATCGACAGCATTTGTTGCATAATGTTGATTACAACAAAAATAATTTTTGACTTGTCTCTGATTTTATTTATTTATTTATTTATTTTAAATCTGGGTTACAGTGAGGCACTTACAATGGAAGTGAATGGGGGCCAATCCGAAAAAGATAAATTGCTCACTGTTTCAAAAGTATAGCCACAAGACATAAACAATATGCACGTTAACATAATTTTAGTGTGATAAAATTGCTTAATAGCCTTTTCTGAGTAAAGTTATATCCAATTTTACAACTTCGTTGCCATGGCAATGTAACGCTGTAAACCCTAAACGACTGTAAAAATTACCATTTAAACAATTTTAAAGCTCAAATAATACACAAGTTTAATCAGAAGAATTAATGTACTGTAAGTGCTTTTATGAAATTATAAGCTTCACATTTCTGCCTTTAAACCTCCAAAAATTGGCCACATTCACTTCCATTGTAAATGCTTTACTGTAACCTCGATTTTTTATTTTTTTAAAGAACCTTTTCTTTGATGAGTAAAATTTGTTTTTAGTCATAATAAATATTATGCCACAAATGCTGTCGATTGAGCTTAACTTGTACTGAACCGCAAATATTCCTATTCCTATAAGTGCTGAAGTGTTATATGGAGGGTTAGGGTTTTTCAAAATTATGAGCAATAGTAAAAGTGATCCTTGCCTCAACAGTACTCAATACTAATACTAAAAAGTCATATTTTTCTCACATGGTGAAACGTATAGATGCAATATCCAATTTGACATTAAATATGTATTATGTAAGGAGTGTTATGTATTTCCATTCCCTGGATATGTCTTTCTTCAATGTGTTTCTATGCTGTCAAGTATTGTGCAACCATGGTAAGGTCTCATTGACAGGCTCCCTTGACGCTGACAACAGATAAAGTGTCTTATTTTATCAGTATGGCCTACACTCATTAATTAAAGTGACATTCATGAATTTACAGCATACAACAAAAAGAAATAAGAGGTTTTTCTAACAAGCCCTTATTTGTTATCTCAGCTTGGTAGTGGTTTATGACTCATGCATGTCACCTGTCAGGCTATTAAGATTTATTTCATAGAAATTTGATTAAATAAGAGACAGGCCTCGAACAACCATAAGGCTTTAGACCCTACATCTTAAGTAAAAGACTATTGTTATATCAGAGATTATTTAAAATTAAACTAGATTTTAACATGTGAGAAAATCTAAGGTGTGCTTGCCCATAGAAAAGTCACTGTCATGATAGGGTGGTTGTCAGGGCATTGCTCAAAATCAATCTCAAAATTAAAAATAAGGCTTCTCTTTTCAATGTTTGTGTAAACAGTAGTTAGTGTCACTAAATTACAAATGTACTGAAAAGTCACATTGCACATGATTATTATCGGTCATCATTTTCATGATTGATCATTGCTGTCATTTCCAAGTACTCAAGTACTCATACCCATCCCTAGCAGACACCAGTAATGAACGGGTGCATCTCTTTCTTAATTAGAAGTGCCATGTGCTGTTGTGTCACCAATGGACTCCGTGCATCCCGCATTCAAATGAACAGGAAAAATATGCTGTTAACTTCTGTCTGATTTAAGCATTGCTTGCTGAAGATCATTAGGGCAGTCATTGGTTGTCATCCAAATGAGGATGTCAGTTTTCTGGTTTGTGTAAGCTATCGATCACGCCATTACCTCTCATTACCCCAGCCTTCTTTAATTACCTATTAACTCTTTGATAAATCAGTAGCACTGAAGGTCTATTGATCAATAGTTACGTTGATGGATGCTTGGTTGGAGGCTGTAACCTTTGTGCTCTCCAATCTGATGCATAATCCAACACAAGTACTGTTTTTGAAGTAATAGTAAAGGTAAAGAGATTAATCCAGCCGTGAATATATTTTTCTTTCTTTCTTTCTTTCAAAACTGCTGCTTGTTAATAGAGATGGTAAATTGAACCTTAGAAAACCTGCCAGGAACATCACATTTCACCCCAAAATTAAAAATTAATATATAATACATTTATATATATGTTATACATACAGTTTAAGAAAATTACGCTTATTTTTAAACATTTGTTGTTGTTGTTGTTTACAGTACATTTTCATCAATCAAGACAATTAATAATTAATGCTTCAATGCTAATTAATACATTTCTGCCATATGAAAAAATAAAGTGCTTTGGAAAATCATAATTTTGAGATTAAGGTCAAAATAATGACACAAAAATGTGAGAGAGATATGAGAGAATTATATGAGAGAGATTAAAAAAACAACAAAAAAAACTCATAATTAAAACTTCTAATCTCCTAATTATGATTTAGGAAGGGCATCCGGCGTAAAACCTGTGCCAAGTCAAATATGCGGATAACGGACGGTCCGAGGTGGTGACCCCTAACAGGAGCAACCAGAAGAAGAAGATGAAGAAGAATCTCATAATTATGATTTAGTATCTCATAATTATGATTTTTAATCTCGTAATTATGACTAACTATCTCATAATTTTGACTTTAAATCTAATAATTATTACTTTTTATATCATAAATGTAACTTGGTATCTCATAATTATGTTTTATGATTTATTTATTTTTTCAATGTGGCGGAAATGGAAAAAAACAACAACCTCATTCTCATTTTTGTACTGCAGTAAAAACAATTAAATATTATTTCAATTGTTAAGTATTTCTACATCAGGTATTGTATACATTGTAGACACCATGTAGTATTTGTTTGTTCTGCCTTTAAATTTTGCTATTATAGACAGACAGACAGACAGACAGACAGACAGATTGATTCACATTTTGAGGTTTGATGCTCAATTCCCTTTCAGTTCTACATATTGTGTTAAAATACTATTTAAAAGCCGCAGATACAGAGGTATTTATCATGTGCTGGTCGTTAGATGAGAGCACATCTGCTTAATCACAGTAGAAGGTCTGATCATACACAGATGCGTTCTGCTGAGCCGAGAATCATGGCAGATATTTACTCGTATATCATTATAATGTGACTCCAGCATTTTGAGTACAAGCTAATGAGAGCTAAGGTGTAGGATGAGACTGTGAAGGTAAGAGCTTTGATCTGAGCTATAATTGGATGCAAGAGGAGTGAAAACGACCTCAGAAGGTCATTTGTCAGAAGCAAATATATGAGAGTTATATTAATACACCTGAGATATTTCTGGGGTTTTATGAGCTTGATTTTTCATACTGGGGCTTCAGTTACTAAGTGTAGACACCATCCCCATACACCATTCATATAGACTGCCACAAAACGTTCTTCAGTACCTATAATAGTACAAATAAGCCTCTGGTGATGTATAGATATTGTAATAAAATGTACATATACCTTTGCCTTAGCATCCATTACTGTTGCAGCTCAAACAATTTTTTCAGATTAATACTTAATATGAAACATATACTGTATATTCTACTGCTTTGCCTGTAATGAGACAGGAGTGTTTTCCATTCAAAAAGCTTTGAGTCTACCCTGCAAGGTTTTTCTCAAGGAGAGAAACAGACTAAAAGTGCTACTAAAATACCGTATAATAACATAAAGATGGTTTCAAAGGACTAAAAGTCATAAAACTCATCCGTTCAGCCTGATATAATGAAAATTGCATGACTGTGCAACATTAAAAAAAAAAATACAAATAAATAAATAAATATATATATATATATATATATATATATATATATATATATATATATATATATATATATATATATATATACTGTAATATAATATAATAATATTAATGTTATTACACTTATTGCAGCAATGCGGTGGTAAAATGTGGTGCTAAAAGTGAGCTAAATATTCCCCCAAACAAATGAGATTTTTAAGGTTAATGCTCTATCAAATTTTAAATCATCAAAATCGACCACCCTACCCTAAACATTTAACCTAAACCTAACCGATAGTGTCAGAGAAAGGAAAGTGTGAAAAACACAGTTGTGGTGCTTCTATGACACTTGCTCTTCGGGACTCGTACCCTGGTTTTTTGCATCGCAGTTGCAATTGCAATTAATTTGCATTCGAACTAGTAACTAACATGTAGTTGGTTATGCAATGCAAATGTTAAAAAAATGTAAAAATGTAGTAAAAGTGTTTAGATGTCATAAAATAGCATTGTGTGAGGAACAGGGAAAAAAGTAAGTGTTTATTAACTGATAATCTGCCATTTTATGATTTGTGTAAAAGTGAATAAAAGTCAATGTTGTTGTGACGCCTTTAGTGTTCATTTCACCAGGAAACTGCAGCAATACGTACAACAAACCACGTAAAAATAATTTTGCAAAATTGTATAGGTATAGTAACATGTTTACAGGTATTGTCAATGTTTACTATTATAATTGCTATTTTCCCACTTTTATAGCCAGTGGACAGGAAATGCATTGTCATAACAAAAAACAACTTTTCAAAGGACATGCACTAACCACTAAGTCACAGCTCTGTCATAATTGCTTTTGTCAATGAAAAGAACATTATGTTAATTCAAAATGTGGGGCACCGGATGCTTCTGTTTCAGATACTTCACTTACAATAAAATGTGTGTAGGCGGCAGTAATTCAGCAAGTGTGTGTCGTCATTGTATGCAAAGCCTTTAAAAAACCCGTCCTGCAAATCGGATCAGAGAGGCTTTTATAAATGCCATAAAACAAATTGAAATACCACTCGCTGGCCCTCGCCTTACTTTTCAAGGGGCCTGATCACGCTATGTATTTACCACACAGGTCAATTGCTACTTAAACTGATGTGCCAGGTGCACATTTAAGCATATTAAAAGCAAATCCATGTTTAGTTGGTTGGGAGCATTTTCAAAGATTATCTTAATATGTAATGTTGATGATTAATATTTGTGCATGTCTGTTTCCATAGTTGAACAGTTAAAAATTACCATTAGAGTGTGTTGGTTCTTCAAATTAATTACTCATCTAAATTATGGCATTAATTGATTACAAAACCTCATGCCTGTCTGCATGTAATGTGAATACAACAGTTTTATGGTGTTTCATCTACAGTATGATGGCGAATCTCAAGAAAGCTTCAAGAACATGTCCGCATATCTAGAACATATTTTAGGAACATTTAGATTTTCTGCATTATGCCTCATTCTTGCCACTGTAATGCAAAAGACAATGATCTATTATTTAAATTGTAAACAGCTGATACATTATGGTAGTATTTGTTAAACTACTTTTAATTTATGCTGATTTAACTTAATAAAAGGGAATTACAAAACAACTCAAAATTGAAACATCAGGATGCATTACAGTAGTAAGAATTTGCTTGGTCATTGTGTCATGAAAATAATGTCAAAATGCAAATATTTCTTAATGGTCCTATAGGCTTCTTTTTTATGCAATATATCATTTCTATTTTTTCCCTTTTGATTTTGGGGTAAAATGTATGTATTTTCGTGATATTTATCCACAACCAAAAATAACGTCATCATTATTAATGATCAAATAATTTTCATGTCCAGGCTGTAGTAAAGGATATGACAGCAGGTAATTGTGGACATTTGTGTCCAGCCATCTGTTCATGCTCGCACACGTCACTGTAACGCTGTTTTCCCACAACATATGCCAGCACAGAAGGTGCACGCCAAATGTACCTGCACACTACACTGTCAGAGTTCACTCTATGCACACTGGAGAAAGGAAACAGATCAATCAATGTGGCATTTGCAAGGCTTGTGTGTGCATAAAGTCATGGTGTTTTTGAAATGGCATAACGTATATTCAGCTGTATTTATCATAAAATAATATTAATTAAACAATGTTTTAAAATAAATTATTTTGCAATAATGACCGGCTGACTGCACATTATCCCACTTATTAGATGGCTGCTGACCAATAAATAAATAAATGGACATTAATTATTGATTTGTGTTCACATTATTTTATTATGTGTAAAGAAAGTGACTCTCTAAAAATATGCTGATGGTATTCAACATAGTTACAAATATAAAAATTAGAAATCTTTTAAAAACCTCATTTAAAACATGTGTCAATTTGTAGAAATGTAATCTTTCAGACCATGTTGGATACACAATTTTTTTTAAAAAATATTTAAAGCATTTTCCACAAAAAAAGGACTCTAAAAATGTCATGTGGTGTAACCATTAAGTAAAAAGTAATAAAATACTTTCCTTGCACCTTGAATACCTGAGTGTTTGTGACTTAATCATAACATTTAAAAAAAAAAAGCTTCTAAGTCATTTTTAAGGTGAAATACAGTATATATATATATATATATATATATATATATATATATATATATATATATGTACTGTATATTATACTAAAGGGGTCTAAAGGGGTCCTCTCTTTTCTGTTTTTAAAAATATATATATATATTTTTTATATTAATTAATTAATTTCTTTATTGTCACATGGCAACAAAATGCCTTCCTACATGTTGGTTACACACAACATGACTGATTTGGTGGACAAAAGTTGTTCAAATAGTATCATATATATTATAATTTCATATTTAAAAATAAAATTTGTCACTGCTTATTGCATTTAACTATTTGCATTTAATTGTGAATTGTGTTTTTAATGTATTTTTGAATAATTTAATAGATCTAGACCAAAGAAAGAGCATCACGACATTCATTGACCTACATATAATAATAATAATAGTAATAATAATTCATGTTTATTTACACGTATATTTAAGATTTTGAAACAGATAGGTTCACAATTCATTCGGTGGGATTAGAACAAATAATTCGGCATACAAACCTCTATGAAATATTGCAAATGAAGAAACGCTTATGAATGAAATTTGCATTACACGTCAGAATATGTTTCTGTGTGAAACAATAAAATTAATTATATGATTGGATGGATCGTTCTCTTCTGCACGCCATGTGCTCGATTTCTCACCCTGACTGACTCTTTCAACCCCTTGGGGAAAAAAGCAAAAAAACAGATTGCTTTTTCACCTGTGCATTATGGCTGGGAATCGAACAGCTCTTCACCAGCCATCGATTCAAGATCACTGCACATACACACAAACAAGCCACCTCATATGGGCAGGTGTGAATCAACCACTGCACACTTTTCACACTGACATTTTCTAAGTAATTGAACTTGTGCAGAGGACACAGACATGCAATCTGTAAGATAAAAAAAATAAAAAAATAAAAAAATGGTTCTGTGACATTTTCAAAATAACACAACATTTGATCAACTGAATAAGAAAGGAGATGCCACTATATATTTCTCATGATATCATGAATTATATGTCTTCACAAGACATATTTGACTGTGTCCTGATGTAGTCTGATGATGTTTTTGCAAAGAATGGCTTTTAGAAAATAAGAAATATAATGCTACATTTACTTAGCTTTATAGTAAATACTCAGATCACACATTTTAAAATAATAAATGGAAAAACTTACTGTGGACAGTTTTGACTTAAAGGAATATTTCAGGTTGAATAAAATTTTAAGCTCAATTATCAGCATTTTTGGCACAATATTGACTTCTACAAAAAAATTATTTTGACTCACTCCTCGCAAAAATAAATAAATAAAAACAATTTGGTTACATTGAGGCACTTACAATGGAAGTGAATAGGGCCAATCCTTAGACGTTAAAATACTCAATGATTCAAAAGTATAGCCACAATATGTAAACATTGTACGTGTTAAGATGATTTTAGTGTGATTACTGTAAATCGTTTACTAACCTTATCAGTGTAAAGTATTATTTATTATTTATTCAATATTATAACTTAATTGTCATGACAACGAAACCCTGTAATCCAAGTATTGGAGATAACTTGTACACAAATAAGGTTAGTAAGCGATTTAATCACTAAAATTGTGTTCCCTATCTGTCACTCACTCAACATTGTGTCAATGTAGTGACACTAGGGGTCACTCTTGGGAGCCCCAAACACCTCTGCTTTTTTGAAAAAAGGCCAATGAGTATTGGCCCCCGGACATACGGGTATAAAAGGAGCTGGTATGCAATCACTCATCCAGATTTTCTCTTCGGAGCCGAGCAGTTGTATTCAGTGCACTGAATTCAATTCCCTCCAAAGACGCACCTCAAAACTGCTGGATTTACGGCACATTTCAGCAGCTCCTCCTCCTTTGCACCCATGGAGTGCAGAGAATGCCCCCGGGCACTTCGGCAGAGTGAAAATAAGAGAGTATATTCTAAAAGAGTATATTTTCATTCACAAAAAGAGCGGCATACACACGGAACATCTTTTTAAAGATGCCTTTCCGTTTGTGTGTTATTCCTGGTTGCGGTCGTTATCTCTCCGCTTCTGATGGCCACGATCGCTGTCTTACGTGTCTGGGCACTGCCCACGCAGAGACATCGTTTGTGGATGAGTCATGTCCTCATTGCGAGAACATGACCATGGCAATGTTGCGGTCGCGGCTTGCTTTCGTAAGAAAGCAAGCCACCCCAGCGGCTCCCCGCACCGGTCCTTCTACCTACGGGTTTGAGGCCGGGTCGGTTAGCACTGGGGGCGATTTGGGGACATCAATGGGACAACCTCTGCCAGGTATCCCCCCACAGACCTCCCATTCCCCAGCACGCTTGCTTGCCCCGATCGGGCTCTCGTACGAGACCGCCGGCTCGTCTCAGCGGGAGTTCGACTTCTCGTTCGGAGCTCAGGAAGACGATGAGTTATCGAGCGCAGTATCGGAGAGCGGGCTCGTCCAGTCTGACACAGAGGCTTCGGCTGGGTTTCCTCCTTCGGGAACGGTCACCCAATCTCACGCCGACGCGGAAATGACAGACATGCACCGGTCCTTCTACCTACAGGTTTGACGCCGGGTCGGTTAGCACTGGGGGCGATTTGGGGACATCAGTGGGACTACCTCTGCCAGGTATCCCCCCACGGACCTCCCATTCCCCAGCACGCTCGCTTGCACATATCCGGTGCGCACGGCCATCGTCACGACGACCGTACACTGTCCCAGCTGAGGCACAAACACGCCTACACAGGATTGGTTCCAGTGGACTACGGGGACGAGATTTCTCCTCCCCCCTCCTCAGCCAATCTTATGGTGGGTGGCAGGAGCCAGGTAAGTGCTTCGATGTCCCTTGACTCAGTACGGCCACGGGGCTCGAGTCCCCTTGACGTGGCACCTCGAGCTCTGTCCCGCCGCGAGGCCCCACCCGGCGTACGTCCGACGTGATCATTCCCTTGGTACCCCTCGTCCGGAGTTTGGGCGCATGGCTCGCGCTTTCCAACCCGTCACAATGGCTGACCCGGACCGTCCGACTCGGCTACACGATTCAGTTCGCCAGGCACCCGCCCAGGTTCAGCGGCGTCCGCTTCACCTCGGCGAAGGGTGAGAATGCCGCTACCTTGCGTGCAGAAATCGCTCCCCTTCTGCGCAAGGGCGCGATAGAGCCTGTCCCTCCAGCCGAGATGAAGAAAGGGTTCTACAGCCCTTACTTCATCGTACCGAAGAAAGGCGGTGGGTTGCGACCAATCCTGGACCTGCGAGTACTGAACTGGGCTTTGCACAGACTCCCGTTCAAGATGCTGACGCAAAAACACACTCTAACGAGCGTCCGGCATCAAGATTGGTTCATGGCGGTAGACCTGAAGGACGCATACTGCCACGTCTTGGTCTTACCTCGACACAGACCCTTCCTGCGGTTTGCCTTCGAAGGCCGGGCGTACCAGTACAAGGTCCTCCCCTTCAGCCTGTCCTTGTCGCCTCTCGTCTTCATGAAGGTCGCAAAGGCAGCCCTTGCCCCGCTAAGTGAAGTGGGCATCCGCATCCTCAACTATCTCGATGACTGGCCCTGACCGAGGCACCCCTTGGTATAGATGCGCTGGCACACAGCTGGCCCTCTGGACTACGCCAATATGCGTTTCCCCCAGTGAGGCTACTTGCACAGTTCCTGTGCAAGGTCAGGGAGGACAAGGAGCAGGTCATCCTAGTAGCAACCTACTGGCCCACCCAGATGTGGTTCTCAGATCTCACGCTCCTCGCACCACCTTGAAGGTGTATGTAGCCGCTGTTCCCCTCCACCTTGAAGGTGTATGTAGCCACTATTTCGGCTCATCACTATGCAGTAGATAGTAAGTATTTGGGGAAGCATGACTTGATCATCAGGTTCCTGAGAGGCGCTAGGAGGTTGAATCCCTCCAGACCGCACCTCGTCCCCTCGTGGGACCTCTCTGTAGTCCTTCGGATTCTACAGGGAGCTCCCTTTGAGCCCTTGGAGTCAGCTGAGCTTAAGGCACTCTCTTTGAAGACTGCCCTCCTGACTGCGCTCACTTCCATCAAAAGGTAGGTATAAATATTGGGGGGGATTGTACTTGCTTGTTTTGATTATTGGGGGGTTACCTCCCCCCCATCCCCCCGGAATCTACGGCCCTGCCCCATTCACTTCCACTACACGTGCCTTATTGTAATCGTGATTTTTCCTTTTTTCTTTTTTTATAAATACGTTTAAATTATTTTTGCGGTAATGCCACAAATCTGGTGACTGAGCTTTACTTTGTATTGAACCCGGAACACTCCTTTAAAGCCAGCATGAAATGTCATTCACATGCACAGAAAATACTTTTTTCATGATACATTTTCTGAAAACAAGTATTATATTGTTTTGAGGAAGGCAGTTTCTGTAGCTCAACTAGTAGAGAATGGCACTAGTGTACATAAGTTAAATTCCCAGGTAAAACACCAAGTGATATAATGTATGCCTTGAATTTGCTGCAACACGCTTAAGCATCTTCCAAATGCATAAATGTCATGTGAAGGATGTTTCAGTGTTTGTACTGGAAAATAACACAAAGGTACTGATTATTCCCTGATTTTAATATATAAAAATAATCACCCATTCACCCGCTTTTTAAAACCTGTCTTGTCTAACGGTTAACAGTAAAGTGAAACTCTAGGATAGAACAAAAACAGTGAGCATGTTTACATGCACACCAATATGCTGATAACTACCAAAACTATAAAAATCTGACAATGCAAGAAAACCGTGTTTGCAAGAGAATTTAAAGAATTAGATTATTCACTGCTTTTGACATCAAAACATCAACAGCCATGCGCACAGCACTGCACATTGGATGAGCCGGTAAAGGTGTTTACATGCAACGTGAAATCAGGGTAATGGGCAAAAATCTACATGTGCCTAGTGGATTTTGCTTAAACCGTTTATGACCGTACACTTGTAAAAAGCCGTTTAAATGACTACACACTTTTTCGGCTTATTAAACCTAACTGGTGTAAAATTATGCATGCTATGTGTCTCAGACACACTTGCACACACGCAAACACACAGTGCATGTCGTTGCAGCACAAAAGAGAGAATGATGCTTTGAGTATCTATCATTTTGACCTCTTTCTATCTTTTCTTTCTGTCCCTGATTCACTACGCTCTTATGAAACACAGAATGTATGCCTGCCGCCGTGTGTCATCTCACTGATGGCGTGTGTGTTTGTTTGCGAGTTATTTTGAGCAGCAGCATCAATGCAGGACCTGTCAGCGTAGGAGGGTTAATAAGCCCCGAGACTTCAGAGTGTTCGCCTTTCTTCAGTACAGATTCGTTCCTGTGCTGGTGGAAGGGAGGGTGGCGCTTAGACATGTTGTGATTTGGGATTCTTAGTACACATTGCATCAAACAGCGTTAACAGAAAACAGGATATGAAAAATGAAGTCTGAATGCGCCAAGACATGCGGTGGGTGGCAAAGTTGGGTCTGATGCATGTTACAAAGGCTCCGGGCCCTTCTTGTCAACACGGTTATAGAGTGAGTGTGCTATATAGGTGTTGAACCACCTTGTGCAGATGTTAGATTTACTCTGAATACAGAATGAAGAAAGATAAACGATTTAAAGATCGTTAAACCAGTCAGAACTTTGAAATGTTGACTCGATGATTTACGTTTGAGAGATTGTGAACCAAAGAGCTTATTTAAAACAAAATGTTGTGTAATAACACACACAGCGCACAACATTGTCTACACATACTGAAAAAACAAAATTGGCTTAACGTTTTTCACCAAGAGTTAATTATGAAACAATCTAATTTGGTATGCTGGAAAGAGATGGAGTTGTAACTTGTAACACTGTCACCCCCCAAAAATCATGCCGATTTAAGCTGAAGTGTGTATTTTCTGTGCCACAAGCGTCGCCATACGGAATTACAAAAGTAAACATTGTGTTCAAACAACTTTCTGAATACGCCCCCGTCTGCCATGATCAAACAAACTGATAGTCCCGACCCCCAACTCATGCCATTGGTTGATTCAATGTTGTTGTGTCAGGCTGGATGGGTCACTCAAACCAAACAGAGGAATTTTTATAGCACCACAGAGACACAGTTTTTACAGTTTTCAAGAAAATTCACTTACATATGGCTTTCTTATAGTTGTCTCCACATATTAAGCTGGGATAAGATAGTATTTTAACACCGAAAAGTTACACACTTTAGCTTTAATGATTTAGTTTTTAATCCTACCTTTCCAGGTTAAAAAGCTAACAAAAAATGTGCCAACTAAAAAACAAAATTTTCTTTATGCAGATTTCTGGGTCAATTCAACAGGATGTTCGTTTAGGTTCATGCAGTGTCACATTTGGCGGTTTGTAAACAGATGCAACCCAGCAATTTTCAAAATATATCCATATATATATTTTTGTATTTTTTTTATTTTGTGCAAACCAACAAAACCACAACCAATCAGAACGGACTATATATGTGAATATGCCGTCATATTTTTGGGCCAATGTATATTTTAGGGTCTGTTTATTTTAGGCAACACTTCTCTACCATATATATCATTAAATGGTATAATGTTAAAGGAATATTCAGAGTTCAGTACAAGTTAAACTCAATCGACAGCATTTGTGGAATAATATTGATTATCACAAAAATTAAGTTTGACTCATCCCTCCTTCTCTTTAAAAAAAGCAAAATACAAAAATACAAAAATAAATCAGTTACAGTAAGGTTCGGTTCAGAAAACATGGAATAAATCACTTCAGTCATATGGATTACCTTCATGCTGCCTTTATGTCCTTTTTGGAGCTTAAATGTTTGGACCCCATTGACTTTGACTGGCATGGTATGGACAAACAGACATCATACATTCTTAAAAAAAACCTTTGTTTGTGTTCTACAGAAGAAACAATGTCATACGAGTTTGAGACGGCAGAAGGGTGAGTAAATGATGAGAGAATTATCATTTTGGGGTGAATTATTTCCTTAAAACGGTGCTCAACATCACCCCCTACTTGGTCACGATACACAGTGGATGCATCTGAAAAAGTAGGCAGCTGGCTTGCCGCCTTGCTGTCTAATCAGTCAATGGCTTAACCGACAGCATTTTTGAGTGAATGGAACTCTTAACAGAAACTGGTCTTAGAACAGTTTGAAAAGCACCTTATTTTCATTCTACCCTTGTATACAGCATCAAAAGGCAGCATTTTCCAGACCCTATTTGCAAAATGTTCAATTCGCAAAGCCGTCTTTGTCACGTTGCTCAGCTTTTCACTATGTCGCTGAAACTTGCTATGTTGCGCCTGGTTAGAACATGGAGTTAGTCTGGTTATAAAATGGCAGAACAGCAATAAGAACACAGCTGTCTGTTAAATAGAGAATTATAGTCATTAACGGCTCATTATTTAAAAGATGTATTTGTCTGCCGTTGCACGCCTCACTGATAGCATCGCCATTGTATGTCTGTTTCAGTAAGACCCTGTTGAGAAAGCATCATGCTGATGTGAGGCAGAGATGTTATCTGATGATCTTTAATTAATTTTAACATCAGGTCAGTAGCTGGTAACTTGTGGTTGTAAATATAACATATTCCAAATGACCTCAACAGTCTGCAGTTCTCCCCTGAAATGAGCTGACAAAGTCATTATTACCCCCAACCCCCATTTTCCTGATTAATGGATCCTTCCAAAAAAGCATTAATATCATGCGGGAGTTCATTTTTTCACAAGATAATTTTGTTTCTATATTTGTGGTCAGAAATGTCCTGGGGTTTGAGCGATGAGTAATGGCTGTTATTACGAATTCAGTGAAGCTGTGGCAAGTTCATTTATTACTGTATTAGTCTTTCTTTTTGTTGAAATCATTTTGCAGATCTTTGTTCATAAATGACCCTGCAGCAGGTTACGAGCTTGGCGATTACACCTTAAACGGTTACAAGCAAACACAAATTTGATATAAAAAGCAGAAAACAAGCCATGTTTGCCCATTAAATCACTGGTTTGAGGATTATTGCAATTGCGAATAAATCTAATAAATAAAGTAATACATGAATATTACTTATATACTAATAAATATAGGAAATACATCAGTATTTTGTTTCGTCTTGTGTGACATTCAGCAATAGGTGTTAAACTAATGCACTTGCAATGTGTTAGTCTGTGTTCTGGTAATATGCTCTCATTAGCATATTCATTAGTGTGATTTGCATTGATTAAGTTGATTTATTCAAGTATGCGTTAGCAAAGAGGAGATGTGGGAAGCCGAAAGGTAAAATAACATATAAAGTTGGGTCCAAAAGTCTGATTTTTAGTTTTCGGTAACACTAAAATACAGTTACTTTGTTAACATTAGTTAACATGAACTAACAATTAACAAACTTTTTACAGCATTTATTAATCTTGGTTAATGTACATTTCAACATAAACTAACACATTTTTAAAATCAGAAGCTGTATATGTTAATATTTTTTAATGCACTATGAACTAACATGAACTAACAATGAACAACTGTATTTTTATTAACTAACATGGACAAAGATTAATAAATACTGTTAAAAAAATACTGTTCATTGATGGTTCATATTAACATGGTAATGCATTTACTACCATATTAACAAAAGTAACCTTGTTTTAAAATGCTACCCATTTTTCTAATAATATTTATTGTCAGCAAACAAATTGATTTAATATGTTGAATACAGAATCATTTTTAGTATTTTTGTGTGCTAAGTTCAATGTAAACAATGCAATCTGACCTTTTGTATAAATGAGTTAACATAGTTAGTGTCACAAATTTGCTTACATGTGATTAGTGACCTGGAAATAATGCAAAATCTTAAAAACGTCCAATTCATTTTACGCCACCATTAACATTTTTCAAAAATCCTACAAGTTTCTGTTCATTTCCGGGTTTAAATTAGATTTTGAATGGCAGATTTTTTTCAGTGTGGACACCACTGTAACTCTAAAACCAATAGCACAGAGCACAGAACAATCAGTCCAATCATATACTACAGAGAATAACACATGCACATTCTGAATTATTCTATCATGCGCAACTAGTATGTTTAGCCTAAAGCGGAAATTGTGACTCATATGAGGACCTTTGTGTGTCATTTGATGTAAACCAGAAAGTGCTATAACATATATGTCCGTCTAGGTTGTTACCAGTGTCAGAAATTATGTTTTACATTAAGGGGCAATATTTGCCTCCTGGATTTGATTTTTAGAGGCATATTTTTACCTTTATGAGGGCGTTTTTTTTTTCATCATTTTTTTTATTTTTTTTATGTCAAATATGTAATTAACTGAATTAATTTATTAATACAAATTCTCAAAATTGAGAATGTAATACCTCTTACCCTAATAATTCATTCAACTTCAACTAATTTTTATAAGTAGGACTATAATAGAATATTAAGAACTATATCAGATGTTAAAAAAAATATTTTATTACGAGGGAACATTTTGAATTTTGGTGGCATTTTGTCTTTTTTAGTGGCATTTTTGCACCGAGCCCCCTAAATTTTGGACCCTGATCGTTACAATGGTACACATGTTGAACTGAGATGATCTTTATCAGACACAGTCTTTCAATTCCCATCTCTCTCCAGCAGAGTAGTCTGTAATCAGGCCAAGGGCAGAGAGAGAGAGAGAGAGTGTGTGTGGGTGGGTTTGGGTGGTTTACGAGGACATCTTTTTAGGTTACACACTGGTAATTACAAGGGTATTACACTATAAATATGGTTTATGAGGACATTTTTAGTGTACCCATAATTCAAATCCCTTAAAAACATACTAAACAAAGTTTTATTGAAAATGTAAAAATGCAGAAATTTTTTTGTGAGGGTTAGGTTTAGGGTTAGGGTTAGGGGATAGAATCTATAGTTCATACAGTATAAAAATCATTATGTCTATGGAGAGTCCTCATAATGATAGCTGCACCAACATGTGTGTGTGCGTGTGTGCGTGCGTGCATGCGTGCGTGCGTGCGTGTGTGTGTGTGTGGAGTGGTGGTGGCGTAGTGGGCTAAAGCACAGAACTGGTAAGCAGGTTGCCGGTTTGATCCACAGATCCACCACCATTGTGTCCTTGAGCAAGGCACTTAAATCCAGGTTGCTCCAGGGGTGTTGTCCCTGTAATTAGTGCACTGTAAGTCACTTTGGATAAAAGTGTCTGGCATATGCATAAATGTAAATGTGTGTGTGTGTTGATGTCTCGGATAGACAGTTGCTGTGTAAAAGGGTTTTTGAGAGGACAGCACAAAAAAGAAAAAGGAAATGAGGGTGAACAAGATAGAAATTGAGCATGTAGAGACAGAGGAAGAGAGAGAGCAGTCTTTTTTTGCAGTTCCATGCCTGGACTAAAAGCACTGGGAAATTATGCAAAATTGCTGCTCAAAAACACTTAGCAAGCAAACCCAGCAGTCAGGATCTTTCTAATGAGCGCTATATTATTAACACCATGATGTCTGCTGATGGATTTGAGCCAGACATTAACCTGCAATCAGACGGCGTTTGAAACGAGAGCCGCCGTCTTACCTGGAGAAAATCACAGCTAAATTAGCATTTCAGTGTCAACTCTTTGATTAAATGCCTTCATTAATAATAACAAAACGTCTGTCTAATTAGAATACTAGCTGAACGAAACGTTTTGTGAATGGGCTTGCATATTAACTGAGGATGAAATTACTTCAAATGAGCTTCATCAAAAGGATCAACTGTTTCTTTTTCAGACAGATTTTAAATGGCTCTCATGGGAGCAACAACAAGATGGACAAGTTGACCTGGTTACTTCCAAATAATGCATATTGTGGGCATATTTTTCTAAAGGTGTGGTCACACTACACTTCGTGCTTCATTCACTCCCATTCAAACGCATCTAAACGTGGGAGACCAGAAGCGCAAGCTCATGCAAAGATATTTTGCATTCCGCTGCATACAAAAGTTAAAGTTTGGTGAACTCTGACCTGCAAATCTGGACAAGACGTGACCAATAGAAGATTGAAATGTCACACACTGACCACTCGGCTTGATTGAAAGAATGCATATAAAACTGCATGTTTTATTGTTGCATGAAAGTGAGTAGATGGTATATTTAAAAATTTTGAACATTATATTACTTGTTATTTGTGATTTTTTTTTATATATATATATATATATATATATATATATATATATATATATATATATATATATATATATATATGGTGTCCAAAATATTTTGTACTCTCAAAGTCTAGAGTGACCACCCATTAAGAATTTGGGGGTTTGTAAACAAACTGAAACTGAGCAGTCGGTATGTTTACATGCACTTTAAAAGTTTGATTTAAGCTGGACTAAAATGATAATTCATCTTTTTAAAATGTTGTGAACATGCTTTAGTCCGACAGAAATCGTCCGATTTTTGCAAAGTCAGAGAAACAGATCTAGAAAATGCGGTTGTAGCTCGACTTCGTCCAGCATGCATACACGTTAACTGGACCTCAACTGGCCTTGGTGTTGTGCGTGTGCTCCGAAAGACAGTGGCAACGTGCATTGTGCATTGAATAGTTCCTCAGCTGCCGTCCTTCTCTCAAATATTCAATTATGCATTGTGTCATGTGTACTTGGACAAACACTAGCTTAAATGCTCAAAAATCGGCTTGATTTGAACATAAATCGAATTAGAAAAATGTACGATTATATTCTTTGAATATTGCAAATGTTAATAATTTTGATTAATGGAATTTACATTAAAATATTTATTTTGGCTTGCTCAGCATGCATGCCATATTCTTTTTATCAGCTACACATCCAAAAGCAAGCTGGGAACTATGTTCCTGAATGACTTTACTGATGTTTTGTACATCAGTAACTCAAGACTACTTGCCTAAATGGCCAACTTCACTTTGGTCTTCTTAGAAGCTTCTTAGAAGCATATTTTTAATACATTATACTCAGAGGCAAGCAATTGACTTGTCTGTGATTGATTTCAATGCTCAGCCGCAGCACAAAATAAAACATACGTTAAACCGAAAATTAAAGGAATAATCCGGGTTCAATTCAAGTTTAGCTCAATCAACAGCATTTGTGGCATAATGTTGATTACCACAAAAATTTAATTGTACTTGTCCCTCCTTTTCTTTAAAAAAACTCGTGACTCCAGTCAGGCTTCCTAAGCAATCAATTGGCCCGGATGCTAGGGTGGTTAGAGTCACGTTGCGTTAACCTCCTCATGGTTGTGTGTGGATGCCATGGAGAGTAGCATAAGCCTCCACATGCGCTAGGTCTCTGCGGTAACGCGCTCAACAAGTCACATGATAAGATGCGCGGATTGACGGTCTCAGACGCGGAGGCAACTGAGATTCATCCTCACTATGCCACCACAAGGACCTAGAGCGCATTGGGAATTGGGCATGCCAAATTGGGGAGAAAAGGGGAGAAAATCTACACACACAAAAAAAAGGAAAAAAAAGAAAAACTCTGGATTACAGTGAGGCACTTACAATGGAAGTGAATGGGGCCAATCTGTTAACTTTAAAATACTCACTTGTTCAAAAGTAAAGCCACAAGACATAAACAATATGTGTGATAATATGATTTTAGTGTGATAAAATCGCTTACTAACCTGT
Organism: Myxocyprinus asiaticus; assembly: GCF_019703515.2. Lineage (NCBI taxonomy): Eukaryota > Metazoa > Chordata > Actinopteri > Cypriniformes > Catostomidae > Myxocyprinus > Myxocyprinus asiaticus. Next base: position 46,327,891 of record NC_059355.1, read on the forward strand.
TCTATGTAAAGTTATATCCAATTTTACCACTTTGTTGTCATGAAAACGTAAACCCTCTAATCCCGGTAAACGACAATTTAAGCAACTTTACAGCTCAAATACTACACAAGTTTTAACAGAAGAATCATTGTAATTGCTTTTGTAAAATAATAAGCTTCACATTTCTGCCTTTAAACATGCCAAAAATTTGCCCCATTCAGATTCATTGCATTGTAAGTGCTTTACTGTAACCTTGATTTTTGCTTTTTTTAAATCAATTATTTTTTTGTGGTAATCAACATTATGCCACAAATGCTGTCGATTGCGCTTAAGTTGTATTAAACCAGGAATTTTCAATTTAAAAATTTGCTGCAACATGAGTAAGACCTACATGGGCTGCTATAATTGACGCTTCACAATTAGTTAATTGTGGCAGCTGTAAATGTAATCTTGATTATTTATTCGATTAATTGTGCAGTCCTATGAACTTTCGTACCAATGAAATGCATTAGACCAATGCTGCAATGATGAACCCCAAAAGCACAAGAAAGCGATTACAATTCAAAGTCACCTAACGTGTCATTTAGCAGACACATTTATCTGAAGCGACTTCCTGCACATTTGGACCAACCCTGGACCAATTTAGGCTTAAGTGTCCTACTCAAGGCTGCAATGGTGACCTTTCAGTGTTCAAACCCCATAACCTTTCAACTACCAGCCTAAGCTCCACCAAACCTCTAACCCCAATTTTTAAACCCTTGACCTGATCCCCAATATCCAAGCCTAAATCTGACCCTCTGCCCCTTTATCAAACCCAGACATGTTGCCAGTTCTGGTCCTAATCCTTTATTGTTGAGAAACCCAAACCCACATCCTCGGACACACACACATAGGTCCACTCACCGCCATCATCCTCGTCAAAGGAGTTCATGCAGGGGAAGTAGATTGCCAGGGCCTCGAAGGATGCTGACAGGCTGATGCGACTCTGCGAACGCTCCATGTACAGGCCCGCCGTTGGTGCCGGTGCCGTGTCCGCCGGCTTGGGCAGGCGAGCCTGGGCATTCTTCACGCGGAGCACAGCACGCGGCGTCTTGGCTAACTTTCACCGGCCCCTTCGCCAGCCACGAATAAAAGAGAAAAACCAAATGTCAAAACCCCCAACTGGTCAGTCTCCTGTATGTCCCAGCAGACCTGGTTTAGCTTCAAGAATCTCTTCAAGTTCCTCTGACAAGGTGATGTCCAGACTTCTCAGAGAGTGGTTACTTTCAGTCCTTTTTCTTTTTTGTCTATGTCTTCAGGAATACAGAGGAAGGCAAATTAGAATATAGAGAGTCTGTTGTGAGCTGTATCTGGTTCAGAGAACATGATCTGTTGCTTTTCCCTCTCTGGCTGTGCCCTCATTCGGCTGTGCACTGGATGGATGGATGGATGGATGTTTGGATAGCATATAACGTGGCGTGAAGGAGAGGAGGAGAGATGGAGAGAGAGGAGGGAGATGGGAGTGAAGAGAAAGACGGAGAGAGAGAGGAGAAAAGGTTCTCACCATTCTAGCAGTCTGATGCTCATTCACTTTATTCAGCGTTGAGCTCTTTGTGGAGACAAAAAGGGGGAGGATACACCCAAGAGCTGTTGCTGGGATTATGAATATTGGCCAGTCAGAGGGTGGATGTCAGGATGTGGGTGTGGCCACAGTCTACAGGCACAAAAGCTGTGAGAGAACATCTTTCATGCCTTCACCGACAGCGAGCATCCCTCTGTTACTCTCCAATAACATGGTCAAATGGAAATCTTGAAAGAGTTGGCAAGATGATGCATTTCAGACATGGTTTGACTGCATTTTTTTTCCATTTCTTCCTCTTAAATCTGATAATTTTTAAGGTGATGTGGGTCATTTTTATGTTTAAATACTTTCTCCTATCCTTGCTTAATATGCAGAGACAACTAGAAGTAAGCAACATTGGCTCATCCAATGGCTTGAGTTGGGGCAGGGCTATCTGTTTGTCCAACCAATGGCAGATGGGGCAAGTGTTGGAGAAATCTGTTAAAATAGGTCTTCATTAGTTTTTCTTTTTCATTTGGTAAACTAGCACCGCAGAAATGACAGATAAGAGTGAAACTGAGTAAAACTAGAGTAAAACTGACTCTTTAACCCAGAATAATCCTTTAAGAAGCGGAATAAGAATGACGCCTCTAGCCAAAAAAAAAGGCAGTTTCTGATAAAGATGCTCTTTGTCTTCTGTGTGTGTGTGTGTGTGTGTCTGTGTGTGTGTGTGTGTGTGTGTGTGTGTGTGTGTGTGTCTATGTGTTTCTAAGAGGGCTGCAAATGTCACCTGTGCCACCTCAATGAACAATCACAACTCTACTGCAAATAACAAATGCACAAGCATCACTCATAGTTATGAACGCCTCATAACTGATGCTGACAATTTCTGCCTCTCTCAAAGTGCATCCTGTCAGTTTTTGTATATATTCAGTCTCTAGTTTTGCCTCAGTGGGTTTGCCACAAGTAATCAGATTGTATGCTAACCTGCACTTTGATAGTATGTATCATGGAATTTAGCAAACATTAACATATGCAAGTTTTTAAAGGATTAACTAGGGGTGCAAAACCTTTGCAAGGGTGTTCTGGGTGAAAGCTAGGGTGTTCCTATGTGGTTGCTATGGGGTCTGGGTGGTAGTTAGGGTGTTCCCATGTGGTTGCTAGGGTGTTCTAGGTTGTTCCTAAGGCATTCCCATGCGGTTGCTAGGGCAATCCCTTGCAATTGCTTGGGTGTCTTGGGTAGTTACAATGCTGTTTCAATGCATTTTTGCTAGGGTGTTCTGAGTGATTGCTGAGGCATTTCTATTGGGTTGCTAGGCTTGGTTGCTAAGCCATTACTATGTGGTTGCTAGGGAGTTTCTATACATTTGCTAGGGTGTTCTGGGTTGGTTGCTAGGGTGTTTCTATGCAGTTGCTATGGCATAGTCATATGATTGCTAGGGTGTTCTTAAACATTTGCGAGGGTGTTCTGGGTGGTTGCTAGGGCATTGCATTTGCTAGGGTTTTCTGGGTGTTTGCTATTGTGTTTCTGTATGGTTGCTAGGGTGTTTTGGGTGTTTGCTAAGGCATTTCTATTGGGTTGCTAGGCTTGGTTGCTAAGGCATTACTACTTGGTTGCTAGGGTGTGCTTATGCATTTGCTAGGGTGTTCTAGGTGGTTGCTAGGGCGTTTCTATACATTTGCTAGGGTGTTCTGGTTAGTTGCTAGGGTGTTCCTATGCAGTTGCTAGGGCACTCTTATTTGTTTGCCAGGGTGTTTTTAAGCATTTGCAAGGGTGCTCTGGGTGGTTGCTATGGCGTTGCATTTGCTAGGGTTTTCTGGGTGTTTGCTAGGGCATTCCTATGCGGTTGCTAGAGTGTTCTGGGTGATTCCTAGGGCATTCACATCTGGTTGCAAGGGTGTTTTGGGGTGTTTCAAGGGTGTTTTCGGTGGTTAGAAGGCCATTTCAGTGCATTTTTTTAGGATGTTCTGGATATTTGCTAAGGCATTTCTAATGGTTACTAGGGTGTTCTTATGCATTTGTTAGGGTATTTTGGGTGGTTCCTAGGCCGTTTCTATAATTTTCGAGGGTGTTCTGGTTGGTTGCTAGGGTGTTACTATGCGGTTGCTAGGGCATTCTTATGCATTTCCCAAGGTGAAATGAGTGTGTGTGTGTGTGTGTGTGTGTGTGTGTGTGTGTGTGTGTGTGTGTGTGTGCAAATAGTGAAAAATGACAAAAACTGACTTGTGAGGAAATTTTTAGTGGTCCTCACTACTTGAAAACCAAATTGTGCCTTGTTTTCAATCTGCTTCCAAAAAGGTATGTGTCAGGGTTAGAGTAAAGAAAATATCATTACTTCTGTATAAAAACCATTAAGTCTGTGAGATGTCATTACTGAAATAGTGAAACAAACACGCGTGTGTGCATGTGTGTATTAGCCCTTTGAGTCATCTTGTTCACTGCATGGTAGCCGATGGCATTTGCACTGGTTCTGTTCAATACTTCACTGACCTTTTAACATGTTGTTGCATCTATCAGCAGAACCCTGGGGAGGGGCCCGTCTCATGGTGATGACATCGTAAGTGGGAGACTCCAATGAAACCTGACAGGTGCTGAGAGTAAAAGTGAACAGGAGTTTGTGTGTGAGTGTGTGTGAAAGAGAGAATGGGAGATGGACAGAGTCAATTTAGGGCACAATTGTTCTCATCCTTCTAGAAACAAACAACATGTACTTGCAACAGTTGACAGCCCTTCTGTTCAAAGCCCATGGCAGAAAGACATTCTCATTCTCAAATGATGCCAAGACCACTATAAAGTTTCTCTTTGATGGGAAGAGATATTACAAATAGACAGTTCAGCATTATTTAAACTCATTTTAAGGGGATCAAACATTTAGACAATGGTTCTGTTCCAAAACCTATTGAGCTGCCTATCTGGACAGCATTTGAAAGGGATAGTTCACCCAAAAATGAAAATCCTGTCAATATTTTCTCACCCTCATGTAATTCCAAACCCAAATGAATTTCTATCTGCTGTGGAATAAAAAGGTTTTTTTTAGATATAGATGAATATTCTGCTTAATTAGCTTAATTAGCAATATTAGTGGCATAATGTTGATTGCCACAAAAAAATTATTTACACACCCCTTGTTTATAAAAAAATTAATAAACAGTAACACACTTACAATGAAAATGAAAGGGGCAAGTCCTTAAATGTTAAAAAACACACATTTCAAAAGTATAGCTTCAAGACGTAAGCATTATACGTGTTAACATGATTATAATATGATAATATTGCTTACTAACCTTATCTGTGCAAATTTATTTACAATTTTACAATTTAGTTGCCATGACAACAAAACTCTGTAATCCCAGTATTGGATATAATTTTACAGATTAATATTTAAAACAAAAGTATTTTTTTTTTTTTTTTAATCTCAAATAAGAATGTAAATAAATAAATGCGTAAATACTAAACCCATAGGAAAGAAAAATCACGAATGAGATCTCTTGAATATCTCAATTGTTTCTCCTTGATAGCAATAAGATTGAATGGAGAACAAAAACAGAGACTCTTCCTTCTTAGACTTTTTTTCTCCTAAAAAAATCATTTTAGGAGAAACATCTGAGATGCGCAACACAGCCATCGGATTTAAACTCAAAATCACAGCATGCGCATTTTCATATGCAAGTTTATACTGGCTTCACAGCCTCACCATTGCATTGTCATTTTACATATGTTCATTTAAAATATTGCTCTATCCTGTGCTCATTGGATAATCAGAATAAACACATATTTTTATAATTACTCTATAAAATGTGTTATTTGTTTTGAAGTAATTATTCTTGCCTTTCCGAATAAGGTATTCAGCTTCGGACACATCCCTATTATTGATATCCATCCGTCATTTGTATTGCATAAGTACATTTGGAATGAGTAACAAAATTTGTTCAATGATGTTTCCTTTCTTAAAATAAACAACCTAGTCTCACAGAATGAAAGTTAACATATTTGCAAACTAACTTTTACGCAGTATACGCAGTTCAAGACCAGTCAGGCACGCAAACTGACACATAAGACAAAAGTGTCATAGAAGCGACGTGAGATGACTTGGTTACTTCAAAAAATGTGCTTTTCATTTCTCAGTTTGTTTTTGGACACTATTGGTTAGGTTTAGGTGTTGTTTAAGGGCAAGGATGACTGTTTTGTGTCTACCTAACCCTAACCTAACCCTTTGATTTTAGATCAGTATTGGTTAGGTTTGGGTTAAAGTTTTATGTCCATCTAATATTCACCTTATAAACCTCATCTGATAATGAAACCATTTCTCTTGCTTTTGGCAAATTATTGTACCAATCTGAAATTCTGTTTGTTGATTGGTCCCTATTCGTTTTTAGCTTTACCTTTTTGTATAAGCTAAGTTGTACGATATCTTACAATTTCACCATCTCTTATGAATTATTATGACTTGCCATGAGACTATGTTGGAATGAGAAAAAGCAAAGGATTAAAAAGAATCTGAAAGGAAAGGACACAAACAATCAACATAATTTTCTGTTTGGTGCGTTGCCCTGAATTCTATATTCATAGCTGTAACTTTGATATCAAACTGCAGTCAGGATAACATTTAAAGTGGCTGCGTTGCATTGCATCATGGAGATGTTTAAACATGTGCCTGCCTGAGACAGAGACACGTGTGGATGATGTGTTGCTGCATGCTCAGTAGCTGCAGCGAAATTCAGGGTAACGTGATTAAAGACTGGTGGGCAACCCGTTAGCAAGAAAACATCTTTAATATCTCATTTGTTTCTTCTAGATAGCAATGAGATTGCATGGAAAGCAAATTTAGACTTTTATCTGCCTCTCAGATTTTTCTCCTAAGAAAAACACCAGCCTAGTGTTCATTTCACCAGGAAACTGCCGCAATACCTACAATGAGTCACAGAAAAACCTTTTTGCAAAAATGTAGGTATAGTAACGTGGAGACCAGGTTAGATACGGCACATTTCACTCATTACTTGCTCTAACACATTCATTATTGTTCTAAGAGTGACTTGTAAAAGTGGAGCATAACTGACAACACATCCAGGTCAAGATGAAACAAACCACAGAACACATTTTCAAATGTGCAGAGTCATTCTCAGCTCAGCCAGTCTCAGTCCAGATTTGCAGCCCATGCTTTGCCAAAATTGTTCATACTTTAATTAGTTAATAGTGCTTCAATATAGGTAATTACATTAAATATATAGCTATTTTAATACAAAAAAGGCCTTACTGTTAAAAGTGGCACACACACACACCCAAATGATTGTCGGGTTCCTTTTCAGGAGGCGTTTCTTATTGAAGCTTTCCTTGATCACATCATTTTACCAAGCAAGCAAAAGCGCTCAGACTGTTGATCACAGTAGTAATGCAAAATCCACTTACCGGATTTACAAAGCGCTGTGTCCACAGGTCAATCCCTCCAACAGCTTTAAATTATCTCTCTTTCTCTTTATCTCTTTCCTATTTTCTTAATCTATGCTAACTACCCCTTAAGCCCTTTGTTTAACTATTTAGCCTCAACTGGAGCATATTTAGTGTAATGATATTTTGTGGGTCGCCACAACATTTCGGATTTACAAATGCAGGATTAATCCAACAGATTTATGCCTATCCCTGGTGAGCGACATTTGTTTTGGTCTTTTGACGTGTTAATTTGCTGAAAAAAACACAGTATGATAAATTCTGTACACTATCACTAGCAAGAACTATATTAACAATACTTCTGTGAATACCATCACAAAACAAAAACAAAAAACAAACAAAAAAACAACATTTTGATTTTTAGCCTAATATTTGTGACCAAATCTTTCATGCGTCATATTTTCCTCAATATCATGTAGCCAGACTTTTCACTTGCTGCATAAAATTTGATTGAAGATTTGATTCTGGTCAAGAACCGTCCACTTATGACTAGCCACTTCTGACATGTGTAAAGCAACCAACCACATGTTGGTTTTTGATTTGTTTCAATGTGCCATTTCAGGGTGCATTACTCAAACAATAAAGAGGAATATAGTGTTCTGCATGTGGATATATAGTTAACTTGTTACTAAAGGCAGATTTACACTTCTGTTTTGAACCTATGCTTTTGCATTTATAGTTCTGCATTGGTGTGTCTGCGTTGTTCTGCGAGTACAAAGCCAAAGTGTTTATTTCAGATAAAATGGCTTCATTTCTGAAAGAATTATACATTTTATAAATAAACAAAAGCAATGGAATTTGTGCATTCGAAAGTACATATTAAATTATTGTAGCATTAAAAACAAGTTCATCAAAGCAAATGAACCTCTTGAGATTTAGGTACATATTATTTATTATACATATTGGTTAGCACTGTCGCCTCACAGCAAGAAGGCCCCGGGTTCGAGTCCCGGCTCAACTGGGCCTTTCTGCATGGAGTTTGCATGTTCTCTCCGTGTTCGCGTGGGTTTCGTCTGGGTGTTCTGGTTTCCCCCACAAGTCCAAAAACATGCAAGTGAGGTTAAGTGAATTGGAGACTCTAAAACTGTCCCGTTGGTGTGAGTGAGAGTCCCCCAGCCACTGGGGGTTGCGTCAGGAAGGGCGTCTGGCATAAAACCTGTGTCAAGTCAAATATGTAGATCATGAATGGTCTGCTGTGGCAACCCCTAGCAGGAGCAGCTGAAAGAAGAAGAAGATACTGTATGCTTGCTCTTGAGTCACTTAAATAATAAATAACTGATGCTAACTGGTGCAAATAATGGTATATGCTATTTTTACCCTAGTGCAAATAGTGGCAAATATTATTTGCACCCCAATCCTGGTGCAAATAATGGTAGATAGTAATTGCACCCTGGTGCAAATAGTGTCAGATACTATTTGCACCCATATTTAAATACTAACACACAGTATGATCATTACTGCAGTGTGTTTATTTCATTTATTTAGAGTCCCACAGACACTCTATATTAACCCATACCCCTAAACCTAACCTTAACCTTACCTTAGAAAAAATAACCTTGGTTTTACTACAGTAACCAGTTTCAACATGGTATTTTTTGTAAATTTACAGTAATCACAAAACTAACAATGGTTACTATATTACCACCATATTACTCTACTAACACCATGGTTAATTGCATTAAAACTATGGTTTCTGCCAAAAACATGGTTACTACAATATTAGTAATACAGTGATGCAATCTACATACAAGCGATACCGAGCCACGGGAACGAATGCAATCGACAGACCCCACCTCCAGATCAAATCCTTCTCTGCACTCCCCAACATTCACCGTGACCCAAATCACTGCGATGAAATCAACATTTATATTCATTTTTATCTATTATTTTAAGTAGTATTAAAGGAAATATTAAGAGTGGAAACAGGAAATCAGATGGATTCGAACCACGGTTGCTGGGATAACAGTACACATTCACACACCATCTTTACACCCCACACCACTGCAGCAACATATATTGTTCAATTTGTCATATAGTTCTGTGGTTCCACCAGACTATTGGGGTGCAAATAGCTGCCCAGTGTGGCAGATGCTATTTACACAGGGGTGCAGATAGACACTCCGTTAAATTTATACCTACTCGCTTGACTAACACAAAATATGTGTCATTTTAAAGCTTAGAAGCTGGGCTTTACAATGCAAATAGCCACTTTAACCAACTCTTGCAGGTGCTTTTTAATTTGTTGACTAATTAAGTGGAAATGTTCAGTTTTCATAACTTATGAAATAGGATTATTTACTGTACACCACTGTCAAACATACAGTCAAAAAATCATATTGGTCAGACAGGTCCCGAGTAGAATGCAACAAATATTGCTTAACCCACATACTAAATATATATCGAGCAAAAGCCCAGAGAAAAAGCCATTTATAAGTTGTTAATAGATGTGTCTTTTTGTCAGTTTCACTTGTAACTTCATGAAACATAAACAGAATATAAATTCAGCAGATGATCCAGATTTAAAAGAGTCCAAATACAAAGTGATATGAATCACTTAAAATAATCTTGGAGCTAATCTAAGCTACTTTAGATATCTTTTTTGTGGATGAGAACACTTTGAACCAGTAAGTTGTGACTGATGTCTGTAAAAATGGGACCGATTTACACAAGATGCAAGAGGCCAACCTCGATAGACAGTCTCAGACTGTGTGACATTTTGAGCTGTTTAGTTCAATGAGTCACATGTAATTTCAGGTGTTTTCATTTATGAATATGCACTCAGCAGGAGGCGTATTGTCAAAGACCATCTCAAGAGAAAATGCTTGATTCATGGTTTCAGAATTTTTCAGTCAAAGGTACTCTTAGCCAGTCTAGGACCGAACATCTTCCAACTCAAAGCCCAGCAAAGGGACTCTAACAACATTTTTTTATATTTTTAATACCAAAGTTTCATCAGACTGAATTATTGTTAATGCTAGATGTTTTTCAAAATTCCTCAAAACTCTATGCAACACATTTGATACATTTCGACAGCTTTTAGTGTGATTACATATTTTTTCGTAAATGGACTGCCATCTTTGTGCTGTCAGCAGCTCCAGTGTCTCAATAGAAACAAATCCTTTCAGGCTGTCAGATATAAAGACTACTTAGTTTTGTACTCAACAGACTTGGAAGTATAGTGGAAGTATAGTGTCTTATAGCTCTAAACAGGGGAGGCTGGGGCTTGTTGTCACACGTTTTACTGCAATGAATATAAGGCTAAGTTTATTTTTGAAAGTCATTTTTTGTATGGGCACACACCTTAAAGTCTTGGCTAAAAAAAGCAGTTAAGCATTTCCACCGTTATTGCGCAAGAAAAAATACATTTATTTTATACCTGACCCATATGGTGGGGCATGTTGTCACTATATATGGAGTACAATAGCAACTTGAATTAAGATTAATACCTTTTTTTTAAAATATGAAGTACAAAGAAAGCCATCATCCACTACATATTATCAGTATTTAAAATGTATTACAAGCTATTTACTGAAATGGCTTTTCAGCAGAATTATAACAGTAAAACAAATAATTATTCAAGAAACTGCAAAAATTGAAAAGGCAACTTACAAAGCTAATGCTTTGGCAAGCATATTGTAAACTAAATGGGTCTACATATTATTAGACAACTAGCCCCAGTCTCTATAACAGAAAAACTGAAATGCATTTATGATTTCACTTGCTCTTTATATGCGAGTTCTGTCTGTTTATCTTTATATCTTAGTCCATCTCATTATTTTCTTCTTGTATATTTTCCAAATGCTTATGTAACAGCTTTATGTTTAAACAAGCATCTTGACAGCAATAGAAAGAATGCTTAATCCTGATCTGTTGTCTTCACCCTGATTAATTCTCTAATCTGGTTATAGTCATGGTTGTGTGAATTGAGAAACATACACAGATGTAATATCACCCTTTTACTTCTGGTGTCTGGTATTGTGTTGCCTAGGGGACTGGCAGTCTTAGTGCTAGGTGTTTCATAAACGGCATTGCAACAGTAGATACACAGATTCAGTTCATGTAGATTTGTAGCGACATTACGAGTCCCTGCTCTAAAAACGCTCTCACTTTGAGGACACTGGGTTCGGCTGCCACATGAGAGATGGAGTCCCTTTTGACTCGGCCTATTTAAACAAGTCATACACTGAGCACTAACCAGATCTCAGAATGAGTTATACACAACATGCAGATCTGGACGTTAGTCAGTTTAGATGGACGTTCTTGACACTGAAATTGTGAATTAAAGCATTACATGTTTATGTCATTCTTCTTCTTCTTTTTCTTCTTCTTCTTCTTCGTATTATTATTCAGAATTGTCCTTTTAGGAAAGTAGAATCTTTAAAGAACATTTACTGTAATGTTTTTTCTTTTTCTTTTTTGGATTCCATTAAAATATAACTTGTTTAAAATAATTGGTGGCATACTGTCGATTACCAAATAAATGCATTTACAATTAAAGTCTGTGACATTTAACTGAGATAAACATAAAAATACTGTTTCAAAAGTATAGTCACAGGACATTAAATGTGTTAACATGAGAAAAGTGTGATAAAGTTGCTTAGTAACCTTGTTTGTGCAAAGTTATATCCAATCTTTTAACTCCTGCCATGACATGACCATGTAAAGCCAGCATTAAGTTCAAGATACCAAGTTCATCCACATAGAAAAGTAGTCCCACTGCTAAAAGAGTGATTATGACAGCTTTAAAGCCCAAATAAAACAGTTTTGTACAGAATAATTAATATAAGCTAAATTTTGAAATTTAGAGTTTCACATTTTTGCTTATTAACCCTCTAATACAACTTGCCCCATAGACTTCCATAGTGCATCACTGTTACTGAACTTTACTCTGTGTGTGTGTGTGTGTGTGTGTGTGTGTGTGCAATCAGTCTGCCTCATGCAGAGATACTGTGCTCCACAGGACAACAGAAAGCTACTCACATCCTGTGGATAACAAATTTGTGAACCCAAGTGAAAAAAGAACAACATTCCTTCATTTTACTTCATATTATCTGTTGGATCATTTTTCTATCATATTATGATGCTTTGTTAGAATCCATGCCACCCACAATGTTTTAACAACATATTTGAGTGCCGTTGTACATGTACATTGTACACTGCACACCAGTCCTTTGGCAGACACTTTTCTTTTATTGTCTTTCTTCCCTTTGCACTATTTTTAACTGTTGATCTATGCACTTATGTGTCAGACGGAGTCTTTTTTTGGTTGTTTCGTCTCATTAGTTTTCAGCATCTCTAGTCATAGACGCTGTGACAATTCAAGATGCATGCTGATGCTTTGACAGATCAAGATGCATGCTGTGATTTGTTTGTCATGTGCTGCTAAATGTTGTAATCTGTGATTTAAGGAAATGACTGGACTGAAGTTGCTGACTAAATCGGACTGAATTCTCCATTTGACAATTTTTTGACCTGTCTACAGATCATTATAATCCCTTGTGGTAGCGGGGGCGTGGTCAAGTGTCCGTCCGGAGAGAGAGAAAGCGGTAAGGGTGCTTGCACCCGAGCTAGATTATTTTTAACACCTGTCTCTAATTCCAGTGAGCATGGGGAGAGCGGCATATAAGCAGCCACACTACCAGCAGAGAGAGAGAGAGAGAGAGAGAGAGAGAGAGTCTGGCACAAGGAAGGCCACGGTGCTCCTGAAGCTGTTGCGTTTAATCTGTTGTGTTTGTGAAGCTGACGTGTCTAAGTAACTACATCCCTGTGTAGCTAATGTTTTTAAAGGTCTACGTGCCTGTGAAGCTGATGAGTTTGTAAAGTTGTAAAGCATTGAAGTGGCCGATTAAAAGTCTTACCTGAGCATGGAAAACCCACTTCCCTGTGTTCTCCTTCCTTTCTTCTGTGAAGTTGTGTTACATCCCTGTTTTGATGTTGCGCTGATCGTGCTGACTTAAGCTGGCATCTGATGTACCTGTCTTCTATTCTGTCTGGTTCTGGTGCAATGGAGTGGTGTCTTTACTCCTTGTGTAACAGGGTTGTAATATTCATAATATGAATAATTCGTTTCGCTAAAATCCCTCTGATATTTTGGTGCTTATTTTCCTTTTTGTTTATGTAATCTTGTTATTTTGGCAAAGAACTGTTTTGGGGACTTTTATTTTGGTTTTTTCTGTCCCAGTGCTGGTGGACGCCATTTGAGATCTGCAAACTTCTCTCGCAAGTTCACTTATGCACGCTGGGGAGAGGAGGTTTAAACGATGTGTTTTACCATCCGGAAGATGTACTGAACTTTTGATGTTTTTACACAGTTCACACTATGCATGCTGAGGAAAGAGTGAAATGGACCAATAAACCTCCTTTGGTTAATCAGAAGTGGCAGTTGTCCAACCTCTTCTTCATACACATATACACAATGCAGAACAGGTAACAGCGGTTTAGGAGTAGACCGGTTACACTTGCAATTCTAAGTTTTAATGCTGAACTGGTCGGAAGCTGGCATTTGCTCAGTTGTGAGGCATTCTACTTTGATTTTTTTCTATCCTACCCTTTATGAAATCTTTTCTTGTATTTGAATCTGCAACAAACTTAAGAGCTGGCTTTGGCAAGATGCAATCTGTGTTTTTCTATGTTGCTCCCTTATTCGCTTGCTGGGGTGAAACACCATGATCATAAGCTTGGCAAACATTAATTATTTCGCTTGGAACATTTTCAAACCTCTTTGTTGCCTTTTACAAATTCTACCTGGACTTTTTCTTTTTCATACGTACAGTCTAAGCATTTGCAGGTTATTTTTTTGGCTCGTTCTGATTGCCTGTAAATATGATGTGTTTGTATGTATTAAAGCATCACTTCATTTTAATGGGTAATGATATTATATTCAATTCTTCTGATCATGTAAGAAATGTGTCTTCAGTCCCATGTAAAAATATGAAGTTTAAGCTTATGATTGTACTATTATTGTTGATCTCTGGTAATGTGCAACCAAACCCTGGTCCTGAAATGCAATGTATACAAACACCTTCTGATTTTAAAACAAGATCTGGGAGGGGGCCTGGGTAGCTCAGCGAGTAAAGACGCTGACTACCACCCCTGGAGTCACAAGTTCAAATCCAGGGCGTGCTGAGTGACTCCAGCCAGGTCTCCTAAGCAACCAAATTGGCCCAGTTGCTAGGGAGGGTAGAGTCACATGGGGTAACCTCCTCGTGGTCGCTATAATGTGGTTCTCAAACTCAGTGGGGCGCAAGGTGAGTTGTGCATGGATGCCACAGAGAATAGCGTGAAGCCTCCACATGCACTATGTCTCCACAGTAACACGCTCAACAAGCCACATGATAAGATGCGTGGCTTGATGGTCTCAAATGCGGAGGAAACTGAGGTTTGTCACTACACCACCATGAGGACTTAGAGCGCATTGGGAATTGGGCATTCCAAATTGGGGAGAAAAGGAGAGAAAATAAAATAAATAAATAAATAAATAAACATCATCTGGGCTTGGTTTCATTCATTTGAATGCACATAGTCTTTTACCAAAAATGGATATGGTTCGAATTTGGGCAGAGACAACTGATGCTGATGTTATTGTAATTTCGGAGACATGGCTTAATAAATCAGTCTGTGATAAGGAGGTTTCTATTTAAGGATATCAGTTAAATCAAGCTGATTGTCCACAGAGAGGCAGTGGCATAGCCATGTTAAAAGAAAGTATCATAGCAATGTTTTGTTAGTGAAATCGATTTCTAAACAGTTTGAATTACTTTATTTAAAAGTTACAGTTTCAAAAGAATGTAGTCTGTCTGTTCTAGGTTGTTACAGACCCCTTCAGCTGTTAAGGAGCCTTTGATCTCTCTCACTGATGTATTTTCTAAACTTCCTCAAGGTGAAATATTAATGGTTGGAGATATGAACTGGGATTGGCTTACTCTAGCATCAGATGAATTTAAAGCTTTATGTAATACATTGAATTACACACAAATCATTACCTCTCCAACACGTCCAAATTCTAAAGACCCTGCAAAATCAACCCTTATAGATTTGATCTTGACAAACACCCCGCATAAGTATACATTTACAAGTCTTTTTTCAAATGATTTGAGTGACCATTGTATCATTGCAGCTGTAAGGGATACTAGGATCCCAAAAATGAAGCCTTGTTTTATAGTGAAATGTAACTTGAAACAATTAACAGAGTAGGGCTTTCTTCATCATCTGTACTTAGTTGAATGGGGTAGGATTTCTTTGATATCACATATTGAATTAGCATGCAGTTATTTTTAAAATGTGTTTCTGGGGGTCTTAGACAAACATGCTCCTTATAGGACATTTAGAGTTAAAATTAGCGATAACCCATGGTTCTCAGAGGAGTGTTCAGATCTTAATGATGAAAAGAATGCTTCATTGGGTAGGGCAAGGAAATGAAAGTCTGAGGTACTTTGGTCCCAGTGTAGGTATCTAAGAAACAAGTGTACTGCTTTGGTTAAAAAAGCTAAGGCTTTACTCAAAGAAAATGTTAGTAATCCCTCGAGGTTCTGGAAGACTGTTAAATCATTATTGTTTTTGTCATATTGTTTTAATGAACATTTTGCTTTATCAGATTCATTGTTTGGTACTGCAGAGCAGCATGTTAAGGATGATGGGGATAGCCCTGTCACAGCTGAGAATACATTTACTTTTACACCATTCTCAGTAAGTGAGGTACATAAAGCACTTAAAGCGCTTGATTAACAAAAAACAGCAGGGGCTGATGGGTTGGATCCTTACTTTTTAAATCTTTCTGCTGATGTAATAGCTGAGCATTTGACTTATCTTCTAACCTTACATTGATTTGTAAACGAATCCCTGTAATTTGGAAAAAAAGCTTATGTTCGTCCACTGTTAAATGGAGGGGAACTGTCACTCATGACTAATTATAGACCTATATCAAATTTGTCAGCTCTTGCTAAGGTTCTGGAGGCTTTAGAAAGTAATCAACAAAAAGAATATCTGTCCAGTAAAGCTATTTTATCATAGTTTCAATCTGGTTTTAGGAAACATCATAGCACAATCACAGCAATCACGAAGGTAGTGAATGATATTATTCAAGCTCTTAATAAAAAGTAGCATTGCGCTGCACTTTTTATGGATTTATCGAAGGCTTTTGATACAGTACACCACGACATTATGATACAAAGATTAATTCAAATTGGGCTGTCTGACTATGCCTTAGCATGGTTTGCTAATTACCTTGCTGAGAGGACACAGTGAATTCAGTCAGATGGTTTATTTCAAATGTCTTATCAGTTCATAAAGGGGTACCACAAGGGTCAGTATTGGGTCCCTTATTGTTTATTATTTATATTAATGATTTGGGATACAATGTTCAAGATGTATGCTGATGATATTGTAGTTTATTGTTGTGCTTCTAAACAAAAAAGTAGCTTTTGGAATATTAGAAACCCAATGTCACCTTTTAAAACTAGTTTTAAATCCAGAGAAATAAAAAAATGACAATTTTTAATGTCAAAAAACTTATCTTATGTTTATTATTATAATGTTTTATGCTGCCATTTTGGCCAGGACTCTCTCGTAAAAGAGATATGCAATTTCAAGAGACTAACCTGGTAAATTAAAGGTATAAATATATATATACACTACCGTTCAAAAGTTTAGGGTCACCTACTCATTCTTTATTTTTTATTTTTTTCACATTTTAGAATAATAGTAAAGTTACCACAACTATGGAATAATAGAAATGGAAATATGGAAATTATGTTGTGACTAAAAAAAATCCTAAATAAATCAAAACTATGTTATATTTTAGCATCTTCAAAGTGGCCACACTCTGCCTAGATTTTGCAGAAATGTACTTGTTACACCTGTGGCTCCTGCTAGCTCTCCTGTACGCTGCCAGAGGTCACCATCTCCTGAGTATTAACTTCTCACGAACTACATTTCCCATATTCCTCCGCTCTGACTGATTACTCTCACATCTGGTTCACATTAACTCTGGTTATTGAAGTTCCCTGTTTTCTTGCATTCAGTGCGAAGTCTTGTTTGCCTTGTCAAAATTTCTGTGCGTTATTTACCTATCCTGTTTTCCCTGGGTTTTGACTCCTGCCTGTTTCTCGTATTCCCCAGCCTGCTTGTGTGTTTTGTGGATGTACTGCCTGTTTATTGGATAATCCCTCTGCCTATCGGATTTACTTAGTTTGCCTTTCTGGACTGTCTGCCTGTGTACCGAACCCTTGCCTGCCTTTTTGTTTACTATTGCCTGCCTTTTTGTTTTTCCTTATTTTGCAACTTTGTTTTACTATTTATTCTGTTATTGAAACTGCACATGGCTCTTAACACACCTGCCTCGGCGTCCTCGCTACAGAAGACTTCACCAAACTTAGATCCAGCAGCTTTCCAACAATTACACAAGCTTGTTTCAGCACAAGCAGCCATGCTTACAGTCACCATCAGCAGCAAGCTCACCTCTATCACGGCAGAACTCTTTAAATCCGTGCAGCCAAACCTGCAAGTGTCTCCGAAGGGGGTTTCCACTAACAACTCAGCCTGCAGCACAAAGCACTCTACAGCCATTGTTAATCCTCAACTCTCACTTCCTGAGAAGTTTGACGGATCACCCAGTCAGTGTCGAGGATTTCTGTTACAATGTGAGCTTTTCCTGTCTCAACTACCTCTAATGTATCCCAGTGATGAAGCTCGTGTTTCCTTCATTGTGTCACTGCTGTCAGGAAAAGCACAAGACTGGGCTACGGCAGTTTGGAGTCGTGAAAATATATTAAAGATTTTCTAGCTCATTTACGGGAGGTTTTTGAGCACTCTGAGGGTGGGAAAGACCCGGGAGAACTTCTATTGACTTTAAAACAGGGTAAGAAGTCTGCTGCTGAATTTGCCTTATCCTTCTGCATGCTAGCAGCGCAAACTGTACGGGTTGAGGACAGTTTGAAGCTGTTGTTCCATCAGGGGTTAAATCCTGACCTTCAAACGGAACTAGCATGTCGTGATGAGGGGAGATCTCTTGATGAATTCATCAAACTCGCCATTCGCCTGGATAACCTGATCAAAGCCCGTCATCCAGTCAGTTTTCTACAGTCACCTCACTATGACATCGCTGCAACCAGTTATCACAAGCCCATGCAAGTGGGTCATTCCTCTCTCTCCACCGTGGAACAACTACACCGTCTCCGGGAGAGAGAGGAAGGGGGTGAGTTTAGAACTTTCCAATATAATTCGTATTGATCAATTTGAACTTTCTGTCACGTTGCATGTTCAAAACTGTGAACATCAATTGTCTGCCATTTTAGATTCAGGGGCTGCAGGTAACTTTATTGACCTGGCTCTCGCCACAAATCTAAATATGTCTTTTGTCCCTTGTGTCCCTCCTTTACATGTCTCAGCACTAGACGGATGACCCCTGGGCTCTGGCAAGATTCAACAAATCACCCAACCATTCGTCTTCAAGTTGGACTCTTTCATCATGAGGAAATTCAGTTCCTAGTTACTCACTCTCCTAAGAACCAGATTGTTCTTGGCCTGCCATGGCTGAGACTTCACAACCCTGAGATCTCCTGGAGAGATGGACAAATCACTCGTTGGAGTGCTTCCTGTTTCCAGTCTTGCCTCAACCTTCCTGAACCCATCTCTCTCCCTCCTGTAAGCACCACGACTATCCTCCCTGAAAAGGAGATTTCGATCCTACCACATTGTTATTCAGATCTCCAGGAGGTATTCAGCAAAGCCAAGGCTACACAGCTTTCTCACTGTTCCTGTGATTGTGCCATTGACCTCCTCAGGCTCCTCTCATCCACGCGGACAGATATACCCTTTATCTGAGCCAGAGACTAAAGCTATGGAGGAGTACATTTTGGAATACCTGGAAAAAGGATTCATTCAACCATCCACTTCTCCTGCCTCTGCTGCTTTCTTCTTCGTAGGAAAGAAGGACGGGGGTCTTCGTCCATGCATTGACTACCGAGGCCTGAACACAGTCATCATCAAGTATCGCTATCCCATCCCTCTGGTACCTGCAGCGTTAGAGCAGTTACAAGACACCAAGATTTACACCAAACTGGATCTTCGTAATGCCTACAATTTAATCCGCGTCCGGGAGGGGGATGAATGGAAGACAGCCTTTTCTACATACACTGGCCACTACGAATACCAGGTAATGCCTTTCGAAATTTCCAACAGTCCCTCTGGGACATCCAGGCACTCAAGCTGGTTAGTGCAAAACCGGTTTTGGTGGGAGAACCTAGCTACAGAAGTCGCTGATTATGTAAAAATCTGCAAAGTGTGTGCCACCTCTAAGTCTATTCGACAGCTTCCGTCTGCTCTCCTTCAGCCTCTACCTGCCCCTTGACATCCTTGGTCCCATATCGCAGTGGACTTCGTCATGGATCTACCAAACTCTCAGGGTTTCACTACCATCTTAACAGTGGTGGACTGCTTCTCTAAGGCCTGCAGATTCATCCCTCTGCCCAAACTCCCCTCGTCCATGGAATGTGCCGAGAACTTGTTTCAGTACGTCTTCCGCTTTTATGGCATACCCGAAGACACAAGCCCCCAATTCACCTCCCGAGTCTGGTCTGCATTCTTTAAACTGCTCAACATTAATGTGAGTCTAACTTCTGGTTACCATCCTCAATCTAATGGTCAAGCTGAACGTCTAAACCAGGACCGTGGTAAATTCCTCCAGGCCTACTGTCAAGTAAACCAGCACGACTGGAATCGTTTCCTGCCATGGGCTGAATATGCTCAAAACTCATTGTTCAAACCAGCTACCGGAACCACACCCTTCAAGTGCATCCTAGGTTTAAAACCCCCACTCTTTCCCTGGTCCGGGGAGCCATGCGATGTACCTGCAGTCGATGACTGGATGCAGCGCAGCAAGGCTATCTGGGATCAAGCTCACATCCACTTACAGCATGCCATTCACCGACAGAGTGAACAGGCCAATCTCCATCGGCACCCTGGCCCCAACTATGCTCCTGGACAATGGGTTTGGCTATCCACCCGAGATCTTCGTCTACAACTCCCATTCAAAAAATTAAGTCCCAGGTATGTTGTACCTTTCAAAATTCTTCGTCAAAATAATCCTGTATCATTCAAACTTCAGCTCCCTGCTAATTACCGTGTTTCCCCCACCTTTCATGTGTCCCTACTTAAACCCGCGGTGCCTCTGAGAGAGGAGGGCCCTCAAGAACCCCAGAAACCCCTTCCATTCCTCATTGATGGAGAGGAAGACTTTCGGGTACACAAGCTCCTGGACTCTCGACGCTGGGGTCGGACGCTTCAATACTTGGTGGACTGGGAGGGCTACGGCCCTAAGGAGCCTTCCTGGACTAACTCTGAGGACATTCTAGACCCGCTCTCTAGACCCGGCTCTCATCACTGAATTCCACCACAATTTTCCTAATTGTCCCGCTCCCAGAGGTTGAGGTAGACCCCGACGCAGAAAACCTCCTCACGTCAGGAGCCGTTCGGGGGGGGGGGGGGCTCTGTTACACCTGCGGCACCTGCTACCTCTCCTGTACGCCGCCAGAGGTCGCCATCCCCTGAGTATTAACTTCTCATGAACTACATTTCCCACAATCCTCCATTCTGACTGATTACTCTCACATCTGGTTCACATTAACTCCCTGTTTTCTCACATTCAGTGCGAAGTCTTGTTTGCCTTGTCAACATTTCTGAGCGTTATTTACCTATCCTGTTTTCCCTGTGTTTTGACTCCTGTCTGTTCCTCGTATTCCCAGCCTGCTTGTGAGTTTTCTGGATGTACTGCCTGTTTATTGGATTACCCCTCTGCCTATCGGATTTACTTAGTTTGCCTTTCTGGACTGTCTGCCTGTGTACCGAACCCTTGCCTGCCTTTTTGTTTTTCTTTATTTTGCTACTTTGTTTTACTATTTATTCTGTTATTAAAACTGCACATGGATCTTAACACACCTGCCTCAGCATCCTCGCTGCTGTACTCTTGGCATTTTCTCAACCAACTTCTTGAGGTATCACCCTGGGATGCTTTTTAAACAGTATTGAGGGCTGTTTTTCTTAATTATTCAGTCCAAGTCATCCATTTCAAAAACTTTTTTTAATAATAATTTAGTTTTGTAATTAAATTAATATGTTGGCACAATTATACTTTTGTCTACAAAACAAATTTCAAACATTTAAGCATACGCCTTCAGATCAAAAGGTTTTTAAGATCATGAGAAACATTTCAGGCAAATGACCCCAAACTTTTGAACAGTTGTGTGTGCGTGTGTGTGTGCGTGTGCGTGTGCGTGTGCGTGTGCGTGTGTGTGTATATATATATATATATATATATATATATATATATATATATATATATATACACCTTTATTTATTTTACCAGGTTAGTCTTTACTCGCTGAGCTACCCAGGCCCCCTGCGTTTTGAAAGTTTTAAATGATGTTTAACACAGGGGGCCTGGATAACTCAGTGAGTAAAAACGCTGACTACCACCCCTGGAGTCACAAGCTCGAATCCAGAGGTGCTGAGTGACTCCAGCCAGGTCTCCTAAGCAACCAAATTGGCCCGGTTGCTAGGGAGGGTAGAGTAACATGGGGTAACCTCCTCGTGGTCGCTATAGTGGTAACGCGCTCAACAAGCCACGTGATAAGATGCGCGGATTGATGGTCTCAGACATGGAGGCAACTGAGATTCGTCCTCTGCCACCTGGATTGAGGCGAGTCACTACACCACCACAAGGACTTAGAGCTCATTGGAAATTGGGCATTCCAAATTGAAAAAAAAAAAAAAACTTTAAAAACGCATCTTGAGATCGTTGCATTCTGTTTGCTCGGTGGTTCAGACGTCTTTTAAAGTGCAAAAGTGTGTCTCTGGAAGGCTGTGCCCTCTGGTTGCACCGCTTGCTTGTTGGTTTGACAAGGTGAGTTGCCTGTACTGCCCCCTACTGAAAGGTGATACATCTAGCTTGAATTGCTCCAATGGTAGGATCATTCCTCACTGCAGAATATACTAATGGTTTGGTGGCATAATTGTGTAAATGTTTTTAAAGCGTTATTTTTCATCAAATAAATTACACTAAATTAACTTGTAAAATCGACAGCCCTAATAAAAGTGTGTGTGTGGGTGGGTTTGGGTGGTTTATGAGGACATTTTTTTAGGTTACAAACTGGTAATTACAAGGGAATTATGCTATAAATGTGGTTTATGAGGACATTTCTAATGTCCCCATAATTCAAATCGCTTAAAAAACATACTAACTATGTTTTTTTGAAAACGTAAAAATGCAGAAAGTTTTTTGTGAGGGGTAGGGTTAGGGGATAGAATCTATAGTTCGTACAGTATAAAAATCATTATGTCTATGGAGAGTCCTCGTGTGTGTGTGTGTGTGTGTGTGTACATGTTTATACTACATTGTGGGGACCAAATGTCCCCACAAGGATAGTAAAACCTGAGATCAGCCAGTGGTCCCCACGAGAGAAATGGCTTATTAAACATGTAAAAATGCAAAAAGGTTTCTGTGAGGGTTAGGTTTAGGGGTAGGGTTTGGGGATATAAATTATCATTAGATCTGTATAAAATCCATAAAATGCAATGGAAGTCTATGGAGAGTACCCACAATGATATATAATCAAGTTTGTGTGTGTGTGTGTGTGTGTGCGCGCGCGCGTGCGCGTGTGCGTGTGTGTGTAATTTCATCAGAAATGCGTCATCACAGTCTGTAAAAAGGGTTCAACTGTTGTGTCTGTAATAATGATCATGTATTAATAAGACATCCAAAGGGTATAATAAATCAAGTAATGTGTACTTTTCCCTCCATCTCTGCCATTACTCTCCACATTTACAGAGGTCAACACCTTGCAATCAGGAAGTTTGTGTGTGTGTGTGTGTGTTTTTGTCAACAAACAACGCAAAGCAATTAAACAGGTCAACCCTAGAGACACAATTCTTGGGCAAACGAAATGAGGATGTCTCTGCTGATGTGTCCCTGGTGGAATGGTGGAGAGTAGAGAGCGAGAGAGGTATGGGTGCATCTGGCTGGTGAGCAGTTGCTGAAGTTGTGGGATTTGGGAGTGAGACTAACATAAATCATTCCAGTGTAATTTGCGCTTACCCTGGCTGTCTACTGTAAAGGTCGAGCGCTCACTCTGTCTCTCTCTGTTGGTAATGGTGAAGGTAGGGAGATGCTGTGGCTTCAATCTTAGGTGCAGATGTTCTAGTCTGGTCTCATTTGACATTGAATTGTCTTTGAGATCTGCTCTACTTTTTCATCAGTTCTCTCATCAGCACCATCTTTTCTCATCTACATCATCTCTAGAAAACTATTCAGCCGGAAGCTATTTTGTGTTTATTTTTTATTCATTTAATTTTCTTTTTTGTGTTGCCCCAATTCCTGCTGTCCTTTTAACTCTATCAACTCTAACTCTATCTATCTATCTATCTATCTATCTATCTATCTATCTATCTGTCTGTCTGTCTGTCGTCTGTGTTCATCTGTCTATCTATATCGGTCCGACTGTCCATCCGTCCGTCCATCCATCAATCCATCCATCTATCATCTGTCTGTCTGTCTGTGTTCGTCCGTCTATCTATATCGGTCCGACTGTCCATCCATCCATCCATTCATCCATCCAACTATCTATATCTGTCCGTCCATCTGTCTGTCTGTCTGTCTGCCTGTCTATCAATCTACAGTATCTGTCTATCATCTATCTATCTATCTATCTATCTATCTGTCTGACTGTCCATCCGTCCTATCCATCCATCCATCCTACCCATCCATCCATCCTATCCATCCATCCATCCATCCATCCATCCATATCTGTCCTTCCAAACAAACAAACAAATACAAACCTAACCCTAACCCACCTACTAATGCCTTGGGAACCACCAATAATACTATAGCATTGTGGTCTTTTTTTAATTATTTAATATGGAATTAGAATGCAGTAGAAAACGTGAGCTTTGTAAAAGACTTATTTTTGCTATTAGTCCCCTGATAATGTAAAGTTTATTTATAGTTTGTTTAGATGCACAGGAAATATGGTCTTCACCAAATGACCATGTTCAAACTGAATGAATTAGAACATACACACACATTCACAGAGCTCGAATCCACAGAATCATGTATCAGACTGACCTAGAAAACCAGAGAGCCATCATCCTCCGCTGCCTCTATAAAGACCACACACAAATCTAGCAGCCACCTGCCCTTGATATAAGCAAAGCACATTATGATTATTCACTTCCATTACTTCTGTCACTTCATTCTGAATATACACTCTCCATCATATGCTTCTTGCTTTGACTGAAGACATCTCTTACACCCCAGGTTTTCTTTGACATCTTTTACTGTAAAAATGACAGCTGGAATTATTTATTGTATTTCACATTTAGGGCATGATAAATAAGACATATGTTTAAACCATTCAGACTAAGAATAATCCAAAGCACTACTTTTGACAGTCTGTTCAGAAACTATGTGATATCTTAGCAGATGGAATACATTATTTTTATTCTTTGTTAATATTACTTATTACTGTTTTTTATTTTCAAATATTTACAAGACTTAGGCTATGTTCGGAATGGAACAATATCTTACTGCATACTGTGTAGTATACATACATATATTGCTTACTATTTTTTATAGTGTGTAATAGTATATTAAATAGTTAATTAAACACATTTTGCAACAATATACATTTCAAACAATCGTATTTAAACATTGTTGTCACATGATCATACAAGCTTCCCCAATTTATCCAAATTACTAACAAGCACCATCCCCATCAGACATTAGTGCATCAGTTCAACCATGGCCACCTTTCCCATGAGCATCCTCTGAGACATGGGTTCTGGTTCCATTGGAACCAGAAAGTAATCACGTTCACATATACAATGGTGAGTGCGATTCGGTGGGTCCATTTTCCCTCTAAAATTACATTTTTACTCTACTGATGGTTAGGTTTAGGGTTGGGGTTTGGCTTGGGGTTGGGAGTTAAGAAAATAGGCATTTCTGTTGTCTGAATTACATTATTTACAACTAAAAATACAACTCGCTTTTAGTGCCAATCTGTGGACATTTCACAAGGAAAATGGATCTACCACGTGCCCATATATTCAACAACACATCCAGCTTTGGCCAAAGGGAGGCAGGGATTTGAATTTAAGTAAGCACAGGCCGATTTCAGCAACAGGCCGATTTCGACCTACTGTTGCCAAATTCACAGTGTGATCAATCTGACTTTGCATGGTAAATGAGCCATCCAGTTATTATCTTAGAAATAAAAAAACTGTTATTTTGCATTTTTCATTAAACTGTAGGCAAAAATGGCTTACGTTTAGGCAGTCTGATCGTATATTATAAAGAAACTGGAATAAAACGAGAAGGGAGGAAAATGCTTTGTGGAATAAGCTCTCACCTGTGTGTTATTAACAGCAGATGCTATATGTCTCACAAACACCTGCTAAGGCCACCATCCCTTGTTCCCGTGGTAACCTCATTTGTTGGTGCCTGTTCACCTACTGGGTCGTTTTTGTGCACATCCAAGGACACTGATGCATGCAGGCTGTCTCTATTTACCTGTGACAATCCAAGCGAGAGAAGCAAATAACACATCCAGCTGTTTACCACCCAGGGCCCGGTACTTGGTGTAGTGTGAATTAATTTTACCAGGACATGCTGAGTCAGAAAGCAATTTACAGATGACTTCCCACCAAAATATATATCTCCAGTTGGCATTTCTTATGGGATAAGCATTGACAATTTAGACCAAAGATGGATATGAGCAAACAAATTCTCAAACTTGCATTTGGGAGCTGCTGAATATTTCATTTTTGTAATCTAATAATCTTTTCACTGCAATATCAGAATTGTGGTTTTTATAATCGAATGGTTCTGAAGAAGTGTTTTAGATTTGTGTGGGATACCATACTATCATTCCTATGTGTTTAATGTTTAATGTAGTTTTATGAAGCTACATATAAAGCCAAATTCCATACACTATAGTGAGAGGCCTAGCTGCCATATTTATTGATGCCATGCTGTGAGTCTTACGCTTGCACCAAAGAATGAATAAAGAGCAAAAATACAAAAATCCAAGCTCCCCACCTAACAGAACTACTAAAAGTGAGTTCAGTTTTCTCCCACACACATGAGATTTTGCTGCAATTAGTATAAAGCTGACCACTGAATTTATATACAGTCCCTTATGTACCTTCACTTGTTTGATATTGGTGTCATTCTTATTTGTTCTGTGGTTAAATGATTTGAACATTAAGTGTAAAATCCTTTCACTGATTCTTGAGATAAGGGACTAAATGTCCTACATACAAAAGAAAAAGAAATTCATAATAATAAAAATACTGGAAAAGTTAAATCTAAAGGAAATTTGTATACTCAGGGCATTTATTACTTATAGTATTTATTACTAATTTTTTAAAATGCATGCTCTATACTTGGAAACACATGTAATTTAACCTGTCCTCAGCAAGAGATCACAATGTTAAACTGCCAAACAAAGTGTTTAAAAATGCAACAACTCCATAAATACAAATATCAAATAAAAAATAGGGATCTGTAAGATATCAAACATCACATAAAGTAAACTTTAAATTATATATTCTATAAGAAAAAAACTGCCTATCAAAATTGTGTGCTCACTTTGCGTCAACTCCATCAGATTTTTTTATAATCCTAAATAAATCAGACAATATCATGGTCAGCTATAACTCTGAGAACCCCTTTCCCACCTCATGCTCATGGTGGATGCAACAGTAGGACACGTGGTCTGGTAAGTTTTATATTTTTGTATATTAAAAAAAAAACAGTGTTTTAAGTCTCTACGGTCACAGCTTTAACATGTCAACACCATCATCCCATTGTGATAATTTCTGTTAAGAATTGTGGAATAATTTTGGCATTTTAGTTTAGGTTATAGAGGCAGTGTACAACACATCGTTAAGATGGAAAAATATTAAATTTTTAGAATAGTGTGAAAACAGAAAAAAAAATTTTATAGGATGTATTTTATCAATTAACTCCTTTACTGAATACCATTATTAGATAATTAAAGACTTTACACTCTTGATAGATCGATCATATTAAAATAGCATGCTTTTTAGTGTGACTGACGGAGTTGACACAAATTACAGTAAGATGTAAGTTATGAAGTGAATGTCAATTTTCAGAAAAAAAGCATTTTTATAAAAATCAGTTCTCTTACATGGTTCGTTAGTTGTGACTTTTGCCTACAAATATCTATTTCTAATTAATTTAGTATTAAAAAATTAAAAAACTAAGATTTAAAATATGTTTTGTCCCTTATCTCAAGAATCGGCGCACTTCATCCCAAATTTACAGACATATAATTTAGCCAGTTGTCCTGAGGAGCATTTTAAAATTACACAACCAATTCCTCCAATTCCAAAATCTGACATTTATAAGCCCGCTAGACTTTATTAACTTCACGAATCACTAGAGAATATTATGCATTGACTTGTGCAGAAACTCTCTATTTCTTCCTGCAAGTGCCAAGCACCAGTTCTTGGCACTTGTTTTAAGAGTGCCATCGGTGTCCTCCATGCAGTACATATCAACCTAGATTACTGAAAATGGAGCAGCCTCCTACCAGTTTATGTATAAATTGGGGCTTGGAGGTCGATGTCATGTCTTTTATAGCTAAGATCCTCAGCTAATCATGAAACACAACTGAATGAAGAAGGACAGGCTTATAACTACATGCATCAAGCATCGGTTTATGACATAAGACGTTGACTAGAAACACAGAGGAAATAAATATGCTACAGTGTTTGGGAGTAACCATTGGCATAGCCAAATTAGACCCAGGCCCACTCAGAATATTAGAGATTATTCTTTGACTTCAAATATATATTTATAAAATAGTTTAAAAAATTCATAAATTCAGATTTCTAAAAGTTAGAAAGAGCTGTTTGAATGTGCAGCTTCTCTGTTGTTAAGGAAACTTTGGTAAAAAAACAAAAGTGAGTGAAAACTTGGCCCATCCATTTGTGTTGAGGCCCACCGAAAAATACTTTCCTGGCTACGGCCTTGGGAGTAACTAACTAAATGTAGTGACACTACTAACTTAACTACATTTTTCATTAGCGTGACAGTAGTTCAGATGTTTTCAAAATGGTGTAGCTTTTCCAGTGACAAGTGACGTTTTAAAACAAGTAGTGGTGCTGACACGTGAGCCGAAAGTGTCATAGAAGCACCATGAAAAGATGTGGTTGCTTTAGCAATTGCATTTTTCATCTCACATTTGCTTTTTCTGACACTATGGGTTAGGATTATGTTTAAGGTTTTGGGTAGGGAGGCAGGTTTTTTATTTTTTTTTTTTTTTTTTCATTTAAAAACCAAGAGTGAACATTTAACTTGCTTTTAGCGCCACACACTGATTCCCTGTGAAACTGCCTCGATGCGTGTAATCAAACACTGAATTTCATGTTTCAAATATGTCACCACATTCACTTAATTTTCATGAGATCAGGCTAGGGTTTATATCCTTGCCAGTGCCCGAATTCGTGTTCACGAACTTTTGATTCATGACATAGGGAACGAGATGAGACACACCCTTATTTTTGTTTATTGTATTTGTAGTTGTATCAGATTTAACAACATCATGCTAATTGAGCAAGGAAAATATGGTTCTAATTAAATTATATTGTTGGATAGTTATGTATTTAAAATATATTGCGCCCCTTCAGTTGGTTTTATGTAGTTAACAACTTTTCATTTGGAGCTTGTAGCTTAGCTAACTTCTTTTTAGTAGTACATTTAGTTAAAACTCTACTTTAAATCACATGTACCTTGTATCTTGGACAGCTAGTTTTATAGTAGCTTCCCCAATACTGCTGTATGCTAGGACTAGACTGAACCTGAAGTACATATTCATTACTTGAAGCTGAAGAGTGTAATTTCTGAGCCACTAGTGCCACCAAACAGAATTGCAAAAATAAGCATTGTTTTCAGACAGCCTTCCGAAATGCCTATTGATCAATAAAACAGATAATCCTCAACTCATGCCATTGGCTGACTCAGTGTTGGTGTGTCGAGCTGGATGGGTCGCTCGAAACAAACAGAGGAATTTTCATAGCTCCACAGAGCCATAGTGTTTACAGTTTGGGAGAAAATTAACCTTCAAATGGCTTACTTATAGCTGTCTCTGCATATTAGGCTGGGATAGTTGATAGTAATTTAACACCGAAAAAGTTATTAGCTTTAAATGAAATCAGTAATGCTTAAATTGTTAGTAAAAAACAACAACTGTGAAACACAAGAGGAGATGCTGTAAGGAAACCCATGTGATCAAACAGTAATGATTTGATTATTGCAAAGGAGGTTTTGCAGGCAAACACATTTTTCTCAGTAGCCATGGGCATTTATTGATCATTCTTAATTGTTTTTAAGGCAGTTCATCCATTTCAGCTGTTCAAAAGTGTTTCTTAGCTCCACTTTTGGCCGAGTGCAACTATTGTGTAGGCTTTGCAATCAGAATTTCTGTCCGTCCAAATGTAATAAATAAGGATTATTTCACAGGCAAACAAAGAAGAATACACGGTTCGGCTCACTGACATCTACAGTAGTTTCATAATTAGTTAAAAAAATCAAGGTTCTTTGTTAGCATGTATGGTTCCATGAAAAACCTTTAACATCCATGGAACTTTCCCATTGCACAAAAGGTTCTTTGAAGCTCTAAAAAGCACTTAAAGCAACATAAAATTAACCCACACGACTCCAGTGGTGAAATCCATGTCATCAGAAGCTATATGAAGGGTGTGGGTGAGAAACAGATAAATTTTGAAGTCCTTTTTTAAAATAAATCTCCACTTTTACTTCCACTAATTTTAAGTTACAAATAACTCCTTAAAGGGATAGTTCACCCAAAAATGAAAATTATCTCATCATTTACTCACCCTCATGCCATTCCAGATGTGAATGACTTTCTTTCATCTTCAGAACACAAATAAAGATGTTTAGAAGAATATCTCAGCTTTGTGAAGTGAATGGGTGCCAAATTTTTGAAGCTCCAAAAAGCACATAAAGGCAGCATAAAGTAATCCATATGACTCCAGTAGATTCATTAATGTCTTCTGAAGCGAAATGCTAGGTGTGTGTAAGGAATAGATCAAAATTTAATACTTTTTTTTACTAAAAATGTATGAAGGTAGAATACACGCTGCAAGTTCACATGATAACTGACGCGTGAAATATGGAAAAATACGGAAATGCGGTGTTGTTTACAACAGAGGAGCATAGAAATTCTACATAGATGCCTCAATCGGCTGGATTGGATACGTCAACTGCGGCACCATCTTGGAACATTCAACAAGTAGAGCTGTTTAAATTGGTTTGAATGCAAGTGACTGGAGGAGATGTCTCAGACCAAGCTCCTTGCTCAGACCACTGCATAAACTGCGAAGTGTGGAAACAGTATCGCGGTCCAGGGGAACAGCTGCTAATAAGGGTTCTACATATGAATATCTATGTAGAGGAGGCTTTTGCACTTACGTCACGCAAGAAGCAGTTTGAACTCCACCCTTGTCAATGAGCTTGCAAGCGAAAATTTTTAGTAGTCAAGTAAAATTTATTTGCATAGCACTTTTCACAACTTTTTAAAAACAGCTGTACATTAAATTATGTTATAACAGAAAATGAATTAATATAATGCCAATATTAGATATTTATGTTTAGAACTACTAGTGGTTAAAATCAGTAAACTAAGTAAGTGTTGTGGGTCAATGGTTGAACAAAAATGATTTTGTATGAACTATACGTTTTAGTGTTAAAGTCCTTGAAGTCCTCCCGAATTAACTGAGGAAATACACGTAGATGCATTGTCCTTTGATTTGACTGATGAGGGCTTTTGTTAGTGGTTAATTCATTTTCTATGTAGTTTTTTTTTTTTTTTTCAGAGAGTGTTGTCCCTCCTTTAACCATGTTGATATAGGTATTATTCAGTGAGGAGCATCGCAGTCCGGCTGGAAGCTTATGACAGGTAATTTTGGTGAACTCCATCCTGAGCCCATGCTTCAGACAGTGGCTCATGAAGAATCCCATGACTTTGAGTTTGTATCAGTTCATCCTCTGTGAAGTCTGTCTTAGTAGACTGAAGTGAAGTCTGGCTGGCACATGCTGCAGTTGGTCATCATCACTTAGCAACACAGTGGGAGATGGACATCAGGCAGGATTGGAGATGGATCTAGCAGGCTCTGGTACCCTCAGGATATAATCCCGAGGTTTAGACAGGGAAAGAAATAGAATAAAATTTGCGTAGTTGCCATTCACTTTAAAGCAGGGTTAAACAATAAGAGAAGTGTAGTGTAGTCTAGTAAAAAAATAAAGTTTTAAATATTGATCTATTTCATACACACACCTAGTGTTTCGCTTCAGAAGACATTAAATAATCCATTGGAGTCTTATGGATTATTATTATGATGTCTATATGTGCTTTTTGAAGCTTCAAAAATTTGGCACCCATTCACTTGCAATTCTTCCAAAAATCTTTATTTGTATTCTGCTGAAGAAAGACAGTCATACACATCTGCGATGGCATGAGGGTGAGTAAATGATGAGAGAATCATTTTTTGGGTGAACTATTCCTTTGAGAACAGTTCTTTGGGGAACCAAAAATGGTTCTTTTATGACATCACTGCGAAAAACCCCTTTTTGGAACCTTAATTTTTAAGAGTGTACTTGTTACAAAGTGCCTCAAACAAAACTCAAAGATTTGTTGCCGCATTAACCTGGCAAACTTTGTTAAATCCAGCTATTAGTTCATCCTCAAAAGTGCTTGTTGAAGCCACTCAGTACCTTGTAAACATGACTTTCTATTCAGGGAATGATCTGAAGGTAAAGATGACATGCTAGCATAAAGACTATCTTGTCATAGTATTGTAGCGCAGGAAAGAATCTCCACTCCTCATCATTATGTTGTACGCAATTGTCAGACTCAAAAAATTATGTTAGCTCTCCAACATTAGACAAACATGTGTCTTGTAAAGCTATGCATTTTCTTAAATAACCTACAGTATGTATTTAATAGCTCTTGGCTGTTATTCAGTATGTCATTTAGAATGAAATGAAAAATATAAAAACAGCTAGTTCATATTACTTTTGCCCAGAGCTTACACTAACAACAACAACAACACATACTTTATGTCCTTAGTCTATATATACAGAGGTGATGACCATGTCTTCATCAACATAAGCTTCAATAGCTAAACAAATAAATCTGCTTGAACATGCCTTTAAGCAGATCTGTATTGATTTCCCTGGAGAATGGCAGCTATAGATATAATTCTCAAATCCCTTCAGGGAATATAGACCTGTCACATACAGCATGCAGTCTCTCTTTAAAGGGACAGTTCACCCAAACATAAAAACTCTGTCATAATTTACTTGACCTTATGTTGTTCCAAAGCTAAACTCTTTCTTCAGTGAAACACAACAGGAGTTGTAAAGGTGACAGCCTCAATCACCTTTTAATTTTGTATTGTATGGAAACATTATAGTGTCAGCATTCACTAAATTTTATCCTCTTACAACATACAGTATTTAAACATTCAGGTTTGGAATGACATGTGTAAATGGGTGAGTAAATGAAGACAGATTTCACAGTTTTGTTGAACTAACCCTTTAAACTGGATTATTTTGGGGGTATGTTTCATGACATTTCCATCAGGTACTCAAAAATACTTCTTTCCCTGCATTTACTTTATCTACATTTCATTTATTTTTTCTTTGTTTTAGTTCTCTCTCTCTCTCTCTCTCTTTATTGTTTAAAATAATTTTAGACATTAGGCTTCAGATTGTGTTCAGCTGTGGGCTCATGAAAACAAAATCAGATGTAGGCCTATCTGAATTATTGAGCGATCATTGTAGCAAAGAGTTATTAAAAAATAACCATGTTCAGTTCTTCCACGCGGTCTTTTTTCAGTCATATGGGTTGATGTCCCAAAATAACCAAGCATTATTTTGTTCTTTATTTTTTACTGAGAGTATTTTGTGTCATATATGATATTGCTTTACTGAGAAAGCCATAAATTGGTCTAAAAAATACAACCTCTCAGACTGTAATATCCATTTAATTGAACAATGTCCTAAATATATTTTTCCAAATACTAGGAGAAAATAAATCTGGTTATTCATGCTTTAAATTTGGTTACTCTAGTTGTATGAGCAAATGACAGAGTACTTAGCCTCCCCAATTTGGAATGCCCAACGCGCTCTAAGTCCTCGTGGTGGCGTAGTGACTCACCTCAATCCGGGTGATGGAGGACGAATCTCAGTTGCCTCCGAGTCTGAGACCGTCAATCCGTGCATCTTATCACGTGGCTTGTTGAGCGCATTACCGTGGAGACATAGCACATGTGGAGGCTTCATATTTGCATGCTTACTTGTTTACTTTAAAGGTGCACTCCGTAACTTTTGCCTTTGTGTCATCTTGGACTTACACTGACACCTAGCGGCTTGGATGCAGCATCATTTAAAACCAACAGTTTTCAGTTTTAGATGCCACTGTAGAAATTTAGTATTCAGTCAGCCATAATTACTTTAATCGAGTGAAAGTGTCAAATAACAGGACGGTTACTGAGATTAAGCGAGTAGTATTCGGCTGGTCATGTGATCCTAACATGGCAGCCCCATGTGCGGACCCTCTCCATGTAGAATGAAACAGCTTTTATAAGGTTACTGATATGACTGGAGTCTTCATTTTAATGTGAGTGGTCATGATTTCCTACATATATTGCAAAATTGCAATTCACGTCTTTAGGAATTATACTTTTATCATGAGGAAAAATTACTGAGTGCACCTTTATAACTTGAAGCTGAAATTTTACACTTGTTCTCTCAAATGGAAAAACTTTTCATACATCAGACTTGGTTTTTCAGTTTAATGCCTGCATTAGAGCAAACCTGCTTTTGAATGAAAAAAAAATGTTCTTGCAACTTTAACATTGGTTAGGTCACCTTATGTTACTTTACGTCATAATATTTCTAAATTTGCATAGATACTAACAAATGTTATTTGCCATCAAGAAAACAACAGCAGGCTAATTGCAATGAGAGTTCACCTAGTCCTAAAACAACAGTAGTAGTGCTTTTTTCAGGGGCAAATTGGAGATGGAGCAGATTGTGATCTTCGTTACTTGTCCCATTCCTAAGTCACTCCTGTTTTGGGATAAACATGCTAACTCTATACTGTCTGTGAAGGTTCTCAGTCATTCTAGAAAGTCAGGTAAAATAAGCAAGTTTTGTTTTCCATCATCTCTGGTTTACCTGTTTGTGTAACTCTCCCCGTAGAGAGATCTACACTACGCCCTACTGGTGACTTCTGTGTATCACAAGTGTTGGCAACCCCCAGATCATCACCGATTCTCCACCTGGTCGTCTAATGGTTAGACGGAGACTTGGAGAGGCTTACAAGCCACAGTGTCTCGCACCCACTGTGAAATTTGGTGAAGGATCGGTGTTAATCTGGGGGTGCTTCAGCAAGGCTGGAATCGGGCAGATTAGTGACGTGAAGGACGAACGAATTAAGCCACGTACAAGATTATCCTGGAAGAAAACTTGCTTCCTTCTGCTCTCACAATGTTCCCCAACTCTGAGGATTGGTTTTTCCAGTAGGACAATGCTCCATGCCACACAGCCAGGTCATTCAATGTGTTGATGGAGGACCACCAGATCAAGACCCTGTCATGGCCAGCCCAATCTCCAGACCTGAACCCCCTTGAAAACCTCTGGAATGTGATAAAGAGGAAGATGGATGGCCACAAGCCATCAAACAAAGCCAAGCTGCTTGAATTGTTGCACCAGGAGTGGCATAAAGTCACCCAGCAGCAATGTGAAAGACTGGTAGGGAGCATGCCAAGACGCATGAAAGCTGTGATTGAAAATCAGAGTTATTCCGCCAAATATTGATTTCTGAACTCTTCCTAAATTGAAACATTAGTATTGTGTAGTTTAAAAATGAATATGAGCTTGTTTTCTTTGCATTATTCGAGGTCTGAAAACATTGCATCTTTTTGGTTATTTTGACCAGTTGTCATTTTCTGCAAATAAATGCTTTAAATTACAATGTTTTTATTTGCAATTTGGGAGAAATGTTTTCAGTACTTTATAGAATAAAACAAAAATGTTCATTTACTCAAACACATGACTATAAATAGTAAATCCAGAGAAACTGATCATTTTGCAGTGGTCTCTTTAATTTTTTTTCCAGAGCTGTATATATATATATATATATATATATATATATATAACCCACACACACACAGTTTATTGTATATATATTGTTTTTATTATTTATAATAAAATTCGCTAATGTCCACTTCATTTTTGTCAATTAGATGCTTAGATCTTTTTTATTTTTTTATTGCTTAATTGTGTTTTAAATGTTATCAATTACTTTATGTTTTGACATTCTGATACATGCACATATTTATTATTACTATTGTGTTTCCACTTCCCTTTTTGTTAATGTGATGTTTTGTTTTGTTTTATGTGTTTTTATAGCTTATTTGTGTTTAAATGTTATCCCCTATTTAATATTTTCACATTCTGACATATGGAGCACTTGGAGCTGCGTTTTAGGCATATATGTATTTATGTATAAATAATAAATATTTTATATTACAATTTTTTTTATGACTGTGATAATGAACAGATCTAATATTGGAGTTTGAAGTAAAGAAGTAGACCTATATTTTTTTTATGTTTGCCTTGCATCTTTCACCAGCCCAATACCAAATGTTCTCTTTTATTTCAAAGGCCTGATTTACCAGTCCACACAGCCTTACCTCTCGGATAACTACATATTAGACAGTCCTTCAGAGTGCATTAACATGCCTAAACGGCAATATTATTATTTTCCTTTTGTAGTGCTAGCATGATTAATCTCACAATTGAACCCAAAGGTTCTGAAGCTGCCCATTCGCATGCAGCCAGCCTCCTGCGCCTCCTGGCAACGGTTGCTGTGGTGACTAACTACGTCACGCACGTCTTGGTTACCATAGTCATCGTGACGTAAGCGACCCTGTAAAACAGTGTAGGAAACCCCGGACAGCGGTTACCATGGATACTGGCGGGGGGAAGGGGGAGGGGTG
Source organism: Myxocyprinus asiaticus (assembly GCF_019703515.2). NCBI lineage: Eukaryota > Metazoa > Chordata > Actinopteri > Cypriniformes > Catostomidae > Myxocyprinus > Myxocyprinus asiaticus. The sequence goes on from NC_059355.1 coordinate 46,363,959, forward strand.
GAGTTTAGAGGAAGCGGAAGTGTCAGCGCAAGCGGAAGTGGTACAGCCCCGAATACCCCGAGCAGCGAAACGGAGGACAGCTTGATACTCCCATCGTTTAGAGACACAAATCAGGACTCGAAATATATTTAAATGTGAGTTGCATTGCCCATTAACGCCGCTCATGTGATATTATCAATATTCTTGATTCATTTTGCTGTGTGCTAGCTCATGTAAGCCCCCTTCATCATTGTCAATGGCGGAAGGTGTCTATTGTGGTTTGGGGCTCGGTACTTAGGCCGAGGCGGGGGATGAATAACGAGTATTCCCGATTTATTTCCGATTGTGTCCGATTTATGTTAGCAGCGCGCGCTTCCCGCTCTGTTATTATATAAGAGCGGGACCAACTCACCTCAGCGTTTAACTAAACTCATCCGCAGGGGGGAACGGTTAGCGACTCATGTGTCTATTCAATGTCTGGGTGTTGTGAAAGCTAACAGGCTAACCAGTGTAATAATTAAATACACGTAGGAAGTAAAACGCAGGCTGTCGCCGCGCACGTGCCGAGGAATTGCCATCAATAACCGTTAGAAATTAATTCGACTCGAATGTTCCGCGTGAGACAGCGCGTCCATGTAAATTCCACAAGGGAATGCTAGTGAGAGGGCGTTGCATTGGATGCTAAAGCTGTTAGCGTGTTAGCTCTAGCGATGAGCTTCGGATATGCTGCAGTGCAGTATCAGCGAGGCTCGGTGCTATAAATGACTCAAATCAACAATTGAGCTACATTTAAAATCATTTAATGACACAATATAGTGGAGCAGGATAAGTAAAAACCGCAAATATCATCGCCTCAGATTGGATGATTATTTTTTTATTTTTTTTTTTAGGACGCGCTATGAGGGCCCAGACGCTAAGTTTATTCTGCGTGACACACCTTTTAAATCAGTTTAATTCGACACCTGCTTATGTCACATATTCAGTTGTTAAACTAAGACATTTGACTGTTACTCCAAGGCACTTAGTCACATTAGGCAGCCGATTGGCTAATGGACACCGCTGTGCTTCGGTCTCCAGGAACTGAACGGGCTGTTTATACTCGCCTGACACAGTTACCTGTGCTTCGGGCTCAGATAAGAGTTGGATCGGTTCAGGCGGAGAGATAACGCCCTGGGCGTTGCCACTCCGTCATGTGTCGAGCTGGAGAGGCTAGAGAGAGCTGAGATTCCCAAAACGGTCTCAAAGTATCCCGATTTCCTTCAAGCTGATTTGTATTTCTATTCAGTGACATTGCTTGAAGGTAGGGGGACACAATGTATAAATCTAATGTTAAGATACAATCAAGGCAACAGACTTATCAGTCTGTTGGAGGACTTTGATTCATTTTAAGATTGAATAAGGGGGTTGCGTTAGGCCTTAAGGCCTCTGTGTTTTAATGATTGATTTAGACTTTGACCTGTTTCATATCCTTTTGGATGTTTTAAAAATAATAGTTTTTGACCTGCTTTTTAACTGGGTTGGACTGTGACACTCCAGAAATCATAAAACCACTGCATCATACAGGAATATATATAATAATATGATAAATGACGTCATTGCTCTTTGAAATTACATGACTCATGTATAATGTGTGTTCCGTGTAGATTGTATTTCTATCACGAATGTTACCGCTCTCAAATATTTGCTATAGTTTGACCATTTTGAAATCTAAGTTTAAAGGGATAGTTCACCCAAAAATAAAAATTCTCTCATCATTTACTCACCCTCATGCCATCCCAGATGTGGATGATTTTATTTCTTCTGCAGAACACCAATGAAATATTCTTCTAAAAATCTTCAGCGCTGTAGATCCAAGTGAATGGTGACCAAAACTTTGAAGCTCCAAAAAGGGAGCATAAAAGTCATCCATAAAACTCCAGTGGTTTAATCCACGTCTTCTGAAGTTATCCAATCGGATTTGGGTTTTTCACTGTACCTCTTGCCATTGCAGTTTATAGATACAATCATGATTTAAAGCTCAATTAAACTTCCTAGTGCTTGATGCATGTGCAGAGTGCTAGATGTCACTAGGAAATGTAATTGAGCTTGAAATAATGATCACCAAGGAGACTACTGTTGTCAAGATTTATAGTGAAACAGGAGTTATATTTTGGTCTGTTCTTTCCAAAATCGATTGGATTGATTCTGAAGACCTGGATTAACCACTGGAGTCATATTGATTACTTTTATGCTGCCTTTGTGCTTTTTGGAGTTTCAAAGTTTTGGTCATCACCAGTCATTTACCTTGTATGGACCTACAGAGCTGAGATATTCTTCTAAAAAAATTGTTCTGCAGAAGAAAGTCATACACATCTGAGATGGCATGAGAGTGAGTAAATGATGAGAGAATATTCATTATTGGGTGAACTATTCCTTTATTTTTTTCAGGTTAGTTAATGCATAAGGTTTATCATGCATAAAAGCACATTAAATACACAAACTGTATTTAACTTAAAAAAAAAATTTTCATTGGCTCTAAAATGCCAATGTGATTTTTTCCAATTAATGGAATATTCTGGTTTCAATTTAAATGTACCGTATCAACAGCATGCTGTTGATTGGCACAGAAAGTGGGCTGATTTCGCCTTGTCCCTCAGTTTGTTAAAACAAGCAAAAAGTGTGTTGATAGGAATGCGCTCTCAATGGAAGTCTATGGGGCAAGACATCAGCATACATGTTGTGTACTCATCTTTTCAAAGCTATTGCCAAAAGACTTTAAGTTATATGAGTGAACATGAGACCAGTGTAAAAAATCACTGGCCAACCTTATCTGTGGAATGTTATTTCCAATTTTTCAACTCATGTCATGACTATGTAAACCTGTAAACTTTTGCATGATATGCTCAAATATACCAAAAAGAGTGAAAAATCCACCCACAGGAATTAACCAGAAATTCAATTTGGACTGCTTCACTGCTCAAACACATTTTCATATAGAAGAATTAAAATATGCGCTTGAACAAAAATACTAGCTGCACATTTCACATTTAAACCCTTTGGAATGCCTTGCCCCATAGACATCCATTCTAAGTGCATTAATGTAAATACAATAATTGGTTGTTTTTACAAACCGAGGGACGAGTCGTAATTATTTCTGTGGTAATCTATAGCATGCCACAATTGCTGTTGATTTGAGCTTGACTTGTATTGAACCTGGAACATTCTTTTAAAGAAAGGATGGTACTCAGGACTTGATGTTTTGTCTGCTTAATGCCTTCATTTAGGACTTGTTTAATCTTATACAGTGATTAAAAGATCTAGACGAACAACCTCCTCATCAAATGACCTACATGAAGTGAACAGAGGAATAGAATTTGAAAAGAAAACAATTGAACATGCCTTTTCATTGGGCCTCCTATATGCGATTAGTCATTCATGAGATCCCTGGGTAGTCTTCAGTATGATTTAAATATTGTAAGACCCCAAATTTAATAATAGTATCTGGTGCAGGTCAAAGTAGGCACAAACTTGAAGGTTGACCTCTTTACAACAAAAGGAGGTCAACAAAACCAAACTTGCCTTTTTTTTTTTTTTATAGCGGCACCAGGGATTGAAGAATGTAGCAGACTAATGAAATTAGCAATTTGAAGTTATCTAACAGTACCCTCTTCCCCTCTTTCAATGCAGCCGCATCATGGACAAGAGCGATCTAGTGCAGAAGGCTAAGCTCGCTGAGCAGGCCGAGCGTTACGATGACATGGCTGCTTCCATGAAGGCCGTCACAGAGGGCGGCGTTGAGCTTTCCAACGAGGAGCGCAACCTGCTCTCCGTGGCCTACAAGAATGTGGTGGGTGCCCGCCGCTCGTCCTGGCGTGTGATCTCCAGCATCGAGCAGAAAACAGAGGGCAACGAGAAGAAACAGCAGATGGCGCGTGAATACCGTGAGAAGATCGAGGCCGAGCTTCAGGACATCTGCAACGATGTGCTGGTGAGAGATTGGACACGTGGGTCTGAGAGATTGAAGGAGAAAAAGTGTCAGGCCTGTTTGACTCCCAGTTACATACAAATTTAATTCTGTTTTCCAGGCCTGGAAAGATCTTGGAAATTTCTATAGTGAATATACATCTTACTGGTTTAGCTCTACTCTAAAATGTTTCGTTAACTAGATATTGCTCTTGTGTGGAGTAAAAGTTGGTTCCATAGTGACATTGAAGCAAATCATTCTTTTGAGTCATTACTTTGGTCTGAAAGATTCATTAGTAAATTGGTCTAAATTTGAGTAGTTTTCTACAATCCCTGTCCATTAATTACAAACAACTGGAAAGGTCTGTTTTATAAATTATCTTTTTTTTTCATTGTCTAAAACTTGTCTAAGATGTCAGTCTTTCCTCTGTTCTCTTAGGGTCTCCTGGAGAAGTTCCTCATTCCTAACGCTAGCCAGGCAGAGAGCAAAGTATTCTACCTGAAAATGAAAGGAGACTACTACAGATACCTGTCCGAGGTGGCATCCGGAGACTCAAAGAAAAGTGAGCTCATTATATTTGTAAAGGCTGTGCGAACTTTGTTGTCATGGGCATTTTAATGTTGGCACCAAGCTTGTGTCATAGATGTTTGGGTAACAAGCGATTCAAGTCTAGTCATTAAGGTGGAGGCAGTTTAATACAGTAAAGATTTTGTTTTTTTTTTTTGAGTAAATTTGTAGTCGAGAACTCTAACCCACAAAAATGAGTAATTGATTACTCGTGTATTAAAATGTACGTTAAAAATAACAAGTATGATGTGCGTAAAATTGTTTTATTCACAAATGTTACCAAGAATGGTTCTAAATAAGCTAACTTACACTATGCTTTTCTTTTTTTGAATAAAATAAAATATGAAATACACAAATGCATTAATAAAAATGGGGGAAAAAAGTAAAAAAAACAGCAAAAATATTTGCACTCATCCAGAGCTTACATAGAAACTAGTGCTGCCCCCGACCAAAGATTTTCCTAGTGGACTAGTAGTCATTATTTTAAGCCATTAGTCGACTAGTTGTCGCATGTTTGTGATATTAATTACTTAAATATATTTTTTTGGGGGGCATCAGAAAATGGTTTGAGTTCCAGGGCTGAGAAAGAATATTATAAGTAACATTGCTAACACTGTTCTACATTACAGATAAATACTAAATCATAATAATGAGCCTTTAAAATATACATTTTACAAGCGCACGCACGAAGCGAGCCACAGCAACACCGGCAAAAGCGGTAATGATTCTGAATGTGTCGGTAAAACCAGCAAGGAGAATGTCTGAACATTTGGTTCATTTATAGAGAGAAATGCACATTAGGGTTGTGCCGACAGACGATGATCTCGGGGATCGACGATGGTCAGTGATCGCCAATAGCTGATGCCTTTGACAATGTCAAGACGATATTAGGCTCGTTTTCCCATTAATGTATTTAATTAGTTTTATTATTAGGCTATTATTATTATTAAAATTAATATTACAAATAACTTGCCCGTAGTCACACAGACACGTGTTTGAAGAAACACTTTATTATATTGTTAAGAACAGATGACAGAAAAGCAGACTATGTGCATGACACGCTGTTTGTACAGAGTTGTGCAGTCTCGTGGAACATGCGCATGTAAAAGATTCTCGCTCTTTCTTTCTGTCTTCTTTTTTTTTTTGCAAGAACAGTATCATCTATGAGTTCTGCAAATGACCTCAGACATCTCAGCTCAGGAGGTGCTTTGAGTTCAGTTCACTTTATTTCCACAGAACAGTTAATTGTGACCACAACTCTGCAACCTATACATCTGTGATTTAAACAAAGTAATAAAAAAAACACATTCACCTCGAACCATGATTTATATTTCAGTGATTATTATCATCATTATAATAATTATTTTTACATTTCTAATTGTTTTTCTGTCTTCATTTGTGCAAGTAATTTTCTGCTTGCATGTTTGGAGAGATACTTGCCTGATGGTAAATGGAAAGGTAGTTACTTATATAAAAAACACTTTTTGATCACTTCAGTATTTTAATTGCTTTTTCAATTAGTTTGGAGTACAATTTGAATTTAGAAATGTATTTGATTTAAGTTTTTCATTTTTTAAATAAATAAATTTTCAATGCAGAATCACTAAAACAAGAATATTCACCGATCCCTCAGCCTGGGGGTTGCCAATGTAATTGGATATTGCGTTATATATATTATATATCGTGAAGGAGGGAACAAATCAAATTTATTCACACACACAATGTATTTTCCCGGACAACGAAATACCTGACCGGTAGAGAATGCACAGATGAAGTAGGTTCTTTCCTAGAGAGATGTTGACAGCTGTTGTAAAAAGAACAACACACATTTTAATTGCTCTTAATTTTTTCCAGTTTCATTTGAATTTTTAGTTAAAATAAATAAAAAATAAAGTTAAAAGTTTGAAATCAAGGTGTCTTGCTTCATTGTGTAGGCTTAACCCTAACCCTGCATAAAATTGCCCCATAGTACCACCTAGCGTTCAACCAGCGGTAATACCGGTGTTCGTCGGTTTCCTGAGGAGTTTTCTTTTTTCTGCGACCAACAGACCAATCAAAACTTAGTCGACCAAGACTCTTCTCATCAACTAACGTTTGGTCGACTATTAGGGGGCAGCCCTAATAGAAACCAGTACTGACAGCATTAGTGTAATGCAGGTTAGTGTTGTCATGGTACAAAAATATCAGTAGTCTGTACCGATACCAGTAATATTTCATGATTCCAGTTTCAATACCACAGAAGAAATAGGTAATATTCAATTGAACACACTCCTTTAGCCTATTAAAATTTTACATTTGAATGTAAATAATAAATTAAAACAAACGCATGTTTCCTTCTAGAATTTTTCAGTTAAGTTAACATTACTTCAAGTTTAAGTAGGACCCTATAAAATCAGTTAGATTTATTTCTAAATTCTATAAAAAATGTTCTCAAATTCCAAGTTCAATTTTTTGTTTTAAAGTTTAGTTCAATTTCATCATCAAAATTGTTCAATGAAATGGATCCAAACCTTAATGAAATGAAAATAGAACAATTACTTTTCAACACACCATTGCAGTTTTTTTGAATAATTTTTTTTTATCAAATTAAGTGCTTTAGTAAAGATACTCATAATCTAAAGCACAACATTTGTCTTATTTTTGTAAAACAAAGTGCTGCACAACAGAGCATCACAATATAAGTGAAAACCTTGATAAACTTCTATTCAGTACTACAGCACTCTTGCTTGAGACATAGGTTAAACATAATAATAATAATAGTAATAAAATAAATTTTACTAAACAGTAGTATTTTCTGTCGCAGTTTCTTTAATTTCAAGTGTCAAGCTTTTATTTTGACTAACTTTTATTGTGGTGTGAAGGCTTTTCCAGTCCTGTGTTTGTTATGGTAGTTTTCACATTTCCGGATAAGACGCTGGTTATATGACAAGTGATTATTGAAATGCAAAATGCTGCAGTTTAATTATATAAATATATTGTCTGCAGGTGCTGCTCACATCACAGTGTATGGGCGCTCTCTTCTGTCATCTACGACAATAAGCACAATGCATGATGCTCATAAAATGGGGTTGTTTTCGGCATATGAGTCACTTCACACGTTCACTTTGCATCGCGCAGTAAATGTAGACTATATATTAATCTAATTAAATTGCATCCATGTCCATTTCAGTGTAAAAGGAGTCACAGAACACATGCTCAAATAAGCGTGAGTGTTTGTAAGCAGCTGTCTGTATATCAGACAGCGCGCTGGTACTGAATTGAGTAGGTGCTCAATATTACCTGGAGTGCAGAAACACTGGTATCGTTACATCTTTTTTTATTTTAGTATTGACTTGGTACCGGAGTACTGGTAATTTTGACAACACTAATGCACATATATAAACTCTACATAAAGGACATCACATTTTTATAATTTCACATATTATCATTCATAAAAACAAGTGAGAATTTTTTTTATAAAATGTCTTTCATCAAATATGCTTTGCCTGTGTTCAGAGATTTAACACACATACTTGTCTGTTAAGCTCCTGAGTTTCTTGTACCGCTTCACATTTTCTTTCCACCATAAAAGCTGATCCTTGTCCGATTGTTTGTAGGATTCCAACAAGAATCGAATACCAGTAAAGTAGAATTCAACAAGAATTGCCAAACTTGACCTCACACTTGGCCAAAGACACCATGATATCTCCTCCTCTCATTCAGCACCTCAACAACACATATCGGCAGCGCCTCTCAATCGACTCAATTCAGGGTTTCTGTGGATCCTTAAAAAGTCTTAATGTCTTAATTTCAGTTTTCCAAAATTTAAGGTTAAATATCTTAAATGATACAACAAAAGTCTTAATTTTTATTTAAAGAGGTCTTAAATTTGGGGGCAGAAAGACAGGAATCGTGATATGTCCTAATGTGGTTATCAAACTTAAAAAGAATACGATTTAATTAAATGCATGCGCTGCGTCCTTCAAAGTGTAAACGTCTCCAAGCACGCGGGGGCTTGTGAGTGTTTTCAGCTGTTGCAGAGCAGTTCACAATAATTAAGCCATATCGGAAATTTAAGACAAGCTATCAGTAAAGATCAACTGTTGATGTAGTGTTTATGAACTATGACAATGTTTACTTTTAATTGTTTATATTGTAATACATTTTAGATTATTGTAGGAGTGCACATTTTATATTCCTTATTGTTTGAATAAGCAGCTGGAAGCAGTGAAGCGCACATTTCAAAATAAGAGTCCAAGGTGTATTTAAAAGTTGAAGTGCCTTTAAAGTTAAAAGTTCCACACTATGAATCAAACAGATTAATCTGCTAGACCACTATATCATTATTCACAATTAGTTTTTTGTATAATAATTTAAATATATTAGTTAGATTGCCATGATGTTACATCCTTAAATTAGACTTTTTGTTCCATCAAATCAACAGCCACAGTGGATAACTCTCAGAAGGCATACCAGGATGCATTTGAAATCAGCAAGAAGGAAATGCAGCCAACACACCCCATCAGGCTGGGTCTAGCTCTCAACTTCTCCGTCTTCTACTATGAAATCCTCAACACCCCAGAGCAGGCCTGCAGTTTGGCAAAGACGGTTAGAGAATTGTGTTTATCTCAACCTTGTTTTGAGTATACATGATATACTATTTAATCTTTCATCTGGGCTAATTCTTGCAACATTATGTTTATTCTCTGAAACTAAATGAGTTTATACTAAACACTACAGTAACTATCTGGAGTGTGCTAGGGTTTCCAGTATACAAAAATACAAAAGTCCTGTAAACAGAAGATGTGACCCTCATGTTTACCTTCGCCTTAGGCTTTCGATGAGGCAATTGCTGAGCTGGACACCTTGAACGAGGACTCTTACAAAGACAGCACTCTGATCATGCAGTTACTAAGGGACAACCTCACTGTAAGTACCACGTGTACTTTTTTTTACATCTGGGTCAGTTTCTTGGTTGCATCAGGGTCTAAAATTAATGCACACCAATAACTGATAACAATAACGTTTACCATCAGAAGGTTGTCTAGGATGCCGAAAGATGTTTGTTTTTTCCAGAACTGCATGTGATGATGCATATGTGGAATATTCTTCACATTAAGCCACCAAAATGAATGCATATTAGGAACAAAATCACGATGTTTCTTGACGTAATTGTTAAAGTGCAGTTTTTCAAAGAGACAAAGACTAGCTCGTGGTTGATTGATACCATAACCTGCTCTGTTTGCTACTAATATGCAAAGGGAAAAACGGCTATATAATAGAGGTGGGGGGGGAAAATTATTTCACCATTGTGTTGCATTTTTTTCTCAATTGATTCTAAATCGATTCACAGATATTCAGAATGTAAAATTAGGCTAATAATTATTAACCCTCATGCATGTTTGGTTATTCTTGACCAAAATAAATTTTGTTTCGTCAATAAAGCTTGTTTCCTTTATCTGACGTGTACGAGACTTGGGGGTGACTTTTCGTTCATTTGATATCTGAACACAAAGAAATTGTCATTGATTTGATCAGTCGGTGGTAGAAGAAAAAAAGTTACACTTTTACTGTTCCCGGTCAAAAGTGACCGCCATAGGAAATTAATGGGAAACACTAAAAATTTGAGATTTTTTTATTTTTTCCCCCATTATTCATTATATAAAATCTAAAAAACAGCCACAATGCAGAAAAAAAAAAAAACAGACATGAAGGGGTGAGACTACCAAACATGAAGAGTGCAAAACACACACACAAAAATGAACTGGTCTGAACTTTGTGAACAGAGGTGCATGAAACGGTTGCAATTGCAGCACGTGATATGCTGCACACTCGAAAGTTAATAATTCTCAAGCACAGCTACAAACAAATACAAGATGTGTGCTGATTGAAGAGATGGGCATTTTCAGGTAATTTTGTAGTTGAGGACTCTAACCCATAAAAACGCGTACTCAATACTCGTAAATTAAAAGGTAAGTTAAAAATAACGTATGACACATTTGTGAAATTTAGTTTTATTCACAAACGTTACCAAGAACAGTTTCAAAATAAAATATCTTCAGCAAACTATGCTTTTCGTTTGGGGGAAAAAAAACTAAATGAACATTATGCATTGCACTCACCCGGAGCTTACATAGAGACCAATACTGATGGCGTTAGGGTATCGCACGTATATATAAACTCTGAATTTACAGTGCATCCGGAAAGTATTCACAACGCTTCACTTTTTCCACATTTTGTTATGTTACAGCCTTATTCCAAAATGGATTAAATTCATTATTTTCCTCAAATTTCTACAAGCAATAACCCATAATAACAACGTGAAAGAAGTTTGTTTGAAATCTTTGCAAATTTATTAAAAATAAAAAACGAAAAAAATGACATGTACATAAGTATTCACAGCCTTTGCCATGACACTCAAAATTGAGCTCAGGTGCATCCTGTTTCCACTGATCATCCTTGATGTTTCTACAACTTGATTGGAGTCCACCTGTGGTAAATTCAGTTGATTGGACATGATTTGGAAAGGCACACACCTGTCTATATAAGGTCCCACAGTTAACAGTGCATGTCAGAGCACAAACCAAGCCATGAAGTCCAAGGAATTGTCTGTAGACCTCCGAGACAGGATTGTATCGTGGCACAGATCTGGGGAAGGGTACAGAAAAATTTCTGCAGCATTGAAGGTCCCAATGAGCACATTGGCCTCCATCATCCATAAATGGAAGAAGTTTGGAACCACCAGGACTCTTCCTAGAGCTGGCCGTCTGGCCAAACTGAGCGATCGGGGGAGAAGGGCCTTAATCAGGGAGGTGACCAAGAACCCGATGGTCACTCTGACAGAGCTTCAGCATTTCTCTGTGGAGAGAGGAGAACCTTCCAGAAGAACAACCATCTCTGCAGCACTCCACCAATCAGGCCTGTATGGTAGAGTGGCCAGACGGAAGCCACTCCTCAGTAAAAGGCAAATGACAGCCTGCCTGGAGTTTGCCAAAAGGCACCTGAAGAACTCTCAGACCATGAGAAACAAATATTGAACTCTTTGGCCTGAATGGCAAGCGTCATGTCTGGAGGAAACCAGGCACCGCTCATCACCTGGCCAATACCATCCCTACAGTGAAGCATGGTGGTGGCAGCATCATGCTGTGGCAGGAACTGGGAGACTAGTCAGCATCGAGGGAAAGATGAATGCAGCAATATACAGAGACATCCTTGATGAAAACCTGCTCCAGAGCGCTCTGGACCTCAGACTGGGGTGAAGGTTCATCTTCCAACAGAACAACGACCCTAAGCACACAGCCAAGATAACAAAGGAGTGGCTCCGGGACAACTCTGTGAATGTCCTTGAGTGGCCCAGCCAGAGCCCAGACTTGAACCCGATTGAACATCTCTGGAGAGATCTGAAAATGGCTGTGCACCGACGCTCCCCATCCAACCTGATGGAGCTTGAGAGGTCCTGCAAAGAAGAATGGGAGAAACTGCCCAAAAATAGGTGTGCCAAGCTTGTAGTATCATACTCAAAAAGACTTGAGGCTGTAATTGGTGCCAAAGGTGCTTCAACAAAGTATTGAGCAAAGGCTGTGAATACTTATGTACATGTGATTTTTTTATTTTTATTTTTATAAATTTGCAAAGATTTCAAACAAACTTCTCTCACATTGTCATTATGGGGTATTGTTTGTAGAATTTTGAGGAAAATAATGAATTTAATCAATTTTGGAATAAGGCTGTAACACAACAAAATGTGGAAAAAGTGAAGCTCTGCGAATACTTTCCGGATGAACTGTACATGAAGGCTATACCATTTTAATAATTTCACATGTTATTGTTCAGAAAAACAAGTGGTGAAAGTTGGCTTTTTATAAAATGCACTCTGTCGGTGTTCAGAGACTTAACGCACATACACACATACTGGTCTGATAAGCTTCACGTACAACTCCGCATTTTTACCACCATAAAAGCCGATCCTCGTCCATTGGTTTGCAAGACTCTGACAGGAACCGAATTCCAATAGAGTAGAATTCAATACAAATTAAAATATTACAAGTATTGCCACACTTGGCTTTGCTTGAAAGTACAGACGCCATCATATCATTTTATCCAACATCTCAACAACACGCACATTCACAGCGCCCCTGCAGTGGACTCGATTGTAACTGTGAGATGTGGTGAGCGATTCAGAGGTGAAGTACAGTGTAATTCAGTGTTGCTCACAGCAGGCAAATGCGCAAAGGAAAATCAATTTGCGATATTCGGGTAAAGTTTATAATATTCGACTAGCTGGTGCAGAATTAGTCGATTACTCATGTACATCCCTGGCTGATTGAAAACTAAAGTTTAAGGTTGCTTTGATTTGGATGCTTTTAATTTACACTGAACGAAAGCCACAAAACCGCCTCTGATTCTAGCTTGTTATACCTGCTTATTCTATTTCTATTGGTGGGGTCAGAGCAGAAATATTTTGGCACGGATTCATGCAGAATCTTTACACTCACCAAAGATTTGCGCCCCTATGTTGTTGCGGTAAAATTGAGATGCCTTAAGAATGGCTTTGGAATTGTGAGTCTCTCGAATTGAATCAAATCACGAAGTACCAACAGATTCCCATGCCTGCAAAATAATCATAAGAAAATTATTTTAAGCGAAAAGTCAGTACTGGACATTGGGTCTAGATTAAGTTTGATTATGAATGAAGAAAATTGTAACAAGTTCTCCACGTTAGACTGATATGTGCATAAATTATTATTATTTTTTTTTATCTTTCCTACAGCTGTGGACATCAGAAAACCAGGGTGACGAGGGGGATGCCGGCGAGGGAGAGAACTAAAGTCGTTGCACTTCACTGTTAAACCCACCTACACTCTCTTTATCTTACACATATACAGCCCATAATTCCCTGCTCCATCCACCTCACCTCTATTCACCTTTCTGTATGACGAGCAGCATGAATTGTACCTGACCTACAAGTTTTTACCCCTCAAAGAGGCCATGAGCGACAGGGTAATGTTTGGTTTGTCAAAGGCTGACTTGTCTCAAACATGTTTTTTGTGTATTTGTGGGGAAGTGCACAGGTAAAAAAGTCCATCTTTCCCTCCTAAAATTTTTAAAAGGCATGTTTTCTGCATCTAGCAGGATATAATGCATTATAGAGTTCCCATCCCCCCCTCTATCTTTATTCTCTAAATAGTGTACTGGCATTTGCTGTTTTTTTTTTTTTTTTTTTTTTTTCAAAATATTATTAAACAGTCCATTAATTTAACAAACACTGTGCCGTTTAGTTTTTCCTCCTGAATGTCTTGTGGTTAATGGGAATTGAACGGTTTCGCTAAGAATAGCAGTACAATTCTGTTGCGAACTCATACAGAAGGGATGAAACAGGCTGTATTGTGACACTGACTAACATGCATTAATATTATTGCTGTCATGTGCGTCGTTTGATTTGGCATCCACGGCTAACAATGAAATAAAAGGGACCACCCTAGGTTTGCCATTCCATATCAATACAGTAAAAGTAAAACATTCCATCAGCACATAACATTTTACGATCGAACAAACAGGAGAGTTATCCTAATGTGCTGTCTCAGGGGGCAGTCAACATAAAGGTGCTGTTTGACATCAGTAGACGATTTTCCTTGTTTGTTCCACAAGTGTCAACTTGATTCCCTATTTGCGTAAGAACAACTCCTCCGTTTAATAAAGATTTAAAATTGTAAACGCTTTTAGAGGTAAATACAAAATTGTGTCAAATGTTGTAAGATACTTGCAAAGATACTTTTTTCTCTCTCTGTTGTTCAACCCTCTTATGAACATCCCTACAGGACTTCTCCAAGTCAATGATTGAAGTTCGCCCTTTCCAGAGTTTAAATTTTGATTCATTTCTATGTGAATTACAGCTCTACAGGAGTTTCTAGAAAGTTTCTGTAAAAGCTGAACAGTTCCACTGATAAATTCTTGAAAGAACTTGAATTTTGTGGAATTTCACAAGCTGAGATCGAATATGGCAAGATGGTAGTTGCTTTTGAAGGACATCGTATATATACAGGGGTAGCTACTCACTCAGTGTCACAATACCTTGTCACATCACCATAACATTCCACTTAGGTGTAGAACTCATCTGTCTCAAGCTGAAGACAATGTTCATGCACTGAAGGTGAAATCTCTCTCCCCTTAGCTGAACAAATGGCAGTAATTCTACGCTTGATTACAAAAAATACAGTAGTGAATGTGGAGCCGAGCCTGTCTGTATATCTGGTATCTCCAATTGCTTTGTTTTTACTGACCAGTATTCTGCCTAAAGTTAGCTTCTGTGACGGTTTCATTGCTTAGCGCGCACGTGGTTGTGAAAATTTAGACTAGCTTAAGGAAAAAATGACAAAAAAAAAATACAACCTGGTTATTGACGTAATACTAGATTTGTGTGTGTCTTTTAAAACGGTTCTAGTTTCACCTTACATGTTATAATCAGGAAAGTGTAAAAGACAATTTAAAGTGAAATAAAAGTTTTATCAGTTCCAAATTTCGCTGTATTGTTTTTGACAGTGGTGTATATTCAATGGAAAACATCAAAGGCATTGTGATATCACTGCAAATTTTTAATGGCATGGAAACTCTTAAATGCATATTTAAAGAAAGTAAGCTTTAAAAGGAATGTTCCAGGTTCAATACAAGTTTAGGTCAATAAAGCATTATTTCAGCTCATCTCATTTATTTAAAAAAATCAGGGTTATCATAAGGCACTTACAATGGAAGTGAATGTGGCCAGTCCGTAAACGTTAAAATACACACCGTTTCAAAAGTATACAGGCAAGACTTAATGTGCGTGTTAACAATTTTAGTGTGATAAAATCAAGGATGTATGGGCGTTACAGCATTTACCAGAGTACAGGGTTTTCCACTGTCATCATAATGTCATGAAGTTGTAATGTTAGATACACGAATAAGGTTAGGAAATGACACATTATATAATGACACAGAAATCAGGTATCATCCTTGTATTTACCTCTTGTGGCTATACTTAATAATAATAATTTAGTGTGTATTTTAACATTTATGGACTGGCCCCATTCACTTCCATTGTAAGTGCCTTACAATGGAACTGCAATTTTTGCTTTAACAAAAACGTAGTTTTTTGTGGTAATCAACATTAAACCACAAATGCAGTCGATTGAGCTTGTTTTAAAGCTGGAACTTTCCTTTAAGGATATATACCAAAAATGTCAATTTTCTTATTTACTCACCCTCTTGCCATCCCAGATGTGTTTGACTTTCTTCTGCAGAACACAAATGAAGATTTTTGAAAAATATCTCAGCTCTGTAGGTCCATACAATGCAAGTGAATGGTGATCAGACCTTTGTAGCTCCAAAAATCACATAAAGGAAACATAAAAGTAATCCATATGACTCCAGTGTTTAATTCCCCATCTTCAGAAGCTATATAATAGGTCTGGGTGAGAAACAGATCAAAATTTAAGTCCTTTTTTTACTCTAAATCTCCACTTTCACTTTCAGACAAGAAAGTGAAAATAAACGGGCACCACATGTGACTTTCAGATGTAAAAGTGAAAGTGGAGATGTATTACATTTTGGTCCATTTCTCACCCACACTTTATATTGCTTCTGAAGATATGAAATTAACCATTTGAGTCTTAGGGATTACTTTTGTTTTCTTTGTGATTTTTGGAGCTACAAAGGTCTGATCGACATTCGCCTGCATTGTATGGACCTACGGTGCTTGAGATATTTTTCTTCTTTTGTGCTCTACTGAAGAAAGTCATACACATCTGGGATGGCATAAGGGTAAGTGATAAGAGAATATTCATTTTTGGGTGGACTATTCCTTTAAAGTTATTTTCCAGGTTCAATACAAGTTCCACTTAATTGGCTCAAAGCATGTAGTCAGTTACCACAGACAATTTTCAATCTGTCCCTCAATTTGTAAAAAGCAAAAATTGTGTGTATAGTAATACACTAACAATGGAAGTCTGTGGGGCACTGCACTGGGAAAAATTTTTAAAATACACACCTTTTCAAAAGTATAGCCACATGATTTAAACAGTGTTAACATGAGAAGTGTGATAAAACCACTTCCTAATTCTTGTCATGACCATATAAAGCCGGTAAACCCGGTAAGACAAATTTCCTCATATGTGGCCAATAAAGATTGTTGCATTTTTGTATGGTTGTCCTGTAATATATGGGTTTTAACAAAAATTCAAGCTGCACAGTTTTGCTTTTCAACCCTCCTGTCTTGCGTGCATTATTGCAAAAGTAACTGGGCAATTCTTCAATCAGTATGTTTTTCTACCTGTATTCTTGCAACTCTTAAATATCTTACAAATTTAAAATTATTTTTTGTAATGCTAATCCACAAAAAAAGTATACAAAGGTTGTCCTCCATGGCATCACTTCTGACAGTTTACAGGATGATTTTTTTATTTTACAATATATAAATTTTCCTTTAATATCAGATGCATATCAGAACATTGCATTCTCTATATACAAAATAAAGAGAAGACCCATTTAAATTGTCTTGATGCAAGGTGGCATACAAAATACAGTCAACAAAAAACAGTAATACAGATGTCAGGTCTTTACAAATTAACATTAATATTCAGTGGTTTGGACAGCAATTAACTTGCAATGCACTTGCCACATACATTTGCTGACCACTTTCTCTGAAAAAGACACTTAAATGAATAGTTTGACAGAATTTTCATTTCTGAATATTGTCAACACTCTCACGTTGTTCCAAACCTTTCTTTTGAGTAACACTGATTTTAACACAATGTTTGCCTCAGTCACCATTCACATCTCATCTTTTTTTTTTTTTTTTTTTTTTTTTATACAATGAAAGTGAATGGTGACTGAGGCTAATAATGTTCAGTCTAACATCTAATTTTCTGTTCCACAGAAGAAAGTCACACTGGTTTAGAACAACATAAGGGCTAGTAAATGATGACCGAATTTTAATATGTGGGTGAACTACCCTTTTAAGCAGTTTTATTTAAAAACAAACACACATTCCCAACTGTTGTAGAACATGCAGCACAGCCCTAAAACCACAACTGTTTTTAGTATTTAATATGAATGGTAATGTTAAGCTTGTGAGAATCCCAGATATACTGAAATATGTTATTTATTTAAGAGCTGAAGAATGATAATTACATCCTTTTCCCATGTCAGAGCGTCCAAAGTATTTAGAAATGTCTGCCTAATTGCATTTCAATATGAAGTGAACTGGAAATAGCTTGACTTTTGTCTGAAAAATGTTAAGATATGAGTTTCGGAATACGGTGAGGCAATGTAAATGTGTAATGTACATGACATGCCAAATTGACTTTTTAATTATGTGCTGGATATGAATTATAGAAAACAGTTCATTTTTCTCTATTTAAAATGCTAATTCTTGATATCGGTGATGGAATATGTACTAGTGAAAGTGCAAATGGTTCACATCAGTGTTATTACATTTGCACTGGTAAAAACATTAATTCTTGACAATAAAAATGACATCAATAATCATTACACTATTACCAGTACAAATATCCATTCCTGTTATCAACAACCAGTAGAAATTCAACTAATGAAAACGCAATTACAGATTTTGAGATGTCATTTTTTTTTTTTATCAATAATTAGTGTTTTTATTAGTGCAAACTTTAATTACTGATTTAAAAAATGAGCACTTTCACTAGTTGCAATTCCCAGATATCAAGTAAAAATTTAATTGTTGAAACCTATAATTCATATCGCTGAATAAATGTCGAAGGCACATTTGATACTGCTAAATCAACATCACATCGATTAAATTAACAAATTCAACATACATGACCTAAACAAACGGGACACAGATTGCAGATAGTGTGAACTCAATGAACTTGAATTATGACATGAGACACAAATCTTCAGGACAAAAATACATCAAGTAAATTATTTTAGCATGTACCATTAAATGAGCCTGTTTGAACATTTACGGTCACAAAGTTATTTCCTATATTTTGTATAAATTCTATTTCTTATTATGAAGAACATAAATGAAGAAGCAGACACATGTAGTAAATTTTGCAGCTTTGAGAGGCCACTAAACAAGGCACAACTCAAAGTTTCCTCATGTCCACAAGAACTTCACAAGCGTGGTTATTTCATCTTCTGTATTTCCTGGAGAAGTTTCTGTGCTGCCATGTTGGATGGCTCGATTTTGAGCAAGCTGTTAAGATCTTCCACACATGATTTCTTGTTCTAATGAAAAAAATACAATAAAAAAATAAGCTGAGATAACACCTAATTTGGGCACTTTCAGTGCCAAGAAAATATTACTATGAGTTTAGCACTTAGCCATTCATTTTCTTTGTAATTTCTGTAATACGTTTGACTCAATCCATGACAGAAAAAGGGTTTTATATATCCAAGATCTCCAACTTACTTTTAGTTCCTTGTATGCCTGGGCACGTCGGTAAAAGGCCTTAATGTTGGCAGAATCCAATTTAATAGCCTCATCGCAATCGCTAATAGCTTCTTTGTACTTCTTTAACGAAAGGTAGCAGAGAGCCCTACAAGCAAAATAGAGTCACACACAGTTTATCATATTTTGTAGGCATATTCCAGTTTTTTGAATGATGTTATTTTTTGTGCTGCACTGCATATGAACCGAGTGTGTGTGTGTGTGTTAAATTTCACCTGTTTGTGTAGGTTGTGACTTCTGTGGGGTCTTGACTGAGTGACTGAGTGTACTTCTCCACTGCTTTCATATGTTCACCTTTCTTCACAAAAGCATTGCCTTCTTCCTTTAAAGTTTTGGCCTTTTTAACAGCTTCAGGTCCTGGTACTTTTAAAAAGGTATAAAGGATCACCGAGTTGAACAAACAACAACCTGAAATCAATGTATTATTTCTACACTGCTTGGTGTTCCAGCTCTCTGAATTTGGTTGAGAAAATACTTCTAGAATTAAAATGGAGATTGTCAACTTCAACATTAGGGTATTTCCTTAAATCCTCAATGTAAAGCTCTTAAGTAGCATATTTAAAAGCAGTTTTATATAAGACCAGTGTTTAACATAAGGGTGTTTCATCAATTTCAGACACTTTTAGGATGGTGGATTTCTAGAAAGTAAGTCTCTTTTTTTTTTTTTTTTTTTTTTGGTCTACTAACAATGTCCAACAGTGTATGTACATGCACCACAGGAGATTTATGTAATTTTTGCCTTTTATTGTTTTTCCTGAAAGTCATGGAAATTCCCACTACTGTCATTTCCAGCACATCTCAAATTCTGAATTGTGTTTAATGGAATTTTGTGATGGAAATTAACATTTTCAAAATAAAGTGGCAAACTCCTGAAAATATCCTGAATTCAAACAATTTCAAAATTTTTTTTTTTTTTTTTTTGCATAATTTGGCAAAATGACATCTTGATTGGAAATGACACCCAATAAAAATATTCTACTCGCAAGTGATATTTACCTTGATTTTTCTTTGTTTTCTTCAAATATCACTTGTCTCACATTCCATCTCAAGCATGCTCTTTACTAACAGTCTTGATAAATACACAGACTTGACAAAAAAATTTTTTTTTATATAATTATATATACTGTATAAATATTGAAAAACAAAAACTGTTGGACAGTCATACTTTTTTCAAATGAAAAAATAGATTTTTGGTTAAATCTATACATAAAAGGCATTTGAAAAGTACCACAAATAAATGATGAAGGCCTGTTAAAGTTTCCAATTCAGTTTTAATGAGACCTTCATATAACAGAAAGAAAAAAGGTTAAAATCTCATTAAAAAAAAATCAACCCCATGGGACATGAAATTGTCTTAAGTTGAAGAAAGACCCATAAATGTGAAATTGTATATTAAGTGCTTTTTCATCAGAATCTGCTGGGAAAAGGTCAAACAGCATCCACACAGTGTGTAGCACAGATAAAGGCATCCCCCCTACCTTTTCTCTTGTTTTCGATCATGCCGTTCTGTTGTGAGGTGGAGGGCGAGCTTGCGGCTTGTGCTAGACTTTCTTTCACAGACATCGGAACTGTGGGGATTGGAGGGAGTTTCTCTCGCCAAGATGGTCCGTCTACATCAGTCAAAACCTTTGTCATTCTGACGGGAAGACATTATTTGTTGAACATTTAGGAAATCCTGTCCCCATTGATTTAGTTGTTCATAGAATTAGAGAACACCCTTTAACTCAGAAATGTACATTGTTCATATCACCTATATATTTCATTTTAAATCAGTTTAGCTTGATTTAAAAGTGTATTTAAATTACTAGTGCATCCTCTGAAAATGTAAAATAACAGGGATCAGTTCATGTAAAATTACCGGTGGACGCCATCGTGAGCAGCTGGTATGTTGCAGTCTATCTGTAAAACAGTTTTGTAGTCCACATATGCCTGTCTGTATCTCTCCATGGCCTCATAAGCTGTTGCCCGGCGAAGGAGCGCTTTAAATCCAAAAGGAACCAAGTCAAGCGATCTGAAAGAAGATTTGACACTCAACATGGACACTAACCAACATCTGTTTTTTTTTCTTCTTTTTTTGGAGCTCTGTTTTTGCCAGCATAATGTGAAAAGTGGGAATTTATAAGAAATCTACGCCACCATGTTCTGTTTTTCTTGCACTTACTCTGAGCAGTCTTTAATGCACTCACTGCAGTTGCCATCTTTCAGGTAACTGGCTGCCCTGTTAGAGTACAAAATAGCCAGATCTTCCTTGTTCTTCTGACCTGCGAACAGACCACAGATGCACTGAAATAAAACTGTATTATATAAAGATAAAGCAGTAAAAAAAAAAGAAATGAAACAAGAACATAAATTGGGTTATTGAAAGTGAGAAAACTGTTCAATGTATTTGTCCAAGAATATGGTGGTTACCATGGAAAATCTTCGTAAGGACTGACTAACCAAAAAGGTACTAACAAGTACCATAGTACTACCATGGTTTTTGGACATGTACCAAGAGAGTGCAATGGTGTTATTTGAAAATACCTACACTGTATACATTTACAGTAAAATACCGGCAGCTGTGGTTAACAGAAATTTGCTGTAAAAAATATTATTTATTTTGTCGTTCACAACCGTTTTATGTTATTAAATGATTTAACCTCATATGCTAACCTACTGGAACTATAAAAGTCTGCATTTCACTTTAAAATGTAGTGTTAAACTCAATAGTTTACCGCAAAAGTACATGCATTCTCTTGTTAAACATAAAATAATTTTACCATTAATTATACAGTACAATAATACTTTTTTATACTAATTGATAATAAAAAAGAAAACAAATTTAACAATATTTTTTACTGTAGCATTTTTTACAGTGTAGTTGTACCATGTCAATATCAATTAATAACTAGAGAGTTTAAGTTTGTCCAGACAAACTTTGATGTTGGCTTGACAAAGCCTTTGTCTGAAAGTTTTAAAAAGATAGATAGTTAATATGGCTGCACGATATGGAGAAAAAATGCATTATGCTATAAGCTGTTGGAAAATGTGATCCTATAAGTACGTTATCGGAGTGCACAGGACATCGGAACAGAAGTTTATTGGAATAAAAAAAGGGCCATTTATTCCAGAGATCACAAACATATTTGTCTTTTGTTCCAAATTTCATATAGACTGTGTATACATGTACAGTTTTACTATTAGCTGTGTGGCAGATATTAAAATTAATCTTCAATTATTTGTATTTTTTGTGAAAAGTATGAATATAAATAATTTCATCATATTGTGGAATATCCTAAAAGAATGTTTTGTAAAATGTTTTATTTTTAATACTGTAATTCATTTTCGCAAAAATTTTTTAAAATTGGTTCATTCAATGTGGGACTTTTATTTTGAAATATGATGTCCAGAAAGTCTTGCCAGCCAAGACATTCGCTTTGTTTTTTTTTTTTGTTTGTTTTTTTCTTCTACTGCTTTTGGCTTTGTGTGTGTTTGTTTACACTTTAATTTTTGGACAGTTGGAGTTTGAATTAACAAGTAATCCGCTGGCTCGTTTTAACATCGTCAATGTAAATCGTTTTTCTGATTTTTGATCATCTGTTAAAGCAGTAAAACCATTATTATGATCAGTTGTTAAAGACATCAAAGTGAGTCAGAACAGTCTGAAGGTCTGTGCCAATTTTGTATGGAGTTATACTTGTGCCACAATTCCACACTCACAAAATTATATTTCGAGTGCACAAAAATTTTTCTGCGTGCGCAAGATAATATTTTGAGCATGCAAAAAGGTATTTTGCATGCAGAGTGGGTAGGAGGAGAAAGCAAATGTGAATTTGCTCAGAATTCTTACATTTCAAATAAACTTTATACAAGCGCAAAATTGATTTTCATTTGCTCAAAATCTTATCTTGTGCGTGCTGAACATTTTTTGTGCGCTCTAAACATCCTCTTGCGTGTGCAGAAAACATTTTGTGCGCTCAAAATCTCATCTGCAGGCAGACATTTTTTTGCACTCAATTTCATCTTACAGACGCAAAACATCTTTGTGCTCTCAAAATATAATTTTGCACGTGCAGAACTGTGGCACACATATAACTCGTGGTGGATGTAGCTTGAAAGCTGTAGGTAGAGTTACAATTGATAACACTTTGTAACACAATTTTTGTTCCTGGGTAGTAAGTGTTATTTTCTAATTGCTTATGCCTCAAAAGTATAGAAAATGGCTATTATTACCCACAAACTTTGCTTTTGTGACCAGCACAGTGATATTTTTAAATGTACCTATTTCCAATGAGAAAACGGGCGAATGTGTGTCTTTTCGTTCACATAAAGTCAGAAAAAAACAACAAAATATGAATCCAAATTAACATGTATTTATACTAAAGTAATACAAAAATGACGACAACAGATTTAGAAGTGAGTAGTTTTTCGAGATTTACGATTATACTGTAAATCACTTTCACGAATCAGCCCCCAAATGTAGTCTCCCATCATGTTCTCGTTATGCTGTTCTTGGTAGCGCCGTTCAAAGTCCAGTATCTCCTAATGGAAGCACTCGCCTTGCTCCTCCGAGTACGCTCCCATGTTCTCCTTGAATTTATCAAGATGAGCATCATGGATATGGACTTTGAGGGACACCCTACAGCCCATTGTGCCGTAGTTCTTCACCAGAGTCTCAACCAGCTTTCGGCCTTGTGATTGCCCAGGAAGCCTCGAACCACTGCGACAAAGCTGTTCCAAGCCGCTTTCTCCTTACTAGTAAGCTTCTTGGGGAATTCGTTGCACTCCAGGATCTTCTTTATCTGTGGTCTGACAAAGACATTGGCTTTGACCTTTGCCTCAGACAGCTTAGGGAAGAAGTCTTGAAGGTACTTGAAGGCTGCCAACTTCTTATCTAGAGCGGTGACAAATTGTTTGATAAGGCCCAATTTGATGTGCAGTGGTGGGATCAGCACCTTCCGGTGGTCCACCAGTGGCTCCCACTTGACATTGTTCCTCCCCACTGAGAACTTGATCCGCTGTGGCCAGTCCCGCCTGTGGTAGTGCGCCTTGGTGTCCCTGCTGTCCCAAAGGTAAAGATAGCAGGGAAACTTGGTAAAACCGCCTTGGAGACCCATCAGGAATGCCACCATTTTGAAGTCTCCTATGACCTCCCAGCCATTCTCATCATACTTCAAGGCATCCAGCAAGGTCTTGATGCTGTTGCAATCCTCTTTGAGGTGCACCGGGGAAGAGACGGGTACTTGTTACCATTATGGAGCAGCACGGCTTTGAGGCTCCTGGTGAAATGAGGTGACCAGGGTTTGTCTTGATCCCCGACAGGCATGCCGAAATATGCCTTGTAGGCTTCACACATCTTAGCAGATGCTTCCACAGAGTACTTTTTCACTCTTGTCTTGATAAACTGGCCGCAGACATAGCAAAATGCATCTGCTTGCAGCCTCTTGATGCCATCTCAGAAAAATGCAGATATGTATCCACTTAGGCAGCTGGAACTAAACTGAACTGGTGGGCTTAAGGCCCCTGTATTTATACTACTATTTATATTACTGGAAAGTTCTAGAAAGTTCTAGAAGTTACTCCAAGTCTACTCAGCACTGAATCTATCTGGAATGTTCTGGAAAATAGGTAAATTTCAAAATACCACTGTGGGGAATAATAGCCATTTTCTATACTTTTGAGGCATAAGCAATTAGGAAATAACACTTACTACCCAGGAACCAAAAAATAAAATAAACATGGTTACATGGTGTAATTTTGGTCTGTAGAATAACAACATGTTGGCTTCGTCATACCAACATAATCATTGAGTACCACAGTATTTATCAAAGTACAATGGTATTATCATCTAATGCCATCACTGTACTTTATTTGTAAGAGATAACTATAGTACTTAGGTGGAAACTGTGGTTACCATGGTAAATATAGTAAAGGGACAAGCAAAATTACTTAAACTTCCTCGTCCATTGTATAATTTATTTATCTTACCAGACTTCTCAAGCTGCTCGATGGATTGGCTGTAGAGATTTGCAGCTTCTCCATACTGCCCGGCTCTGAAAAGCTCGTTACCGGCTTGTTTGAGCTCCGTCCACGACTGTGAGCGCCGTTTCTGAGGCATGATGAAACTGTAACCACAAAGTCTAAACGCACACCTTTGTTAAACTTTAGAGCTGTTATATTATGAATGAGACCACTATGACACTATTAAATTGACTTACCTGAAAAATTACGCTGAATGTAAACGTTAAGGTTTAACCACCGCCTAATGTTAAAGAAACCGGAAAGCAAACGTTGAAGCAACGTTGACGCTCTGTTTGGTCGAAGTTTCCAGTATCAAGTGCACGTAGACGACCAGCCTGTGAACTATATATGTGATCCTACTAAAGTGTCTTCATACACGCCGAGCTTAGCACCACACCACGACCACGTTTCTCCGGTATCTGTTTGTCAGAAACGGGCGGTGTTGTATTTCACTTTCAGTTCTCCCTTCAGTAGCGGCTCTCTAGCTTCGAGCTGCTATTTGAAGATCAGGATGGGCGATTGTAACCCAATCCCAAACGACTGTAATCGTCCCTCTATATGGCAAAGCGAAGCGATGGTTGCTAAATGTTCCTGAAACCCGAGGCATCCCCGCAGCATAATTAATGGGTGCATTTAGTAAAACATGAAATGAAAAATGCAATCTAGATACCTAGCTATGAATACTTGCAGTCCAAAATGTATTTCGTTTTATAGAAAATATATTTTAAATACTATTTTAGGACTATATAATGCATATATCCAATTAAAAAATAAGTTATCATATTTTTCAGGCTGAAAAAAAAAAAAAAAACAAACAAAAAAAACATTATTTGCTTTGACGCAAATTTAGAATGCAATATTGTTGACCTGAACGGCCCCAAAGGTTCTGTTGAGGCAACTCAGTCCACTCGGCGGACATCTTTGGAATTCTCCTGGGCAGGCCGCTATTTTCTATGTAAACAAGCTGCATAATAGTGCAGCTCTTTTCTACTTGAATGGGGAAATACCGAAATCTCCAAAATGTTTGGTCAAGATTACGATCAAAGAACATACTTCAACTCAGCAGTCAAATCTGACAACAATGGTCTCATAAATTTAGCTTCTTTAGCTAGTGCTGCCTTCAAGTGAACCTGGGAAGCTCAGTCATAGTCGGGCATTTGATATTACGAAATGTAATTCAAGTGGGAAACAGAATACTGAAGAAGCCAAACTTAAACAAATACACAATAAATGAAGGCAAATGCTCTTTTTCTGTTGCACATGTGAATAAAACAGAAGTGAATAAACGTGCATCATTAGGCTACACAACATATTTGATTTAGTAATGCATGTAACAAATTATGAATTAATTTGTTAAAACAAACAGCGAAGAGTGAGTCATTAGTTGACTCTCATATGTAACCAGCGTTGAGTGTAATGCATTACTAAGTAATTAATAACTGTAATTAAATTACTTTTTCATTAAAAAAGTAAAGTAAGGGATTACTCTTAATTTTTCAGTAATTTAATTACAGTTACTTCTGATGTAATTGTGTTATACAATTATGTGTTATAATTATAAATACTTTATAAACTATAGAACAATTCTATGTAAAACAATAGTGAATTTAAAATTGAAATTTAATGTCTAATGTTAAAATGTATGTTTTCTAATTTAACGCTGCCCCCTTAAATTCTTTGTCCAGTTCATGAACAATTTATTTGATTTTATATGATTTATTTGAAAGAATCAAAAGAAGAATTTCATGTCTATCCTTGTATTTTTCATTTGGTCGAGGTTGATAAAAAAGTAATTAGTAATAAGTAATGCAATTACTTTTCAGAAAGAGTAATTGGTACAGTAAGCTAATTACACTGTTGAAGATGTAATTAGTAGTTAGTAATTAATTACTTTTTAGAGTAACTAATCCAACACTGAATATAACAAATTAATATTTGTAAAAATAAAATACAGAAGTTAAAATAATTTTACAAAATCAGTGCTTCCCATCATCTTTCATATTGAACGCCCCTTCCAAAGTCCCAATTTGGAAACTCGTGTATCATCTAGAATTCAGAGTTTCCCACTCATACAATACAAGCTATTTTCACAGTGTAAAAATGTACAACATGCATTAAATGGTTGCTCATATACATAAATGAATATGACAGAAACGGCAAACACTTACAATTAGCTGTATTTTGAAAACATTTATAAAATCTGTCATTTACAACAGAAACCGTACTTTCAGCCATGTTGAAAGTTGACGTCACCACCCAACTCAGAAAATCAAAATGATCTCGGCATTTCCCAGTTGAAATTACAACTTGAGGGTTTCTATAGCAACACTAATAACACCAAAATGGCTTTGTTGTTGATAACAGTAAAATGTTTATCACTTCATTAATTCACCTTTTGATAAATGTTTAAGAACAAAAAGGCATGAATGGCATAATAAAACAACATATTAAATAGAAATATGTTCACTACCTATAACTGGTGAGGCTGCTGCCATATTGGTTCTTTTCACATGGCGTCATGACTGTCAAGTCGGAGCTTTCATTGAATTCCGAGTTTACAACTTATAATTATGAGCTCTATGGAGACGTGAACACTTTGAACACAAGTCGGAATCTCGTAATTACGCTAATTCCGATATGATGTAAACGCACCATAAGCAAGTAGTATTTGACTGGTCATGTGATCCTAACATGGCTGCCCCCATAAGGGGACCCTTTCCATGTAGAATGAAACAGCTTTTATAAGGATACTGATTTGACTGGAGTCTTCATCTTATGCTAGTGCTCATGATTTTATACATATGTTTCAAAATTACAGTTTGTTTCTTTTGGAGTGAAACTCTTTTAATGAGTAAAAAATTACTGAGTGCACCTTTAATATTCTTGGAAAGATATTTGTTAATATTTTGTCAGAGGAACATCCAAAAACACTATCAATTACAATACAGCCCATTGAACAGAGTGTATGTCTATCCCTTTTAGCCTCGTTGTCATTCCCGTTAAAACTCAAATATGGCGCTGCTGTAAATAAGGTCTATTCGTTTTTAAACCAGTGGTCCATCTCTGCTATACTATCTCTGTTTGAACATCCCCCAGACACTTCGCTCCCATGTCTTTTGTCCTTTGCCAGTCGCTGTAGACAGGGCCGTCATAAACGCCATCGCATCAGACACCGGACGTTTGCATTGCTGAAGGTCGTGAACTACGCGGTAAATATCGAGGATTTTACTCGTTTCTAAATGTGTTTTAAAAACATAAATATGTATCGTCTTACTTTTCGTTTAGATATGCTTTATCCACTTCAGACTGCAAGTTTGATCTATTAGCTAAACCGATAACATTGAGACTTTAACTGCACAGATGTGCTCAGAAAAGCATTTCTGGTGTTCATAAAATGATATGTGTTAAAAATTATGTGACAAACATATTTGACAGGTTAAAGAGCTTGGGTCATTGACTTAAAGTCAGTAAGACATCCATTTGTGATGCCCACAGTAGCACGTAGCAGTTCTAAACGGTCGTCTAACATGTTATTAGAAGTACTAGGTTATCAAAATTGTTCAATGTGAAAAATGTATCATTGATTTCTCCTTCCAGGATGGCAATGTCACTCCCAAAGCCAGCAATGAGAGGCCTCCTGGCCAAGCGTTTGAGGTTTCATTTGCCCATTGCATTCGGTCTTTCCCTGCTTGCTGCAGCCGCCTTCAAGGTCAGTTGTATTTTATTGTTAAATATAATGTTAACAATATAAGTCAGCCTAAACTGTGTCGTGTGCCAATGTGCACCATCTTGCACCCTCATGGTCTTCAGTACTGTTTTATTGGAGCAAAAAGCAAACCCAGAATTGGTTTTAGTGTGCACCCTTAGTGTTGGGTACTTCATCTCATGCTTGTGCTGAGGTATTTCATCAAATTATGAATTATATACACACATATATACACAGAAATCAGCCAAGACCTCAGAAAAAACATTGTGGACCTCCACTAGTCTGGTTCATCCTTGGGAGCAATTTCCAAACACCTGAAGGTACCACGTTCATCTGTACAAACAATAGTACACAAGTATAAACACCATGGGACCACGCAGCCATCATACTGCGCAGGGAGGAGACTCATTCTGTCTCCTAGAGATGAACGTAGTTTGGTTAGAAAAGTGCAAATCAATCCCAGAACAACAGCAAAGGTCCTTGTGAAGATGCTGGAGGAAACAGGTAGACAAGTATCTATATCCACAGTAAAACGAGTCCTATATCGACGTCCTGAAAGGCTGCTCAGCCAGGAAGAAGCCACTGCTCCAAAACTGCCATAAAAAAGCCAGACTACAGTTTGCAAGTGCACATGGGGACAAAGATCTTACTTTCTGGAGAACTGTCCTCTGGTCTAGTGAAACAAAAATTGAATTGTTTGGCCATAATGACCATCGTTATGTTTAGAGGAAAAAGGGGGAGGCTTGCAAGCCGAAGAACACCATCCCAACCGTGAAGCATGGGGGTGGCAGCATCATGTTGTAGGGGTGCTTTGCTGCAGGAGGGACTAGTGCACTTCTCAAAATAGATGGCATCAAGAGGAAGGACAATGTGTGAATATATTGAAGCAACATCTCAAGACATTAGTCTGGAAGTTAAAGCTCAATCGCAAATGGGTCTTCCAAATGGACAATGACCCCAAGCATACCTCCAAAGCTGTGGCAAAATGGTTTAAAGACAACAAATTCAAGGTATTGGAGTGGCCATCACAAAGGCCTGACCTGAGACAGGGAATGTTTTCTATGATTAAATGTCAGGAATTGTGAAAAACTGAGTTTAAATGTATTTAGCTAAGGTGTATGTAAACTTCTGACTTCTGTGTGTATATGTGTGTGTGGGTGTGGGTATACTGTTAATATATTGTTAATGTTTGGTCACCATAATCTTGAATATTTGGTTGCATCCTTGTCTTTCATTACCCACTGGATCACACATGTATGTTTTGCAAGCTACCGTGGACAGTATTTTTATTTATTTTTAATACGAATTTTGAGAAATTGTCTGTCTTTCTGCAGTTCACTGTAACAGAGCCCCGGAAACGGGCCTATGCTGACTTCTACAAACAGTACGATGCCATGAAGGAGTTCAATGCCATGAGGGAAGCTGGTGTCTTTGAAAGTGTTAGACCCTCAGGAGAATAAAGTGATATGTGAAAGGCCCTATAAATGTAAGCTCTTAATGCACTATGCCACTTCTTTAACATTAAATGACCCTGAAACAAAGGCCCTATTTACACCTGTATATTCTTTAGCTGGATTGCATTAAAGGAATAGTTCACCCAAAAATTAAAACTGCAGTAGTGTATGACTTCTTTCTTCTGCAGAACGCAATGCAAGTGAATGATGATCAGACATTTGTAGCTCCAAAAATCACATAAATGCAGCATAAAAGTAATCCATATTACTCCAGTGTTTAAATCCATGTCTTCAGAAGCGATATAATAGGTGTGGGTGAGAAACAGATCAAAATTAAAATCCTTCTTTTTACTTTATATCTCCACCTTCACGTTTACATCTGAAAGTCTAAATCTCCACTTTAACTTTCACTTTCAGATGTAAAAGTGAAGGTGGGGATTTAAAGCAAAAAAGGATTTTAAATTTTGATCTGTTTCCCACCCACACTTATTGAAAGAAAGTCATACACATCTGGGATTACTCACGCGTTAATTACTTTGCATTTGCATTTACCCCTTCTTTGAATGTGATCAGAATCTGTCCTTGACCACCTCCGAATGTGGTTTTAGTGATCCGATCACAATGTGTCTTGGGTGCATTTACACCTGTCATTTAATGTGGTCAAGTGCTACCTGATAGCGACTGAATATGCATGTTAATGCAAGGTTTAAATGGAGCCAAATTGTCAGTATTTATGACCCAGACAAAGCTTAATTCTGAGTTTAATCGTAAATGGAAAAACCTTTTCAACTGCTGCTAGGCTTTGTTCAGCCAATTATGTTTTACCATGTTCTCCTTTTCTTTAACAGATTTTGTTTCCCCCCTGCATTCCTGGTCTACAACTGTGTCTTTATAAGATTACCGGATATGAACATTGATGTCTGATGTTCTCATGAATATTCAAATAAACTATTGACAGCTTCAATCACAATATAGTGTCTTTTTTTGTCTGTACGTGAAATGTTGAAACCCTGAAGCCCTTGACTAAGAAAACCCTTATTTAAACTCTGAATTAAACCCTGTTGATGCTCATTGACCCCACCCATGGGCTTGACTTTACTTTGCTTAAATGAATTCACATTTACAATATAGTGTGCTGTTCAAAATTGTTCATAATGTTGACAAATTATACATCTTAAATACTAACAAATTTCAGCATTGTGAATGTCTAGATCCAAAAAGTTTTTGAACTTCAGTTTTATAGTAGCTGAGAACTTTCCAGGCATTTATGGACCACCTAAAGATCATCCAATTAATGTTAAGTTATGGTTTCACATTGTCATTTAGCTGGTTTTTGGCATCCTGTGTAACTTGAAATGCACTACTTGTTGAGGTGTTTCATCAACAAGATGCTCTCTGCTTCCAGGATCATCAAAGTTTGCAGTAGCAGCCATAACACTCAGAGGACAAACAGATTTTATTGCATACAGAGTACATTTCAGAGTGGTGATTGTTCTTGTGTCTCTGTATTTACATTTGCCTTTAAAGGGATAGTTCACCCAAACATGAAAATTCTCATCATTTACTCACCCTCATGCCATCCCGGATGTGTATGACTTTCTTCTGCAGAACACAATCGAAGATTTTTAGAAAAGCATCTCTGCTTTGTAGGTCCATACAATGCAAGTGAATGGTGACCAGAACGTTGAAGCACATAAAGGCAGCATAAAAGTAATCCATACGACTCCAGTTGTTAAATCCATGTCTACAGAAGCTATATTATAGGTGTGGGTGAGAAACAGATCAATATTAAGTCCTTTTTTACTGTCAATTCTACTCCCTGCCCAGTAGGTGGTGTTATGCATAAGAACTCAGGAGAGAAAGTGGGAGATGAATAGTAAAAAGGACTTAAATATTGATCTGTTTCTCACCCAGATGATCACATTCACTTTCATTGTGAGGACAAACAGATCTGAGACATTCTTCTAAAAAAATTCATTTCTGTTCTGCAGAAGAAAGAAAGTCATACACATCTGGGATGACATGAGGGTGAGTAAATGATGAGAGGATTCTATTTTTTTATCATTATTAATATTATTATTATTATTATTACTGGACATTGCAATACCATGTTTTTGGATATGTATCATGGAAATAACATGGTTTTCTTTGAAAGATATGTCAATTCCATGGTATAAAATGACCAAATACCATCACTGTATTTTCTGGTACACATGGATACTTTATATATATATATAGGAAATTATTACGAGCTCGAGAGGTCTTTTAACTTGACATGCATTTTCTAGAGATTATGTAGCAGATATGGGCCACTTCTATTAAATTGAATGGGAGAAATTGGAACGCCCAACCAAGAAGCTCTAGCGCCCAACGGTCAACGGATGTAGAAAGGAAGTCCCGCCTTACAGGTCAAAAAGCCAATCACCTTTTAGATACACACATCGCCTGTCAATCACCCGAGAATGCGCATTAGCAAAATAAGCCGGTAAAATTACGTTTTTCAGCGTAATTTGAGGTAAAGAAGCACAATTTATGATACCAGTGTTATTTGGTTTTACTGATGATTTGAAATATGTCGTTTAGACATAAGCTTTGGCAAACAGATTTTGAGATTGCGGTGTTCCTTGATTCAAGTAGATAGGTGCTGCACTGTCATGACTGGAAATGCTCTACCGGTAGCGTTCCAAACATGGCCTGACTTGCTAGAAACACTTTGGCATCTTCCCAGTTACCGGAAGTGCTTATTTACGGACCAACATGTTTAGCTTAACGCAAGCGTTATCACGGACAATTCCAATCTGATTTGTAAAGGTACTAATGTTGCGCAAATTAAACTGATTTCATTTCGCTGGAACGATTCATTGTGTTCGCTGGGTAAGTTGTTTACTTGTAGTTCTGGTTTGTGTTGTTATTATTAGCTCGCTACTTTGAATTCCCTCCACGCATGTTGTCGGAAGGCCTTTGTGCCAGAGACCCCAAAATAATGAGCAGAATGTTTTATTTAATGTGGTGTGGAAGATTTAGTCTAGTTGGAATACAAACAAACTAGCCAACAACATCTCTTCACTTATGTAACACTCTGTAGGAACGTACACGTCACGTTTGTTGAGAAAGTAGTTGGCACCCACAAATTTGACAGCACATTGTAAAGCAGTTAAACGTTTGCCCCTTTTGAGGTAACCAAACTTATGCACTTTATTGTATTATATAATTGGTACATGTTAGACTGAAAGTTGGTGATTAGAGCTAACAGTATTATTTTTTTTTATTGTGTTGCCTTAAATTTGTTGTAGGTATAAATATGTAATTTTGTGGGGAAATATGGGAATAATAAATTATACATATATAACTTTACAAAAAGTACTCTGGCTGTAAATATACAGCAATAACATGGCACTGAATTATTATTAAACTTTCGTACCAAGGTATTTATATTGTAATCCAGGAAATCTCTGAGGATACAATTTACGGTAATTACCACGGGAAAAAAACAAACAAACAAACATAATATTGCAATGGTAGCATTCATGCCCTAAACCTGGAATCATCACCGTGCTCTTTTGTTAATGTTAATTGCAAACAACAAGATTAACATGTTATGTTAATACTAGTTTTCACAGAATGATTAGTTCTTGCAAGGCATCAAAGTAATAGTGTTTAAGTTAAAGGCCTGTGAAAATGAAATGCTGCATCAGACCTGCCTTGCCATTTTATGATGTACAGCTGTCATGATGAAAGGCTGTCATACTTTAATAAAAAACATAAGTAGGGCTGATGATTTAAAGCATTAATTTAGTGCAGTTAATTATATAACAAATAACGTGTTAACAAATTAACATAATCATGTCCCCTGACACACACACATATATATATATATATATATATATATAGATAGATATACATATATACACTCACACACTGGTGGCCAAAAGTTTGTAATAATGTACAGATTTTGCTCTTATGGAAAGAAATTGGTACTTTTATTCACCAAAGTGGCATTCAACTGATCACAATGTATAGTCAGGACATTAATAACATGAAAAATTACTATTACAATTTGAAAAAATGTTAAACTACTTCAAAGAGTTCTCATCAAAAAATGCAGCAATGACAGCTTTGCAGATCCTTGTTATTCTAGCTGTCAGTTTGTCCAGATACTCAGGTGACATTTCACCCCACACTTCCTGTAGCACTTGTCATAGATTTGGCTGTCTTGTCGGGCACTTCTCACGCACCTTACAGTCCAGCTGATCCCACAAAAGCTCAATGGGGTTAAGATCCATAACACTCTTTTCCAATTATCTGTTGTCCAATGTCTGTTTCTTTGCCCACTCTAACCTTTTCTTTTTGATTTTCTGTTTCAAAAGTGGCTTTTTCTTTGCAATTCTTCCCATAAGGCCTGCACCCCTGAGTCTTCTCTTTACTGTTGTATATGAAACTGGTGTTGAGCGGGTAGAATTCAATGAAGCTGTCAGCTGAGCACATGTGAGGCGTCTATTTCTCAAACTAGAGACTCTGATGTACTTATCCTCTTGTTTAGTTGTACATCTGGCCTTCCACATCTCTTTCTGTCCTTGTTAGAGCCAGTTGTCCTTTGTGTTTGAAGACTGTAGTGTACACCTTTGTATGAAATCTTCAGTTTTTTGGCAATTTCAAGCATTATATAGCCGTCATTCCTCAAAAACAATGATTGACTGATGAGTTTCTAGAGAAAGCTTTTTTTGCCATTTTTGACCTAATATTGACCTTAAGACATGCCAGTCTATTGCATACTGTGGCAACTCAAAAACAAACACAAAGACAATATTAAGCTTAATTTAACGAACCAAATAGCTTTCAACTGTGTTTGATGTAATGGCAAGTGATTTTCTAGTACCAAATTAGCAATTTAGCATGATTACTCAAGGATAAGGTGTTGGAGTGATGGCTGCTGGAAATGGGGCCTGTCTAGATTTGATCATAAATGACCTTTTTCAAATAGTGATGATGCTGTTTTTTTACATCAGTAATTTTCTGACTATACTTTGTGATCAGTTGAATGCCACTTTGGTGAATTAAAGTACCAATTTCCTTCCGAAACAGCAAAATCTGTACATTATTCCAACCTTTTGGCCGCAGGTGTGTGTGTGTGTGTATATGTATATATATATATATATATATATATATATATATATATATATATATATTTCCAATATATTTTTAATTTAGGGTACACGTAATATATTCCATATAATAAGCCTTATTTTACCCACAATTTCACCAGTAACCCCTTTTACCAAACTATTGTATTTGCTTTGAATAACTGGTGTTATAAAAAAATCTAATTTGTATCTCGCAGGCATATTTACAATATTATTCAATTAATTAATCTGCACATTGTCAATGAAAATTTTAGCCCAAATATACATTTTTCGAAAATCAAATATATATATAATACAATATATAAGAAATAATACATCAATTGTATCTGTATCATGTTCACAGGTGCCTTGGTGGAGCTGCAAACCACATCAGTCAAACATCTAAACTCTTCTCTCTTCCTTAAACATACAACTTTCGACACTTTTAAAGACCTCTGTCTCTCTGGCACCCACATGAGCGCAGTGTTCTATTCCCGCTGGGCCGAGCGCCATGCCTGACCGGGATAGCACCTACCTGGCAGGTGGCGGTGGTGGAGGTAGTGGGACTGGGGTGGGCACTGGGGTTGGGGAGGAGGGCAGTTCAGGGTCAGGTTTGGGTGGAGGGGTAGGAGAAGGTCGAGGGACCGTGGGGGGCAGTTCAACAGGTTGTGGAGGGGGTAACGGGGGTCCCGGGGCGATGGGAGGCGGCGGGGCATTAGGAAACGGGAATAGCTGCGGTGGTTTTGGCTCCGGTTTGGGACTCGATGGCGTTTGCCGGGACTTTTTGCGGAACGTGTGCAAGCGTGGCAAACGTTGCCGTTTCCGCCATCCGGACTTCAATGAGGTTCCTGATTTGGGAGTGCAGAAGAATGAATTCATCTTCTGTCACGACCACCAAAACAAAGAGTGCGTGCGCACCAATTGCCGATTTGTTCACGGATCTAAAGAGGACGAGGACTATTATAAGAAAACTGGCGAGTTGCCCTTGCGACTAAGGGGGAAGGTGGCTGCCGGAATGGGACTGTCCCCTACCGATCTTCCCTTGAGCCGTGGTGAAGTCCCCATTTGCAGAGACTACCTGAAAGGCGAATGCCAGAGGGGCAACAAGTGCAAGTTCCGTCACGTGCGGAAAGACTACGAGTACGAGGCTTCGTCGAGGGTCGGGGTTGGATGTATGATGGGCGTTACAGGTGGGGTTAGTGGGATGGTAAACACAGGTGGAGGAGGGGCAGTTGGCGTTGGTGTTGCCTGTGGTGGGATGTCTGGACTTGTTGGGGGTGGTGTAGGTAATTACATGGGGATGGGATGTCCCAACATGGGCGGATGCAGAGAACAAGGACTATCGGGTGGAGGGGGAGGCGGGGGTTCGATGAGTGGCTGCATGTCAATAGGCACTGCCAGTCATCGACGTTACGACAGAGGCCCATGCTCAGTTTATGACCCCCTTTTTGAAAATGGCTTGTTTGAAGCAGGGCCAGTGGAAGCTCCTGTTGACTACACAGCCCTCCAGCTGAAGAGACGGCGATTAGAAGGGTTGAGATTGGCTGATGGGGCTGGAGGAGGACATTATGACCTGGGGGTTCAGGCCACCCTGCCAACCCGACCACTAGAATACCGTTTACTAGAAGAGGAGAATGCCTTATTGAGGAAAAGAGTGGAGGAGCTTAAGAAACAGGTAAGGAAGTGATGTAGGATTGCTTAGAAGTGAATGAGTATTTAAAGGTATAGTTCACACTAAAATTAAAATTCAGTCATTAACTCAGCCACATGTTGTATTGCATAATGTCCTTTAGTGTACTACTTCATAAGTCAGGCTGTTGAGCTCAAAATGATACTATAAAAGTAGTGCGGACGACTGTGTTCTTGTATTCTATAGATTATTTTGATGATACTTTTATGGTGCTTTTATTGTTGTGTTTGGAGCATTCACTGAATGAAAATGTTGTGTTTCACAGATGCAGGGCTGTACGCTTACTTTTTTAGGTGTAAGCACAATAAATAATAGCATTATTTCATTATTTACTTCACGGCACGCTGCTCTGGAGTACTCGATTCTGATTGGCCAATGGCGAAATCTAGCGGTCTGATATTTCTCAGTAACAACCGCACATCCATGTATTAGACCACTCATCCAGGTATTGCGAGCCATCTTTACTACTACTCGGATCACTGTGCGATCTCTACAAGTAAGCTAATACAATTATTTCAAATCAAATCAATGTTTCGTATGCATTTATTTATTTGGCAAATAGTCTTGTAATAGGCTGGATAATGAGCAGGCAGACGGTTATTTGTACAGAATAAACACCAACGATTTTAGCTGTTCAAAGATTTTCTTCTCACATAATTTCAATGCAAGTCTGTATTTTACGTCCATGTATTAATTTATTTGGTTAGTAGCCATGTAATAAGCGGGATATTATACAGTCCAGAGGACAAGCTTAACAGCAGTGCTTTTTGCTTAGAAACACTGCATTCAACATGTTTCTGAGATTCAGAGAAACACTATAGTGTGATGCATACGTTTAATAGGTTATTCAGATTATTTTTTGATGGATATAGGTTTTTAATTTGTCTATTAATAGGGCTTCGCTTTGCGTCGGGTTCCTGATTACCTTGTCAAGTTTTAATTTGCAATCAGTTTTTCATGTGCCGATTAATTAATCAAGTTAATTGCAATTAATTGAATATGAATATGTACTGAGAAAAGCCCCAAATATATATAATATAAAATTAATATTATAATATATATAATTCAAATACATAAAATCATGTATGGCTGTCAATCGATTAAATGTTTAATCGAATTAATAACATGACACACTGGAAACACTGACATTGTGACGTAGGTCGTCATGAAAAGAGTCCCTCCTCTTGAAAGCTGAACACAAGTGGTATTGCAGATATTAGAGCATCTTTGAAACCATGCGTTTTGTGAAAAGTGCTATCCACCTTATTTCCTGAACACGGAAGTGTTCCCCGATTCGTTTTCAATTTCCGGTCTCCAGCGTTTTCGCTCGCATCGGCGTACACTCACCGGCCACTTTATTAGGTACACCTGTACATCTGCTTATTCATGCGATTTATCTAATCAGCCAATCGTTTGGCATCAGTGTAATGTATAAAATCATGCAGATACAAGTCAGGAGCTTCAGTTAATGTTCACACCAACCATCAGAATGGGGAAAAATGTGATCTCAGTGATTTGGAGCGTGGCATGATTGTTGGTGCCAGATGGGCTGGTTTAAGTATTTCTGTAACTGCTGATCTCCTGGGATTTTCACGCACAACAGTCTCTAGAATTTACTCAGAATGGTGCCAAAAACAAAAGACATCCAAAGAGCGGCAGTTCTGTGGGCGAAAACTGCTTGTTAATGACAGAGGTAAGAGGAGAATGGCCAGACTGGTCCAAGCTGACAGGAAGGTGACAGTAACCCAAATAAACACGCTTTACAACAGTGCGATGCAGAAAAGCATTTCTGAATGTACAACATGTTGAACATTGAGGCGAATGGGCTATAGCAGCAGAAGACTCCTCCGGGTACCACTACTGTCAGCTGAGAACAGGAAACTGAGGCTGCTCACCAAAACTGGACAGTAGACGATTGGAAAAACATCACCTGGTCTGACAAATCTGGATCTCTGCTGAGGTACGCAAATGGTTGGCCCACCACAGCCTCATTTTTCTGTTTTTGGCTGACAGAAGTGGAACCCTGCTTGGTCTTCTGCTGTTGTAGCCCATCTGCCTCGAGGTTCGACATGTTGTGCCTTCTGAGATGCTATTCTACTGTAGCCTTTCTGTCAGTTCGAACCAGTCTGGCCATTCTCCGTTGACCTGTCATCAGCAAGGCATTTTCTCCCACAGAACTGCCGCTCACTGGATTTTTTTTGTTTTTCACACCATTCTCTTTACACTCTAGAAACTGTTGTGCATGAAAATCCCAGGAGATCAGCAGTTACAGAAATACTCAAACCAGCCCGTCTGGCACCAACAATCATGCCACTGTCCAAATCACTGAGATCAAATTTATTCCCCATTCTGATGGTTGATGTGAACTAACTGAAGCTCCTGAACCATATGTACATGATTTTATATTTTACACTGTTGCCACATGATTGGCTGATTAAGATGCAACATGATTGCATAAATAAGTAGATGTACATGTGTTCCTAATAAAGTGGCCGGTGATTGTATATTCTTAGCGGGTAATGTGATGTTTAAAGTATTACATTTGTAAACATTTTTAAAAACATGTAGCTTTAACTTATGACACGCAACAGCTGCACAAGCCTGAAATGAATTTTTACTCCAAAGAACACTTAAATGGTTTTTCTCCATCTGAATCACTGTTTCGTAGTTTTTACATTATGTTTCGAGACCAGAAACACAAAACAGTCAATTAGAATCATCATTGTGCCGCCCAATGGTTGCTCAGGAAAAATGTGGATACAA
The DNA here is from genome assembly GCF_019703515.2 of Myxocyprinus asiaticus. Taxonomy (NCBI): domain Eukaryota; kingdom Metazoa; phylum Chordata; class Actinopteri; order Cypriniformes; family Catostomidae; genus Myxocyprinus; species Myxocyprinus asiaticus. The sequence goes on from NC_059355.1 coordinate 46,403,621, forward strand.
ATAAAAATGACTTGATTTGGTCACAGGAGACTCATTTGAGTGACCAGATGTAAACAGCGATGTCTCGCCAGACCACATTTGTTAAAATGGTGGAAATTTATTTTAGTATTTTAGAAGAGCTATTCAGTGGAGACCATCACAAACAAAACACATTTTCACTATTTGACATTTGCATACTAACATAAATCAGTATTTGGATGACAGATTTTATTTTAAATCTATGACATGTGACAACAGTGAGTACATCTTAAATGTTGAAACAAAATTACATGGTCAAAATTATTTTTAATTTCACATTTTTCACACATTTTCCCTCAAGGTTTCCAACCTGTTAGCCACCAATGAGGTCCTCTTGGAGCAGAATGCTCAGTTCAGAAGTCAAGCTAAAGTGATGACCCTGTCCTCCACCCCTGCACCGTCCGAGCAGAGTCTGGCACCCCCTGTTGGTTCCGTGAGCTCCTACAACCACGGCATCGCCCAGACGCACACCACTCTTAGCAGCGCCGGTCTGCAGCCCCGCCCCGTCACCCAACAAGATTTGGTGGCCCCATCAGGCGCGCCAACCGCACCTCAAGCAAATGCAGCACCCCCCACCGCACCACCACCCCATCTGAATCCTGACCCCATCTCAGCTGCACTGGCTCAGACTATTGCCCAGGGAATGGCACCACCTGTTTCCATGGCCCCTGTAGCAGTTTCAGTAGCGCCAGTTGCCGTGTCAATGGCACAGCCGTTGGCGGGCATCACAATGAGTCATGCCACAACGCCAATGGTGACGTACCCCATCGCCAGTCAAAGTATGAGGATCACGACTTTGCCTCATTAACATGGGCTGATCTCTTAAAGGGATAGTTCACCCAAAAATTAAAATTTGTGCCGTTTCAAACTTGAATGACTTGTATGTCTTCCATGAAAAGTAAATGATGACAGAATCATTTTACCCCTTTAAGTGATGTGCTTGCCCTCAATATACACATAATAACTCCCTGTTTATGTGTTACAAAATCAGGAAACTTCGCTAATGCCCTTTTGTATTAGCAGTGTCCCACTGGTAAATTTCTCAGGTTAAGGGACTATTTTGAATGAACTTTGAGATTTCTGTAGAAAAAATACAGAGATTCACTTGAAAATTTACAGAACATGATTCAGTTTTTTCTCGCCATGCTTTAGTGGACGATTGCCTTTAACCGAGAGCCAAAGTGTGCCACAAAGACTCCTTTTAGGTTGGCACCAAAAATGCCTGCTTTCCAGGCTTCGGACATGGACATTTATTAACACCAACTCATGTAAACTCATTTGTGAAAGATGCTGTAAATATTCAAAAGCTAATCTCTACAGAAGGATTGTGAATTGACTTGTTAGCTGTGAGTTTAAGTTTTACTCCTTACTAATCATTTGTTTAGTGAATGTTTTCCTGTGAACTGAATATAAGTCTTTTGCACAAAATGAATGAAAAAGAAAGCCCGACACCTTTAAGCACCATTATTAGTTCTTGTCATGTTTAATATAAAAAAAAGTAAAAAGGTGAGCATAATTTGTTTTATGTAGTTCCTATGGAAACTAAACACATTGTTCAGTGAGAATATTGATTGTGGTTGCTTCAGGTCAGGTGAGTACCTTTCTCAAGTGTTTCTCAAATTATTTTGCATAATACCAAACTTCTGTTAATATTTCATTTGTAGTCTCTTTCATTAAATACATACTATACATAATAACCCTCATGTTCTGTTGACATTGACTTCCAGGTTGTTTTGGGATCCCTGAAACATTTAAGTGACATGAAATTTTGAAATGAACCTATTTTTTCCCCCTTCAAATTTTTACGCTTTTTTACTCCACCCAAATTAAAACCACGTAGACAAATATTTGTGAAGCTTTAGCCTGCTGTTGTGCCACAGAGTAGGTATGCACTTTTTTTTTTTTTTTCAGAAAGGTTAATTGTTATCCAAAGTGGTTGCAAAACCAAATTGTTGAAAAATGTAATAATAATAATAATGTAATAGCTGTCAGGTCAGGATTATACTCCAATAATAAAATATTTAATTGCATTGAGAACCAAAACGTGCTTCTCATGGAAGGCTTTTGAAACATTAAGTTGAAATCTTGTTCACAATCAGTAGTTTAAATTGCATACGTCATAATCTGTCAATCTGATTCGTCAGTGTCTTTATAGTATTTTTAATGCTAGGATTTGGGGTCTCTCAGTCCTGTACCGTACATGAGGGTTAAAGGAATATTCCGGGCTCAATCAAACAACATTTGTGTCATGAATGAATGAATGAATGAACATTACATTTATGTAGAGCTTTTCTGACACTACACTCAAAGTGCTTTACACAGTGAAGAGGGGACTCTCCTCAACCACCACCAGTGTGCAGCATCAACCTGGATGATGAGACAGCAGCCATAGTGCGCCAGTACACTCACCACACACCAGCTATAGGTGGAGAGGAGAGAGTAGAGTGATAGAGCCAATTAATGGATGGGGATTATTAGGAAGCCATGATTAATAAGGGCCAATGGGGGAATTTGGCCAGGACACCGGGTTACACCCCTACTCTTAGTCATGATATTGATTGTCCCTCCTATTCTTTGAAAAAATAAAAGCAAAAATCTGTGTTACAGTGAGGCACTTACAATGGAAGTGAATGGGGGTCAATCCGTAAATGTTAAAATACTCACTGTTTCAAAAGTATAGGCACAAGACGCAAACAATATGCACATTAACATGAGCGCTAACTTACCTTATTGGCGTAAAGTTATATCAAATTCTAAAACTCTGTTGCCATGCCAACAATGCTGTAAACCCCAAAACCCTAAAACTATGATTTTAACAACTTTACAGCTTAAATAATACACAAGTTTTAACAGAATAGTTAATGTAAGTGCTTTTATAAAATGATAAGCTTCACATTTCTGTCTTTAAACTCTCCAAAAATTGGCCACATTCACTTCCATTGTAAGTGCCTCACTGTAACCACCAAAGTGGTTTTGCAACTATTTTGAAAGAAGGGACGAGTCGAAATTACTTTTTGTGGTAATCAACATTATTCCACAATGCTATTGATTGAGCTCTACGTGTATTGAACCTGGAATATTCCTTCATGAGGAGGGTGACTTTCTAGAATTGTAAAGCAAAAAGTATATTTTTCACAGTATTGTTAGCTATTTTCGAAATGTTAAATTGACCGGACAATGTGACCACTTCCCAAGTGTATGTCTTCAGGGGAGCCGCCAGCCTTGTAGGCCTGCAGAACATGAGCAATAAAGGGAAATAAAAAGGAAATAGGTGAATTTATATCAATTTGGAACCAATCCTAATGAAATGACCAAGTTTGTTCTACTGGGTAAACTGAAATTCTGTTTAAATTCCAAAAAATAGAATTTTCTGTTTTATTTAGAATTACCATAGAATGTCAGTTGATCAATAGAGAATTCTTTGAGGAGTGTTGGTTGCCTCCATTTGGATTGGTTATGATTATGTTTTTTGGAAAGGTTTTATTTATATTATTTTGTTCACCTGGGATTATGACTAGTCAAAATTGCCATATCTGATATGCTAACTGTTAGGGTACAACAGGGCTAAAGGCATACCTTAAGGAAATGTAGCTTTTTTTTTCTGATCACAAAATGTATCAAGATTAATTTATTTATATATATATATATATATATATATATATATATATATATATATATATTGAATATGGATGGAGCAAAATAATTTGAGTGAAAAGAGATAATAGAAGGTTTTCATTAAAATTCACTTAAAAAAATAAATAAATGTGGCGAGGGTCCCTTTTACCCCACACTTAGGGTAAAAGGCCCTTAAGGGGTTTATACCGATATTGTGTAGATATAGGGGCGATAGTTATAGGGCAATATTTGTCAACTAATGCAAATACTTTTGAGACAGCAAAATGCTTTTTTGAGCAACAAGTTAAGATAATGCTTACTCAAAATAACTACTAGCCTACTTCAGAAAAGGGTGCACCATTTCCTGTGCATTATTTAGCATTTCATGACATCTGAAGTATTCTATAAACAAATGAATCTCCATTGTGATTGGATCAGTCAATGTGAGCCCACTTTGAACATTTTTCATAAATCTATTACCCCCTCTTAAATAAAAAGAATGTGTTTTATGGGGGCCCTTTAGCCCCAGCAACAGGGGTACTTTTTATACGAAATACTATCCTTTTACTTATTGGACAGTTATTTAATTTTTTTATTTATTTATTCACCTTGAACAAAACTTAAATTACATAAGTATTTTGTCTCCGGATAAATGTGGTAATTTCAGAGATTTTCAAAAAAGTTGCAAAAGTTTTAGGCACTTGTGAATTTTGCATAGTGATGATGTCTTCAAAAATAATGAAATAAATAGTTTTCATTTATCACTTGGTGTCATACAAAGTCCAATAAACATAAAAAACCTAAATCAATAGCACCAATTCTCCTAGGTACACCTGGACACAGTTTTTCTTGGTTGTTGGCAGATAGGATGTTCCAAGCTTCTTGAAGAATTCTCCACAGTTCTTCTATCTATTTAGGCTGTCTCAATTGCTTCTGTCTCTTTATGTAATCTCAGACTGACACGATGTTCAGCGGGGGGGGGGGGCTTTGTGGGGGCCATGACATCTGTTGCAGGGCTCCCTGTTCTTCTATTCTAATCTTTCTATTTGCAAAAGGAATGTTTGGGAGTCTAAAATGTATATTTCCTACTGACACACTAAAGCTGAAGATATATATAACCATCTTAAAACAAATGTTTTTGTGAAACATCTTATGTGCATAAGACTGTTGCACAGTACTGTACATTTGCAACATTTAACAAATTAAATATTACATCAAATTACCCCACATTGACATTTTTTATATTGCACGCAATGATGCACCCATGGATCAGGAATATTTTGCTGTGTATAGTGGCAAACAAGTGTTTAAAGAAGTCCTGTGGAAGTTTTTGGTGGTCTTTATTGTTTTGGAGAGAAAACAAAGCTGTTGAAGCCTTCCCTACTAGTCAAAATTGCATTCCAGATATCTTGAGTTTTGTCAAGACAAAGCCTGTAACGCTTAGTGCACTAAAAGATACAGCTGCCTACTGAAGATTCCAGCTAAGTTTTGGCTCTGTTTTGTACAACTGCAATGCTTTTGTAGGCGTGGTTGATCTGCCCGAGTAACGGTGCAGGCCACACTTCTGCGAGAAAGGAAAAAGAGCCTCGTGCCAAAACGGTAAAAGCGTCGAGGTGGGCGATTTCCCTTCCAGCGTTTTCTCTCGTGTTGACTTATTGATCCGCAGTGATCAGGCGCATTTCCGATTTATCTGCGGCGTTACACGTTAGTCCATGCGCGAGTTGTAACTTTGTAGCTACAGTAGATGTTTTATTTGAATTGCAAATCGCAACGCACATTCGCTGGATAGTCATATCAGATTTTAACCTCTGAAAATCAACGAGCTACAATGTCACACGTTGATAAAGGGCCGACAAATGACTCGGAAAAGAAGACTGAATCGGCCGAAGACAGTTCACCAGGGGACATGGAGGTGCCCAAAACAAAATTATTTGATGCCAAGGCAGTCTTATGGACATTTGGGAAATGTCTCACCGCCTTGTTGCCCGTCTACCTAGCTGGTTACTATCGCATGAGCACTAGTTTGGTGGTGTTCGGGATGATGGTTTACTCAGGATGGAAACATACTCGTGAAGCGAAGGAAGCGAGACTAAGATCCGCAATACAGTTAATCAACGATGAACAAGAATACATGTCGTCCAAATCATTTCGAAGTAGAAGAGACCTGCCTTCTTGGGTAAGAAAGCAACGTGCATGACACACACACAAAAAATAATAATTAATAAATAAATAAATAATAATAAAATAATAATAATAATGTGTGTTTGGCTATCTAAAAGAAAAAGATATAAACGTCCAAATAAGGACACTCATATTCACTTTATGTATTTTCTCATTATGCAACAGCTGAATCGCTACGAATACCTAAAATGATTAGTGATGTCTGAATGTGCGAACAAATTGTTCTTTTGAATCGGTTCGTTTCGATGATTCATCCGAACCGATTTGCTCAGACAAATGTTAAGTGGGTGACGTTTTGTAGCTAACCATAAATAACACATAATCTATTCGAAAGCATCATTTTAACTCAAAAATTATTTTACCACGAAAGTGAAACGTAAAGTGCCGCGTGAGGATTTCAGGGGACACGAGTGATGACTCGAAAGAATGGGCGAATCGGTTCGTTTTGGAATCTGTCTGAACGAACCGACTCGCTCAAATGAATCAGACTCACGCGGAGTGTTTTGGCCTGTTGGTGGCGCTGTTCCTGTGGGAGTCTTGCAGCATATTAGAAACCTCATATATGGTTAAATCTTCAACGTCCAAATCTGCCTGAATGCATTGTTGATTTGTCATCCCCGCTCAACTTCACAGATATTAAAACGAATTAATTCTATATTTGGTCATGTCTCATGGCTACCATGTGGTGAAATAGGCTATGCATGTTACAGAGAGGTTTTGCAATGAACAATTAAATATATAGCCACGTTTAACTATTTGATATTTTATTTTATTTACTTTTATTTTATTAATTAATTTTATTGTTTTTTTTTCCCATTTTAATGCAGATGTTTCATGTATCTATGTTCTTCCATTTTAAAAAAAGTGTAGGCTCAAATGGTATGTGAAAAACAGACTTTTAATAACTTAATAGTATAATGAAAATGGAGGAAAAACATCTACGATAGACTGAGGTGGTTTACATGAGCTCTCTGTTGTTTTCATCTTCATAACCACATCCTTATGTGATACAAAAACCCCTTGTCTCTGTACCTATAAGTCTGTTTTTACTCTTTCTTTATAATTTCAGGTAAATTTTCCAGATGTTGAGAAGGTTGAATGGCTAAACAAGGTAAATCAGTCAAAATGATGATTTCTTGAGATGCAATATGTAAAATCAAACCTGTAATCCCATGTTTTGCCCATCCATACCTTTCCATACTGCCCCGCCCTACATAAAACCCCTCCCTTATGTCACAACAGCTGTCACTGCCCACCCACGCACATGGTGAAGAAAAGCCTTGAGTGTTATTATTATGTTGGCTTGATGAAGCCTACATACTGTTATTCTGGAGACTTTGTTTAGGGCTTTCCGAAATCCCAAAACCAAGACCAAAATGATCAATTGTAACTCCTCCTACAGCTGTCAAGATACATCCACCAAGCTTGGCACAAACCTTCAGACTGTTCTCACCCACGTTGCTGTTTCTTTTTGAACTGTTTGGAATAACTGTTTGGTTTTCACACAACAAAAGATCAAATACCCGAAAAACCCCATAGACTTACATTGACGGAATTTTCAAACAGCCAACGGAATGCCCTTTAATTCAAACCAAAGTCTTTCTACCAAGTCAGTCCACTGCCGGCCATCTATGGAACGCTCTCGGGAGGTTATTTCCAGTCATGCCAGTTCAGCTCTTATCTACCTGAATGGGGAAACACCGAAATCTCAAAAACGGTTGGCCAAGGGGCCTGGGTAGCTCAGCGAGTATTGACACTGACTACCGCCCCTGGAGTCGTGAGTTTGAATCCAGGACTTGCAGAGGGACTCCAGCCAGGTCTCCTAAGCATCCAAATTGGCCCGGTTGCTAGAAAGGGTAGAGTCACATGGGGTAACCTCCTCGTGGTCGCTAATAATGTGTGGTTCTCACTTTCGGTGGGTCGCGGAATAGCTTGAAGCCTCCACATGCGCTATGTCTCTGCGGTAACGCACTCAACAAGCCAAGTGATAAGATGCGCGGACTGACGGTCTCAGACACGGAGGCAACTGAGATTCGTCCTCCGCCACCCGGATTGAGGCGAGTCACTACGCCACAAGGACTTAGAGTACATTGGGAATTGGGCATTCCAAATTGGGGTGAAAAAGGGGAGGGAAAAAAGAAACGGTTGGTCAAGATTACAATCAAAGAACATATTTCAAATCAGCAATAAAATTTGATAATATTGGAATCATAAATTATCATGGTGGTATTTGTTATTGATTGTAATTAATGCTGATTAAAAAAAGAAACAAAGTCAAAATGTTACAGTAATTGTACCATTACATACAATGTTACTGCAGTTGTACAATAACATGTATATTACAGTACTGAAATTGAGATTTTTGCGAATGACATGAATGAGCATTAGGATGGAAAATGTGCAAAAAGTCTCAAAATATGCTCCATTTTCTTCTTTTTTAAATTTTTTTTATTATTATTTAGATTTTGGGGTGAATTATGACCTGAATATTATTTTGAGAGATTCACCCTCTGTGGGTTTTTTTTTTTTCCTCAGGGAATGTTAGTAGAATGACTGTAATAACATTGTTATAGATCATTATTCTCTGAAATATTCAGGCTTTTAAGTTCTTTATCAGTGACTCACAAGGCAGACATTTTACACTGGCAGTTATCCCAGCCGAGCCGAAAATCAAGAGACCGTACCCTTGTCTTACCCAGCATCATGAGGTCTGGTTGACTCACAATGCTATTTAAGAAATCTGTGGTTTCAGAGACATGTAACCAATCATAATCCAGTGCTTTAGCTTCTGTTATCATCTCCGCAAACAACAACAACAAGTCTCTATAGTAACAAGGCAAACACAAATGGCTCAGTGTAAACAGCTGCAAGAGGAGCAGAGAATGAGCGTGGGTGTTGAAAGTAAAGAACTAGGTCAGATCTGTCTTTATATAGTCCCCCAAACCCGATGCATAAAATCAAGTCCCTACGTCACATTACAAAAGTAAAATGGGTTGCAAAAATGATCTTAACCCAAAGAGCTCATCGTCATATGAAGAAATTTATAATATGAAATGTTTTTTCCTTTTCTCCTAATTTTCAGGTAATCCAGCAGGCCTGGCCATTTATTGGTCAGTATTTGGAGAAGTTGCTCACAGACACCATTGCTCCATCAATCCGTGGATCCAGTGCTCATCTACAGACGCTCAGCTTCACGAAGATAGACTTTGGTGACAAGGTCATACAAGGACACTCATACATTATACTGTACAGCATACTTATTAATAGAGTACAGAGAATAATATTTCAATTTAAAGGGATAGTTCACCCAAAATGAAAATTCTTTCATCATTTACTCACCCTCATGCCATCCCAGATGTGTACAGTTATGCTCAAATGTTTGCATACCCTGGCATAAATTGTGAAATGTTGGCATTGATTTTGAAAATATGACTGATCATGCAAAAAAAACTTTAAGGATAGTGATCATATGAAGCCATTTATTATTTGGCTCCATTTTAAATCATAATGGTATCAGAAATCACCCAAATGGCCCTGATCAAAAGTTTACATACCCTTGAATGTTTGGCCTTGTTACAGACACACAAGGTGACACACGCAGGTTTAAATGGCAATTAAAGGTTAATTTCCCACACCTGTGGCTTTTTAAATTGCAATTATTGCCTGTGTATAAGTAGTCAATGAGTTTTTTAGCTCTCATGGATGCACTGAGCAGGCTAGATACTGAGCCATGGGGAGCAGAAACGAACTGTCAAAAGGCCTGCGTAACAAGGTAATGGAACTTTATAAAGATGGAAAAGGATATAAAAAGATATCCAAAGCCTTGAAAATGCCAGTCAGTACTGTTCAATCACTTATTAAGAAGTGGAAAATTCAGGGATCTCTTGATACCAAGCCAAGGTCAGGTAGACCAAGAAAGATTTCAGCCACAACTGCCAGAAGAATTGTTCGGGATACAAAGAAAAACCCACAGGTAACCTCAAGAGAAATACAGGCGCTCTGGAAAAAGATGGTGTGGTTGTTTCAAGGAGCCCAATACGACGATACTTGAACAAAAATGAGCTGCATGGTCGAGTTGCCAGAAAGAAGCCTTTACTGTGCCAATGCCACAAATGACAACACCTTGACACACCTCACAGCTTCTGGCACACTGTAATTTGGAGCGACGAGACCAAAATAGAGCTTTATGGTCACAACCATAAGCGCTATGTTTGGAGAGGGGTCAACAAGGCCTATAGTGAAAAGAATACCATACCCACTGTGAAGCATGGTGGTGGCTCACTGATGTTTTGGGGGTGTGTGAACTCTAAAGGCACGGGGAATCTTGTGAAAATTGATGGCAAGATGAATGCAGCATGTTATCAGAAAATACTGGCAGACAATTTGCATTCTTCTGCACGAAAGCTGCGCATGGGACGCTCTTGGACTTACGACAATGACCCTAAGCACAAGGCCAAGTTGACCCTCCAGTGGTTACAGCAGAAAAAGGTGAAGGTTCTGGAGTGGCCATCACAGTCTCCTGACCTTAATATCATCGAGCCACTCTGGGGAGATCTCAAACGTGCGGTTCATGCAAGACGACCAAAGACTTTGCATGACCTGGAGGCATTTTGCCAAGACGAATGGGCAGCTATACCACCTGCAAGAATTTGGGGCCTCATAGACAACTATTACAAAAGACTGCACACTGTCATTGATGCTAAAGGGGGCAATACACAGTATTAAGAACTAAGGGTATGCAGACTTTTGAACAGGGGTTATTTCATTTTTTTTGTTTTATGATTGTGCCATTCTGTTATAACCTACAGTTGAATATGAATCCCATAAGAAATAAAAGAAATGTGTTTTGCCTGCTCACTCATGTTTTCTTTAAAAATGGTACATATATTACCAATTCTCCAAGGGTATGCAAACTTTTGAGCACAACTGTATGACTTTCTTTCTTCTGCAGGACACAAACGTAGATTTTTAGAAGAATGTTTTTACCTCTGTAGGTCCATACAATGCAAGTGAATGACCAAAATGTTGAAGCTCCAAAAAGCATATTCAGGCAACATAAAAATAATCCATAAGACTCCAGTGGTTTATTCCATGTCTTCTGAAGTGATCCAATCGATTTTGGGTGAGAACAGACCAAAATTGAACTCCTTTTTCATTATAAATCTTGACATCTGCAGTCTCTCTGGCGATCATTATTTCAACCTCGATTACACTTCCTAGGACCATCTAGCACATGCGTCAAGCACTAGGAAGTGTAATCGAGCTTCATATCCTGATGGTGCAAGAGGTACAGTAAAAAAGGAGTTATATTTTGATCTGTTCTCACCCAAAACTGAATAGCTTTAACAATCTCATGGGTGGAAATGCATCTCAAAGTTTTTGTGCCAAAATACAGTTTAACCACAGTTTTAAAAAGATATTTGTAAATGTCATGTTCCTTTTAATAGTGTTACTCTTTTAATGTCTAAAAGTAGAGTTAGGGGAGACCGAGGTTAGTTCATTTTTTACTCCAGTGTTTCTCAGAGTAGACTTATTTTTTTTAATCAATGTCTGCAACGCCACATACCTTTTAAGTTTTTGCTACAAAAAAAAAAGAACATTTTCAACTTTATTGTCCAGGATTTTTTTTTTTTTGAACTTTTGTGACAACCTGCCCCAATTTCAAAAATACTTTTTTTTTAAAAAACAGTCTTTTGAATACATTGGTCAAACTAAGAGATAGTCTAAGCGAGTCGCTCAAAGCAAACAGAGCAATTTTCAAAGTGCCACAGAAAGACAGTGCTTACAGTTTTCGAGAAAATGAACCTATGAATGGCTTACTTATAGTTGTCTCGCATTTTAAGTTGGACTAGGAGAAAGTATTTTAACACAGAAAAAGTTAGGTACATACTTCAGCTTTAAATGGTTTGGATGATGTTATGATCATGTACATTTTTATGCTTGATGGAAACTCTTTGTATCCTACAACAGAACGCTTGTGTTTGTATTATACAGGCTATGAAGGTAGTAGGAGTGAAGACTCATACAGAAAACGAAAAAGGTCAAATTCTGCTTGACGTTTACATCAGGTGACTTCTCAATCTATTTACACTACATTTGAGATTCTCTTTGATGTTGACTTGCACAACATGAGGGCCTATAATGAGTGAATTGTCTCTTGTGAACTCTCTGAAGTGAAGGAGTGCTCTAAAAGCCTTCTGTATTCAGTATTGTGTGTCTATTTCACGAGCCAACAAAACAAATCTTGACGATTTTGCAGCCAGATCAGATTTTTTCAAAAAGACCCAGTTAATCAAAGTTGTGTGGCATTTATCCATGTCTGTTAGCTTTGAGGTGCAAAAGTACTTCCACAAGTTGACAAAATAAACTTTTAGCAGATATACACATTTAATATGTACAGTCTTTTTCTTCTGAGAAAATGGACGAAAAATATTAATGACTCATCTTGTTTGCAGGGCAACTTACTATTTTTTTGGCCTTTAAATTCTCCCCATATACCCAGTTATGGTTTTTCTGGGCTATAAATTAAAGGCTATTGGCTATTTGTTAAAAAGGACAAGACCTTCAATAGCCGCGTTTCCACTATTGGGCCAAATTAGGGCGTGCTAGTGCGTGCCAGGGCCAGTTGCGCACTGTCACGTCCGGGGCTTCATTGTGCCTCCTCGGGGCCAGTGACCTTTGGCCCTCCGATTACAGTCAATGTCAAAGGCGGAGTTTCGCTGAGTCATGTCAGATGTTTCAGCACCAAGATCGCCAGACTTGCAGGTTGTGTATCCTGCGCACAACGGTACAGGTTCGGAAATAATAAAAAAATTGCAGGCACAGTACAAATCCGTTAAAACGCACAATGGACAAAGCGGTACCCAAAGGAAGAACTTTCCATGGTTTGAGGGTGGGTTTTAGGGCAGAGCTGCAGGGCTATTGGCCCGATGGTGGAAACGCAGATCGACTTTGGTGTAACGACTCGAGGTCCGAGGTTGTTGGCCCAGGCTGGCCAGTTGATAGCCCTGACGCGCACTTGCCTGATAGTGGAAAAGCGGCTAATATGTTTCAACCCAACTTCCAGTTTCAATAGGAAATACATCAGCACAGTAAAGAAAACTGCATTCGTTAAACCATTTTAAACATGTGAGACAGTGATGTTAAGTGAACAAACTACTGTATATTTATTATTGTTTTGGGACAAATTCAGCTGAAGTCTTTAGGATATCTTATTTGATTGTGTGGTGTTGACATATTAAGACAATGTCTGATGTTTCGTCTTCATCTCTTTGCAGTTACGTAGGGGATGTTGAGATAAATGTGGAGGTGAAACGGTATTTCTGCAAAGCTGGTGTGAAAGGAATACAGGTGGGTTCAGGTGTCTGTCAGTGTGAGTTAGGAATTTGTCGTCATAGAAACACACATTCCAGATTTTCATATTTTCTGCACCCTGTATATTTATATACTTTACAGATTAATCCATTAAAAGCATGTTAATCATGCAAGTTATTTTGTATACCGCAAAAATTCAATATATCGTGCAGCTTCACTGGTCACCACTATATTTTTAATTTGGGATGGCAGTCTGCCATCCGCCCATGTAATCTCCAGAGAATGATTAAAAGTGCCCTGTGATTGATGCATGAACAACGCTGAGAAAAGTAACAGGTGCCATATGACAATGCCGTTTATGCGTAGCTTCTTTATATGATAAAGTCATTTCTATGAGGTAAAATGCCCAAATGTTAGTTGGGACATTTTCCATTTTCTGAAAGTTGTTAGGGACTCTGAGAGTTGGTCTCACCCCTGCCTAAATCTACATGACACTACTTACATTTACATCTATGCATTTGGCAGACGCTTTTATTCAAAGCAACTTACAGTGCACTTATTACAGGGACAATCCCTCCAGAGCAACCTGGAGTTAAGTGCCTTGCTCAAGGACACAATGGTGGTGGCTGTGGGGATTGAACCAGCAACCTTCTGATTACCAGTTATGTGCTTTAGTCCACTACACCACCACCACACTTGTACTTGGCAAATAAGTAAATGAATGGGCATGAAATAATGATTTGAGTTGTAATTATGTTGTTATGTGAGAAGAAAGAGGCCGCGTAGTCTCCAGAAACAGCTGAATTCAACCTCTGGTTTGCGTCGAATTTCTCTTAAGATGTATATTGTGAAAATGTCTGTCTGACTGCACATAATCCCACTCATTACACAACGAGTTGTTTGTTTTTTACAAATATTTGACTGCTGTATGGCACAACTGACCAATCAGAATAGAGTATTCTAGTGAGCTGTGGAAAAAACAGTAGAACTGATAGACAGTCCCACTTACTGTAGAAATGAAGTAATAAGAATATTCCTATTTCTCTCTCACAGCTCCATGGAATGATGCGTGTGATTTTGGAGCCTTTGATTGGCAACGTCCCAATCGTGGGCGCCGTGACTATGTTCTTTATTCAAAGGCCTGTAAGTAACTCTAAACATATTCTACACACCTAAAAATAAAGGTTCTTAAGGTTCTGCACCAAAGTTCAGCAAAAACAGTTTTTTTAAATGGCACATAATGAACTTAATTTCCTAAATTAATAAAAAACTGTTTTAATGAAAATTTGTGTCCTTAATGTTTTGTATTATGTAGTAAAATTTATATAAAAGCATTAAGGCCTAACAAAACTCTTTAGCCGTGACTGTATCCACAATATATTGCTTAATTATAGGTGCTTCATGTATCATCTGTTATCAGAGAAAAAAGGTGAAGCCCTCCTTTGAGGTTCTTTGAAAGACCAGTACAAGGATGGTTTTTCTTAAGAACCATACATCTTTAAAAAGATGAATGAAACCTGGCTTAAAAACTTTTTTGGGAACATTGGGGCTGTCGCGATTATGAAATTTGGCTGACGATTAATTGTCAAACAAATAATTGTGATTATGACGATTAATTGTCTCTTTTAGGGCTGTAACGATTAATTGTCATATAAATTGTCATTTCAAATTTATCTTCAAATATACAAATCAAATGATAAAATAGGGATATATGATTTCCTTTTAAGGCTTTAAAAAACGTACGAATGACATGAAAAATAATGTTTTAAATATCAAAGTATTTCTAAATACTTAAAATATGTTTTTTTGGTCAACTTTAGTTTCGGTCAATTTTACATTTACACTGCTGCATACCTGCCAACATCGGATTGTGAAAAATAGGGAGATTTATTTTTGTGGTGCGAGGAACGGCAGCTGGTGGAGTTTTTGGTGTCCCCCTAGGGTAAGATGGTGCCCCTGTAGGGAGTAGGTAAACCACGCAGACTGCGCAATATACGTATAGGGAGCGACAGTACCGGTCAGTAATATACCTGGTCCCTTACCACATCCTTCACAGTTTTAGCAATAAATGCTTTTTGAGTTATTATTAATAAAATTGAATATCCTTTCTTAAATGCTGAGAACATTTTGGACCCATGACTTGACCCATGAAAAATACTTTCTTCAGTTATTTATCTTCTTTAGCTTCTTTATGTATACATCTGTGTTGGTTTGTACAGTATGTATTTTTATAAAGAATTTTGTTATATACTTTATTATTAAATTGTTTTCCTTTACATTTACTTCTTGTCTTTATATCTCAGTGATTGTATTCATACATTGTTGAATCTGTGTAATTTTGTACATTTTATTGAACATTTATATAGAACCTTCTGTTTTTAAATTAAAAAAATCCAATTTTAGCACAATATGTGGACTTTTCAGACGGTCCCTTACCACAACCTTCACAGTATTAGCACGTTTCAGCACAATGTGTGGACTTTTCAGATGACCCCTTACACACATATAAAAAATTTCCAATTTATATAATTGTTAAATTAACAATCTGGAATTATTTAGCCATGATGCCATCTGACTAGCTTATGGGACAAATCACATCCCATATTGATTCGATACAGGACGCATCATTTCATATTTAAATAAGGGACGATCCCGTATGAGTGAAGTGTGACTGCAGAAAATCGTGAGTTTATCGGTAGAAAATGTGAAGCGGGAGGAGGCATGGAAAAATGGGAGTGTTGGCAGGTATGCTGTTGTTTTTGAAAATCCTCTATTTTATATCATATATATATATATATATATATATATATATATATATATATATATATATATATATATATATATTAAATAAAAAATAAATATAATTTTTATATATTTTTTATTATATTTATATTATATTATGCAGTAGTAAAATATTTCTATGCTAATTTCGTCACTTTCACAAGTTATTTTAATGCTTCTTGATTAAATCCACGAGCCCTTATTTCTCATGAAGCAAAACCTTTCATCATTGTATCAGGGGCGGTTCTAGAGGGGGACCTGGGGTGGCCGCGGCCCTCATGTGCCGTAAATAAATATATTAGTTTTATATTAATCATGTAATGCTTTGCCTCTCATCATTTTCTCCGTCCACTCTTGTCTTCTTCATCCTTATTAGAAACTGAACATAAATTGGACGGGTTTGACCAACTTGCTGGATATTCCAGGACTCAAGTGAGTTACAGTCATTAGAAATACACAAAACTCTTTTATTCAGTTCATTAACACTCAGTTTCACTGTGTTTCTTTGTGTTTTATTGTGTGTTAGTGTGATGTCAGACACTAAGATCATGGATGCGATTGCCTCATTCCTGGTGTTGCCCAATCGTCTTACTGTTCCTCTAGTGCCAGACCTGCATGTTGCACAACTGCGCTGCCCACTGCCGAGGGTAATTGGGAAACTTTCCAATGACTTCTAATGTTTTATACTGAGCTAATGTAATATTCTATCCCCAAATCTCTAAATAAATAAAAAATACTGGATTTTCACAAAGTTTTCAAGCTTTTCCAGTTTATTATTCTTTATTTGTCTCTCATCCTCTCTAAAGGGAGTTGTGCGTATTCACCTGTTAGAGGCAGATGGTCTGGCCGCGAAGGATAACTATGTGAAGGGTGTGATAGCGGGCATGTCTGACCCGTACGTTCTACTGAGAGTGGGACCACAGAGTTTCAAATCACGGCATCAGGACAACACCCTCAATCCCAAATGGGATGAAATGTATGAGGTAGGTGGAACAAAACCACACCTGAAAGTATTTACATACTCTTACAAATGCACACTTACCAAACACACTCCTCCCTTCACCTCTGTCTGAAACAAGCAGAAACATATGGTATGAGATATTCATCTGCACATTATATTAATTAGAGGTTGACTGATAGTGGATTTTGCCAATACTGATAACTAAGGTGGTGGAAAAGGCCGATAACCGATTAATCGGCAGGTAGTTTTTAAAAGGGAATTATTGAATTTAAAAAATGTCTTAGTCTTTCTGTGACGTGTGTAACCTGTCCTGCTCAACCCCTCCGAGCGGGTTTAGAACCGGCCTCTCCGGCATGGGAGGCGGGCGTGCTAACGAGGATGCTAAAGGCTACAGCCTCTAGTGTCAGTCGCTAGTGCGCCTCTTGAGGCCAGGGTAGTGAGGTTTATACACTGCACAGCTACCTACCAGCTGGTTTCCGTCACACTCACCCCCCTAAACCTCACTCCTATCCGGGTCACGGCACCACTGTAACCGGTGCTACTTGATCCGCTCCGAGCGGCTTTAGAACTGCTGTCTCCGGCATGGGAGGCGGGTGCGCAAACGAGGAGGCTAAAGCCTCTAGCGTCAGTCGCTAGTGCACCTCCTGAGGCCAGGGGAGTGAAGTTTACACATACCGCACAGCTATCACATAGCAGCTGGCTCCCATTACACGGGCACAGACATTGATGCTGCAAGAGTCCAAAATGAGTAAAATCCTAGATGCGTTTTTGGTGTGCAACCAAAATCCCAATAATAACCAGAAAAAATAAAGATCTGGTACATTATGCTGGACTTCTAATTATAAACAAGCCCGAAATAACCCAGGGACTCTTATTTTGAAATGTCCAGCTCACACAAACACAAGGTAAACAAAACATGCGATCTTACAATCATGTAAAATGTCTTACAATAGAAACACTACTAAGTAAACATTGTCATTAAGGCAAGAAAAATACTGCATGAGCAGTAATTAATTAAAAGTAGATCATCATTTATCAATAGAAGATCATCACCGATCGCTTGTCAATTGTCATATGTGTCTTTTTATATAATAATTCGCATTAAAAATCATGAATTAGTACATAAACAGTGATGGTGACCGAGTCTTGGCTACGTTGCAATGCTCCATTGTAAACATTTACCAAAATTAAAGTTTTAGTTGCCTATATATTCACCAGATGAAGAGTTTTGGCCACCGATTAACATGGAGCAATTTAAAAAACAAAACAACTATCGGTGTCATTTTTTGCTGATAACGATAGTTCTAAAAAGCAGCTATCGGCACTGATTAATCGGTAAAACCGATATATAGGTCGACCTCTGATATTAATATGTTAATCTAAATCAAAACCTTTCAAAACTGGTTCCTGAATTTAGATTTAAAGGATTCGAGATTTAAGCTGGTTGTTTGTTAGCCCTTTGCAATAGTGACCAAAGTATCAGTCAGTCTGATTAATTGGTAAATACTGGGCCACTTTGAGATTATTGGCATTGCCCGATTAAGTGTTAGTTCCTGTTTTGTCAGTTCCAAAATCTACCGACAGCCTTGTTGATGGATAATGCACTTTTTTCTGTTTTCTGTTTTTAAATGTTTTGGAGTTAATGTTTCAAGAAATTTTGTGAATTTTTTGTATAAATACTGTGTTGTTTAATAATGTAAATACTGTAATGTTTAAAATTCATTCATTTGCCATGATTATATTCAGTGTCAAATTTAAGTGTCATATCGGATATTAGCCACCAGTCATTGAAAAATTAATATCGGTCAACCACTAATTTGTAAAACTTCCATTATTAAATAAGCATTGCAGTTCCTTTATTTTAAAAACTATAAGAAATAATCAAAGCGTGAAAGTAGAACAGGGTCAAGTTTATGTAAATTGCCACTTGAAATATGATGAATGTCATAAAGTCTGATCTTTGTGTGTCCTTTGTGTTTCTGTTTGTAAAGTTTATAACTATGTTACGCCACATTTCATCATTTGTAACCCATGCTGTTAATGTAGGGTGTGTGTTTGGTGTTACATGCATGTGTGTGTGTCTGTCAGGTCATTGTTCATGAGGTGCCTGGTCAGGAGCTTGAGGTGGAAGTGTTTGACAAAGATCCCGATCATGATGATTTCCTGGGCAGGTACCATATCAGGGCTCGTCTTGTTTCAATTCCCTCTTTCATTCAGTCATTTAAAGGGGCTATATTGTTTCGTACATTTCATGAAATCCACTTATAATGTTAAAGAAATATTCCGGGTTCAATACAAGTTAAGCTCAATCAACAGCAATTGTGGAATAATGTTGATTACCACAAAAATTAGTTTCAACTCATCCCTCCTTTTCTGTAAAAAAAAAAGAAGCAAAAAACAACCGGTTACAGAGAGGCACTTACAGTGGAAGTGAATGGGGCCAATTTTTGGAGAGGTTAAATGAAGAAAGTGAAGCTTATAATTTTACAAAATCACTTACATTAATTCTTCTGTTAAAACTCATATATTATTAGAGCTGTGAAGTTGTTTTACT
Organism: Myxocyprinus asiaticus; assembly: GCF_019703515.2. NCBI lineage: Eukaryota > Metazoa > Chordata > Actinopteri > Cypriniformes > Catostomidae > Myxocyprinus > Myxocyprinus asiaticus. Next base: position 46,423,045 of record NC_059355.1, read on the forward strand.
TTAAATGTTTCGGTCGTTTTAGGGTTTTAGGCTTTGATGACATTACATCGTCATGGCAACAAAGTTGTAAAATTGGCTATAACTTTACACAGAAAAGGTTATTAAGCAATTTTATCATACTAAAATCATGTTAACACGCATATTGTTTATGCCTTGTGGCTATACTTTCAAAAACGTTCGTATTTTAACGTTCCGAAATTGGCCCCCATTCACTTCCATTCTAAGTGCCTCACTGTAACCCCGATTTTTGCCTTTTTTAAAGAAAAGGAGGGACGAGTCAAAAGTTATTTTTTGTGGGAATCAATATTATGCCACAAATGCTGTTTATTGAGCTTAAAGGGGTGGTTCACCCAAAAATGAAAATTCTCTCATCATTTACTCACCCTCCTGGCATCCCAGACGTGTTTGACTTTCTTTCTTCTGCAGAACACAAATTAAGATTTTTCGAAGAATACCTCAGCTCTGTAGGTCCTCACAATGAAAGTGAATGGGTGCCTAAATTTTGAAGCTTCAAAATACACATAAAGGCAGCATAAAAGTAATCCATATGACTCCAGTGGTTAAATCCATGTGTTCAGACACGATATGATAGGTGTGGGTGAGAAACAGATCAATATTTAAGTCATTTTTTGTCATAAATTCTCCTCTCTCCCCAGTAGGGGCGATATGCAATTAGAATGTTAATCACCAAAAACAGAAGGAGAAGTGAAAGTGAAGGAAAAAGGACTTAACTATTGATCTGTTTCTCACCCACACCTATCATATCGCTTCAGAAGACATGGATTTAACCACCAGAGTCGTTTGGATTACTTTTATGTTGCCCTTATGTGGATTTTGGAGCTTCAAGATTTTGGCACCCATTCACTTGCATTGTATGGACCTACAGAGCTGAGATATTCTTCTATATTCTTCTATATCTTCGTTTGTGTCCTGCTGAAGAAAGAAAGTCATACACATCTGGAATAGCATGAGTTGTGAGTAAATGATTTTCATTTATGTGTGAACTATCCCTTTAACTTGTATTGAACCCGGAATATTCCTTTAACCAAAACCAGTCATAATTTATTTCGTCATGATTTAAGTATGAAATGGCAATTAATTAGAATTTAACGGGCTGTTTCTGCTGCTGTGCCTTAAAGAGCTCCATGTAAATTGCAGATGTTATGACATCACAGCCATGAATATTTCTGGACGAGATGCTTTTGCTGCTCCCAATAAATTATGTTTTTGGACTGGGGAGAGAATTTTGTGTTCTGAAAGTTGTTATATTTTTTTCATAGTCTAGCTTTATTTCAAAAGGTCGACATTTTTTTTTTAACCAGTTGGACATGAGTACATACCACAGCTTTCTGCATATTTTTGTGTTTGTTATTGTTTCTCTTTCTCTTGTGTGCAGGACAAATTTAGACTTGGGTGTTGTGAAGAAATCTAAAATTGTTGATGAGGTGAGAGGCTTTGCTTGTTTTACTTGCTTATTTATTATAATAATTATAATTAATAATTTTCTTTATTTATCACACATTATACATTTTTGCACATATACAGTGAAATTCTTCTTTTTCACATTATTGAACATCGGTGTCTTTTATCATTGTGGTAAAAAGCTACTTTATTTAATTGCATCAGTCTCTGTTATAGTGTTTCTTTTTGGTCATTGATTGTTTCTTTATTGTGTTTTAATGTCCCCAATGTAGTGGTTCAATTTGAAGGACACTAATACAGGACGGGTTCACCTCAGACTGGAGTGGCTGACACTAGAAGCCAACACAGAGAGACTGGAAGAGGTCAGGCGGCACACAAACGTACTCACACACAAAATAACTCAGAATACTACAGATGGGTGTGCCAGAGCCGGAGTTACCTTCTTCACCCATGCAAACTTGGAGTTCTAGAGATAACAAGCTTACTTTACACACTCATTAGTGTCAAACACAGAACAAATGCACACAAATAATTTCTGACATTCGGATTGCTCCACCCTCAGTTACTGACATTGACTACTTTGCCCTCATTTCTCTCTCTCTCTCTCTCTCTCTCTCTCTCTCTCTCTCTCTCTCTCTCTCTCTCTCTCTCTTTCTCTCTCAGGTTCTGAGGAGAAATGAAACTGTGGTGAGTAAAACAGCAGACCCGCCCTCAGCAGCCATCTTGGCAGTGTATTTGGACAAAGCAGAGGCACTTCCTGTGAGTAATACTTTCACTTCCTTTTCCTGCCGCACTCTCTTGTTCATAGTGTGTTTGTGCGTGTTCAAATATTTGGCATAAACCCCACAAATTTTGTTTGATTTCTCTGAAAACAAGATTTAATACCTTATGCCATTCTGCTTCTTCTTAGGGTTAGTCTGTAGTAGTGTTGTCACGATACCAATATTTCAGCAGTCAGTAACGATACCAGTGAAATTTCATGGATTTTGATACCAATTTCGATACGACGGCAAAAGTATGCTAATATGGTAATGTGCTATTGAACACACTCCTTTAGCCTATTTAAAGTTAAATTTCAATGTAATAATTAATTAAAATATATACATGTTTCCTTCAAGTGTGTCTCAATTAAGCATGCATTGCTGAAGTGTTTATAAGCAGGGTGCTACTGAAATCTGATTTAATTTTTCCCACAATTGTTTTATTATTTTTCCAGAATTCCATGTTTTAAAGTTTCATGTAATTTTATCATTAAAATGTTTTCTAATCAAATTCATTCTTAAAACTTTTAACAAGTAAAAAATAGAACAATTACTTTTAAACACACCGTTGCATTTTTTAACAACCTTTTAGTCAGTACAAGAGCACTCTTGCTTGTGTTATAATGCTTCATTTTTATCATAATTACTATTTTCATTATTCATTAATCATTATTATTATTATTATTAATATTATAATTATTATTACTACTGCTACTACAGTGAATATTACATTTTACTATGCAGTTGTAATATATTTCTGTTGCAATTTCTTCAATTTCAGGTGCCCAGCTTTTATTTTGAATCGTGCTTTTAGTTTGACGTGAGCTTTTATTTTGACGTGTGGTTTTGACGGAAGCTTCACTTCTTCTGACGAGTAAACAGTTCGCTACATGGCCTATTGTGATCGTTAAAGTGCAAATGCTGTGATTTAATGATATAAATATATAGTCTGCATGTGCTGCGTGCTTCACAGTGGATTAGTGCTCTGCTCTATCATCTTATACAATGCGAATGATTCTCAATGTCTGTGGAGTTTTCAGTGTATGAGCGGTCTTCTTCGCAGATTAATTTAAAGCATGCAGCTCGTACAAACTAAGATTGCAGCCTTTCACGCTTTAATAATCACACTAGGACATATCACGATTTTAATTTGATTAATTGACTGTCTATTTCAGTGTAAAAGGAGTAACAGAGCATTTGAAAGCAGTTATGTGTCAGTCAACAGGGCCATTTCTGAGGAAATGGGGGCCATAAGTGAAGTCCTAATAGGAGGCCCCCTGCAATTTAACCCCGCACCCCCACAACCAACCCCTCCAAGCCGGATATTTACATTCTCCCTTCCCTCTCGAGCCACAAGGGGGCCCCCTTGACCTGTCTAATTGAGCCATAACAGATGCCTGATTGTTACTCGCTGCTTTTAGTATATATATATATATATATATATATATATATATATATATATAAAACGATCTTGCTTTGCAGGGGCCCCTGGTAGCTCTGGGGCCCTAAGTGCCCGCTTATAGCTAGAAACAGCCCTGTCAGTCAGACAGTGTGCATGTTGGTGCTCTGTACTACAGGTACTGTAGAAACACTGGTATTGTTACATCTCTCTCCCCCCCCCCCCGACTTGGTACTGAAGTACCGGTACTTTTGACAACATTAGTCTGTAGTATTTATAATTAGCTTTATATGTTGTGCCATCATTTAGATAGCTAAGGCCCGTCTACACCTGGTATTAACACGCATATTGGTTGATCAGTTTGAAACGTAACGACGCTAAAGACAGATGTAAAGGGGGTCTGAAACATTTTTAGATATGCCCACTTCAACCACATTCAGAGTTGGTCTGTTGTGGTTGAAATCGCATGTTAACCACATTGGGCTTACAGCAAAGCATCGCCTGCTCAACTGCTGCACTAAAGCAAGAGTTTTAAATTGTGCCAGTTTCCTTTAAAAGGAAATGTGTGTGTATGTGTGTGTGTGTGTGTGTGAGAGAGAGAGAGAGAGAGAGTGGGAGAGAAAGAGTGCTTCTGGTTTTCCTTTTATGTTTGGCAGCGGACTGACTGACGCCCATTTTGAAGCACAATCACAGGAGGACCACAGCAATGTCTTTACAATAAACAATTCAAAGCTCTTAAAAGTCTCCATTAATTAAAAACATAGTCAAATAGCTCAGGTAGAACACACCGTAAAACCACTCACATGATTTCCCGAATTTACTTGCTATCCAGAATATTTTACTGAAAGTGCAATGGCAAAAGACTTCACCCAGAGATTCATCCTGACACTTTAAACTCTCCAAACCAGTACACACTTCCATCAAGCGAACATTATCCCACAAGCAGTGCTCAACCTAAGAACTGAAGGATAAAAGGAATGTTATGGGTTCAATTTTTTTAAGCCTGACAGAATCTGCAACATGTTGTCGATTACCACAGAAAATAATTTTGAATCATCCCAGATTGTAAAAACAAGCAAAAGTTGTGTATTTAGTAATGCACTTTCAGTGGAATGTCTATGGGGCAAAACATTGCATCGGAAATTAACATTAAAATACACTGTTCACTAAGTATAGCCACAAGATTTTATACATTATACTTGTTAACTTGGAACTGGTGTGACAAAATCACTTTTCTGTGTTTCATTGTCCCACAGGTGAATACCATAGGTTAATGACAAAATAAATGAATGGCAAATAATAAATAATATAATAATAAATAAGAAAATTATACAATGAAAGCTTAACCTGTTTTGAACCCGGAATATTCCTCTAAATTAGCACTCATACAGTACATGTCAAATTCATTGCATACAGTATACACTCACCGAGCACTTTATTAGGAATACTATGGTCCTAATAAAGTGCCCATCATGGTCTTCTGCTGTTGTAGCCCATCCAACTCAAGATTCGACGTGTTGTGCATTCTGAGATGCTATTTTGCTCACTATAACTCTACATAGTGGTTATCTGAGTTACCATTGCCTTCCTGTCAGCTCGAGCAAGTCTGGCCATTCTCTGTTGACCTCTCTCATCAACAAGACATTTCCATCCACAAAACTGCCACTCACTTGATGTTTTTTGTTTTTGGCACCATTCAGAGTAAATTCTAGGGACTGGTGTACGTAAAAATCCCAGGAGATCAGCAGTTACAGAAATACTCAAACCAGCCCATCTGGCACCAACAATCATGCCATGGTCCAAATCGCTGAGATCACAATTTTTCCCTATTCTGATGGTTGATGTGAAGATTAACTGAAGCTCCTGACCTGTATCTGCATCTGACCATTTTATGCATTGCACAGCTGCCACACGATTGGCTGATTAGATAATTGCATGAAAAATAAAGTGCTCAGTGAGTGTATAAATGTATAAATAATTTTTATTAATCATGGATTTTGACCTTAATGTTCTCGTAATTACTTTACCGCTGGTTTGCATCAAATGAAATGCATTAGTTAGGTATGGTTAACAAGTTGTTTACTAAGGTTGAAAAACCATTATCAAACTGATTATTCAGTAAATGCATGTATTAAACAATAAAAAAAAATTTGAAACAGAAAATATAAATTAATAGCATGTTATTTTTATATGCTCTATTAAGCTATAAACAATCTAGTAACAATGTTTTTTTTAAAATAAGTCATTAACTATAAACTAATGTTTTACAAATACTTTATTCTGTGTAGTTATTATAAAGTTAGTGTACTTGTTCACCAAGTCAGCAAAAGTGTCAGTGAAGTTTATGCTTGAGATGGAATATGAGACAAGTGATGTTTGAAGACAACAAAGGAAAATTCAGGTAAACATCACTTGCGAGCAGAATATTTTTTTTTTTGCCGTCATTTCCAATCAAACTGAGATTTTTCCAAATCATGCAGAAAGTGTGAAAATATTTAATTGTGTGGATTTAAGGTCTATAAAATGTTAGCTTTGAAATTAGACTTATAAAGAAAGAGGAGTCTGCTACTTTATTTCAATAACATCAAAAATGTCATTTCCACCCCAGAATTCTATTTAACACAACACAGAATTTAAGATGTTCTGAAAATGACACTGTGGTGGGAATGTTCATGACTTTTGTGACATAAACCTCCTCATTGTTAGTAGACAAATTAAATGAACTAGTGAGAGTGTGACTTTACTTTCTAGAAGTTCACAGTGCTAAAAGTGCCCGAAGTTGAAGAAACACTTGTATATGTTTGTTTTTAAGTGCATGTGTATGTTACTTATGTTTTCAGATGAAGAAAGGCAATAAGGAACCCAATCCTATCGTGCAACTCTCAGTGCAAGATGTTACTCGTGAGAGCCGGGTAAAAAACACATTTACTATCCATACCAACAATGCCAAAGGGCAACACATCAAACCTTGTGTGACCCATTCTACTGTCTCACTTCCCACCCTTTCTGTTGTTTTCTCTGCCACCTCCCTTCCTCTGTACTCTCTCTCTCTCTCTCTCTCTCTCTCTCTCTCTCTCTCTTCTCTCTCTTTTAGATTTGCTGGAGTACGGTGAACCCTCAATGGGAGGACGCTTTCACTTTCTTCATCAGAGATCCAAACAAACAAGACATTAACGTTCAGGTATGCTTGCATGATGTGCCCCAGCACACTAAAAATGTTTGTCTTCCTCATCTTTTATTCAAAAGTATTAACTTGCTCCGCCCTTTGAAATTACTTTCCTGTTTGAAAGACATTCTGCTCCATTCTGGTGTTTAATGCCCAACTTTTACAATCCGTTACCATTTTTTCCCAGTATTATATATTCAGAATGTGATTTGAGGTGGTTTAAATACATACTACTTAAGCCACATTTCCATTGACTTAAGGCCCCTGCGTACTTCGTACATAATTAATGCAAGAACGTGTGTGACGTTAATTAGATCAAAATCTGGCCAGTTTTTGAGTTCATTTCGCTGGTTCGTAACAGTGTGCCAACCCAAACTTTCAGGAAAACTTTGTACTGCCTGCTAAACTCCTTCTCACTGCCATTGGTCCACATCATCGGTAGGTGTGACCTGGAGCTCGGTCAACATGAACACACCTGGCGTGCAGAGTTAATAGCAAACTGGAGAAAACTTACCAACATATGTACGATCGTTCGGGTAGAGATGTTTTCCAAGAACATGTCATGTGATTATTTTTGTGTGTGTTTTGTTTAATTAGTCTACAAAAGGAATAAAATCTACTTAAGTGCTCTTAAGTGCCCATTCACTCTGTTGTTTGATATGCTGCTTCACTCATGTGCCGTCTGCAGCTGAAACCTGAAATCTGCCCAAATTAAGAAATGCCCCTCTTATCATAATTCTGTCATCTGTATTCCACCCATTAACACTCTTTTATACACCCATCTTTGCAGTAGTATCGGTGTCATCATAAAATACATTAACAGAGTGTAATCGGCGCATATTATGGCGTGTATAGCGTGTTAGCGCATTGGCACCATGAATGCAGAATGTTAACTTGACAAATTACACATTATCAACTGCATATACAGTATATTACTTTAAATCATCATAGAGTGGGTAAAACAGCTTATTTTACTGATCTCGTGTGAATTCTACTCATAGAATTAGAATTCATTGATAACATATTTGTATGTCAAATTAGTTCATGTTTTATATGTAGTCTTGAGCATCCTCATATTTAAATGCTCCTTTAAATGCCCTCCTCAACGGTGTGGTCGGTATCTGAATGTTTGCAGTATGTTCTGCTGTTTCTAACTTCTTTTTGGCTCTGAGTGAAGAAGAACTTCTCCGTGAGTATGCTCTTGGTCTTGCATCTCCCTCTCTCTGTCTCTCAGGTGAAGGATAATGACCGTGTTCAGGCTTTAGGAAGTCTGTCCATCCCTGTTTCCCGTCTTCTGTCTTGTCCTGATCTGACTCTAGATCAGTGCTTTAATCTTGACAGCTCTGGCCCAGAGAGCCGCATCCACATCAACACAGTGCTCAGGGTAAGGGAGTCAGTCACATGATGGTGTACACAATACATTACATAGATCATGACATGAAACAGCGTTACTCTAAGTTAAATTTCATACTCTTAATATGTGGATGTGGACTATCTGTTAGTCAGTGTATGTGATGACGTCATCTCTTACAGGTGCTCTGGTTGGATGAAGATGCTGTTGCATCCTCTCTCCTTTCCAGTGACCCTCTTTCAAAGAGTTCCGCCTCACGCCCGCAGAAGACCACACCCCATTCCAGCTTTGCCACTGAGGTATGGACATCTGCTCCGTTTGTGGCACCATCAACATCTCTATACCATTAAAGGACAAATGATATTATGACCCATTTTTCCTGTAGGGGGTGCTGCGTATCCACCTTGTGGAGGCTCAGGATCTGGTTGCTAAAGACAACCTGATGGGTGGAATGGTGAAGGGGAAGAGTGACCCCTATGTCAAGATCCAGATTGGAGGTGAAACCTTTAAGAGTAATGTGATCAAGGGAAACCTCAACCCCACCTGGAACGAGATGTACGAGGTAGGAGTGCTAGGAAATATAGTGCTAAATCTGCAAGCTTAGAAACTATGGGTATGTTTGGAACGGCATACTAACATGTCACTCAAGATATTTATGCACAAAATTATATTATTTATTTCCATTAATAATATAAAAAGAATTTAATGAATTTAAAATGTATTGTAATGAGGACATGTGACAACAATGTAGCACACTACTGTTTGAAAACATGAAGCGTGCATACTGCATACAATATCGCATACTATTTAAAAAATAAGGGATGTAAGAAGCATTACGCCAGTGTTTTATTCCAAACACTGTGGGGGGAATTCACATAGGGATTGTTCACCCAAAAATGAAAATTCTCTCATCATTTACTCACCCTCATGCCATCCCAGATGTGAATGTCTTTCTTTCTTCTGCTGAATACAAACAAAGATTTTTAGAAGAATATCTCAGCTCTGTAGGTCCATTCAATGCAAATTAATGGTGGACAAGATTTTCGAAGCTCCAAAAAGTACATAAAGGCAGCATAAAAGTAATCCATACGACTCCAGTGGTTAAATCCATGTCTTCTGAAGTAGCATGACAAGTGTGGGTGGGAAACAGATCAATATTTAAGCCATTTTTTCATATAAATTCTTCTCCCTGCCCAGTATGCACGAAGAATGCGAATCGCAAAAAACAGAAGAATGTGGAAGTGAAAGTGGACATTTATAGTAAAAAAGGACTTACTATTGATCTGTTTCTCACCCACACCTATCATATCGCTTCTTAAGACATAGATTTAACTACTGGAGTCTTTTACACTGCCTTTATGTGCTTTTTGGAGCTTCAAAGTTCTGCTACCATTCACTTGCATTGTATGTTCCTACAGAGCTGAAATATTCTTCTAAAAATCTTTGTGTTCAGCAGAAAAAAGAAAGTCACATTTGGGATGGCATGAAGGTGAGTAAATTGTGAATTTTCATTTTTGGGTGAACTATTCCTTTAACAGTTACGCCACTTTTGAAATTTTGTGAAACCCACTTGCGCCTATACTTAGCGCTTGCTTGCACGAAAATACCAAAACTACATGGCCACGCCCACTGACTTTGCATGTATGACTTAAAGCATAGCGCTAGCGCTCTTAAAATAGGGCCCTGTGTACATAGTGTTTTCTGCTTATTTTTCAGGTTGTCTTGACAGCGCTTCCTGGTCAGGAGTTGACGCTAGAGGTTTTTGATAAGGACATGGACATGAAAGATGACTTTATGGGCAGGTATAAATGCTGCGGTCAATGTTTCTCATAAAAGTGCCCAGGTTTTTTTTTACCTGCATTATTTAGATGTACTGTTTGTCTTTTAGACTGAAGATCAATCTGAGTGAGATAATCAGTTCTCAGCACATTAACAAGGTGAGTTTATGTTTGCTGATATTAATAAGTAAAAACATAAGCTGCATGAAATAAAAAATAGGAAAGTACTTTATAGGCAGATGAAAAACAAATTACATTTACCCTCTAGATATATCATGGTATTCGTAGTTGTATTTCTTTTTTCTTTTTTTACATTAAAATACTTTTTCCTATCCCAGTTTAATGTGCAAAGACAACTATAAGTAAGTCGTTTGTTGGTTGACTTCCTGAAGAGTGTACAAACTTTGACTCTGTGGTGCTTTCAAAAATCATTTTTGCAAGTCTGTTGGTGCTGCTATTGTGCAGAAATTACATACTTCAACTTTTAAAGGGTGTATTTAAAGGAATAGTTCCCCTCAAAAATAAAATTCTCATCATTTGCTCAACCTCATGCCATCCCAGATGTGTGACTTTCTTTCTTCTACAGAACACAAATAAAGAATATTTCAGCTCTGTATGTCCGTACAATGCAAATGAATGTCCAAATATTTGAAGATCCAAAAACCACATAAAGGCAGCATAAAAGTAATCCACATGACTCCAGTGTTTTAATCCATGTCTTCTGTAGTGATCCGATTGGTTTTGGATGAGAACAGACCAAAATATAACTCCTTTTAAACTATTAATCTTGCCATTGCTGTCTCTAGGCACAATTGTGATTTCAAGCTCAATTACACTTCCTAGTGTTTGACGCATGTGCAGAGCACTTTATGGCGCTAGGATGTGTAATCGAGCTTGAAATCATGATCGCCAAGGAGACTGCTGATGTCAAGATTTATAGTGAAAAAGGAGTTATATTTTGATCTGTTCTCACCCAAATATGATTGAATTGCTTCTGAAGACATGGATTAAACCACTGGAGTCGTATGGATTACTTTTACACTGCCTTTATGTGTTTTTTGGAGCTTTAAAGTTCTAGTCAACATTCACTTGCATTGTATCGACCTGCAGAGCTGAGATATTCTTCTAAAGATCTTTGTTTGTGTTCTGCTGAAGAAAGAAAGTCATACACATCTGGGATGGCACGAGGGTGAGTAAATGATGAGAGAAGTTTCATTTTTTGGGTGAACTATTCCTTTAAGACAGAGCCTGTCGATTCAAGAACGGTGTGTTTTAATTAATGCTGGGATCTGATCATATATCCTCTAATGGCTGTGTCTTTGTGTCAGTGGTTTTCTCTGAATGATGTGAAACATGGACGTGTTCATTTGGCTCTGGAATGGCTGCCTACTTTAAAACAACCAGAAAAACTACAGCAGGTGAGCAGAACTCTCTCTCTCTCTGGTTCATTTAAATAATTGATGAAGCTTACTGGTTAACTGGTTGGTTTGTTCCGCAGGTGTTGTTGTACCAGTTGAAGAGCTCTTTTCTGAATAAGACTGTGCCAGCTGCGGCTCTGTTGTTTGTGTATGTTGAGCGTGCCCATGAACTCCCCGTGAGTAATAATATCTAAAATATTTCCCCTACAGAGCAATGAGATTAAATTGGGAGAGCAAATGGAGACTTGGACAGAGCTTCTCAATTTTTTTGTAATCTCACATGTGCCTTCTATAGAATTTCAGAAGAGATCTCAACAATGTCTCTAACTGTGCTCAGATTTCCCAAAATACAAAGTCATGTATGTCAATGACCAAAAGTCATGTATATAAATATGAACTCAAATATTTCTCATCAAATTCTTTCAAGACCAAATGATCTGAGCTCTGCTGTTCACATTAATTGTATAGCTCTACAATCTTACTTTGTGAGCAACTGTCTCGTTAGTTTTTCTATTTGTATTTCTCCTAAGGAATACTAGGGAAAACATTTCAGACAATGTTGATACCTAAATGAAACATAATTTAGAGCTCCTGAGCAATAAATAATGGATGATATAAATATATATTTATATACTATAATAATGGATATTATACTGTGTGTGTATATATATATATATATATATATATACACATACATAATGTACACTACCGGTCAAAAGTTTTGAAACACTCATTCTTTACTATAATTTTTATCACATTTTAGAATAATAGTAAAGTCATCAAAACTATGGAATAACATAAATGGAACTATGGGAATTATGTTGTGACTAAACAAAATCCAAAATAAATCAAAACTGTGTTATATTTTAGCATCTTCAAAGTAGTCACCCTTTGCCTAGAATTTGCAGACATGTACTCTTGACATTTTCTCAACCAACTTCTTGAGGTATCACCCTGGGATGCTTTTTAAACAGTATTGAAGGAGTTCCCATCTATGTTGGGCACTTATTGGCTGCTTTTCTTTATTATTTGGTCCAAGTCATCCATTTCAAAAACTAAATTAAATTTTGGTTTTATAATGAAATAAATTAATATGTTGGCACAATTATATTTTTGTCTACAAAACTAATTTCAAACATTTAAGCATACGCCTTCAGATCAAAAGATTTTTAAGATCATGAGAAACATGTCAGTCAAGTGTTTCAAAACTTTTGACCGGTAGTGTATAATAATGCATTTTATTCTGGAATTGCATGAAATGTCTTAATAGACAGTAACACGTTCTAATGTAATGCATAATTTTAAGACTTGATTCGCTTATCTCTCTGAAGCAATTTAATTCTCACATTTCTCCAATAAGGACATAATGAAATAAAATTCAAGTTGTTAACCAACCGGATATACAGTAGATGCGAAACCCAGAGCAAGCAAACAATCATCCAATGAGGACATACAAGTCAATTAGCCTATCTAAAAACAATCACCAGTGACCTACAATAAAGATCAGACAACACCACCAATTATACCAATCCTTAAAAGCTAATATCACAGCATCAACAGTGCATTACAAAGGCAAATAAAACTTTACAATTAATATTCTAAATAGATTCATGATATTCAAGCAAATAAACAAGCATAAAAAAAACAAGCATTACATTACTCTTAAGCAAATTACGTTGCAAATAAGTTCATAATTCATAATATTCACTTTAATCAATTTAAGTTTAATTTGTCTACTCTTCGATACACAGGGATTGAACAGATTAAGATATCTAGAAGAGGAGGTGATGTCAACAAACTCTTACAGAGAGAGGTGTTTTATATTTATACACTCGATACACTCTGTCCAAAAGGGCTTAATTTAGATTCATTTAAGTTTAATTTGCCTTTGTAATGCATTGTTGATGCTGTGATATTAATCTATAGCTGTGTGCCGTTCTCTCCTTGTTTTATGAATTTTGTCCTTTTTTGATCATGCACCTGCCTTAATGTTTTGGATGTGTGCATACTAATTCTATTCATTATGTAAAATGTACCCACAGTCCTGTTTGAACTGTCAAATAAACAATTAATTGAATCAGTTAAATATAGTTTCTCTGTTTATTTAGTTAAAGAAGAGCGGCAAGGAACCGAAAGTTGGAGCTGAGCTGATTTTAGGTGGAACATCTCATAGAACCACGGTGGGAACCCTAAAACTTGTTACAATTAAATAAATTCATTAATGGCAGGCAGCTATTTGTATTTGCCATTTGTCACAGCAATATAATAAAAGATGCCAATGTTAATTTCATTATAAAATGAATTATTAATTATAATAATCAGAATAAACCTTTTTTTTTTTTTTTTTTGCAAAGTTATATTGTTCATTAGTCTGTAGGCTGTTTAGAGCTGCCGAGCAAAGTGGCAGCTTGGCGCATTAATATACTATAAGTAGTTGATGTGCATATATGAGCTTTGGACATGGCTCATCTAATCAGAATTTAGAGTCCAAACTTTATACATTTTATGTTATCTTTGCATTGCATGACACTTTATGCTGTTTAGGTCTGTGATCGTACCAGCTCTCCCCAGTGGGACGAGGCATTTCATTTCCTGGTTCGAAACCCTTTAAAGGAAGACCTCGTTGTAAAGGTAAGAAATCACAAATGTTAGTGCATAAACTACGTAACAATAACATCACATTTCTTTTATATAACTTTAGTATATTTTGTGTTATTATTAGTACTAAATCATATTTATAAATTATGATGTAGATCCTAGATCACATTATGCTTTCTGTTTGTTTGTTTGTTTCCCAGTGGAATTTTCTGCTCTCATCTTTCTATCGATATACATCTCAATCTGTTTTATTTCACTGTCTGGCCTCACTACCTCACATATTTCTCCCTAGTTGTCCCACGATTGGGATTTCTCTCTGGGATCTGTGGTGATTCCGATCAAAGAGCTGCTCTCAGAGCCAGATCTACTGCTGGACCAGTGGCTCAATCTGGAAGGAGCTTCACCTCAGAGTCAGATTCTGCTCAGAGCTCAATTGAAGGTCAAACATACACACATATATTTATGAGTTAGCTGGCTAGGTTCTTTTCTAAACAATGAAAGTGAATGGTAACTGGTGCTGAAAAGCCTAAAAAGGCCAAAAAAAGCACATAAAAGTAGTCCATATGACTTGTGTGCTATATTCCAAGTCTTCTGAAGCCATATGGTACACTGTTAATCACTGAAAATGTTGCCTTCCACCAATTCAAATCGTAATACTTGCAAGAACACGGAAACTTCACTGGTGTTTCATGAACGTGCCAGGTTTGAATGTGCAAAAGCATGAATGAGATTTGAGAGCCAGATGGGAAAGGCAAGATTTTCAGTCAGTAGCGACTTAAAGGAATATTCTGGGTTAAATACAAGTTAAGCTCCATCGACAGCATTTGTGGCATAATGTTGATTACTACAAAAATTAATTTAGACTCATCCATCCTTTTCTTGAAAAGAAGAGCAAAAATCGAGGTTACAGTGAGGCACTTTCAATGGAAGTGAATAATGGTCAATTTTTGGAAGGTTAAAAGGCAGAAATGTGAAGCTTAAAATATTATAAAAACACATGCATTAATTTTTCTGTTAAAACTTGTGTATTATTTGAGCTGTAAAGTTGTTTAATTAGTCATTTTGCAGTCATTTTAGGGTTTGTTGACATTACATCGTCATGGCAATGAAGTTGTAAAATTGGCTATAAATATACACAGAAAAGCTTAGTTAGCAATTTTATCACACTAAAATCATGTTAACGTGCATATTGTTCATGTCTTGAGGTTATACTCATGAAACAGTGAGTGTATTAACGTTTAAAAATTGGCCCCATTGACTTCCATTCTAAGTGTCTCACTGTAACCCAGATTCTTGCTTTTTTTCACAGAAAAGGAGGGGCAAGTCAAAATAATTTTTTTGTGGTAATCAACATTATGCCACAAATGCTGTTGGTTGAGCTTAACTTGTATTGGACCTGGAATGTTCCTTTAAGGTGTGTTCACACCTGTAGTTCGGTTCTCTTGGTCCTCTTGGTCCGGACCAAAAAGAAAATGATACATTTAGTCCTGGTTCGCTTAGCGTTCACACTGGCATTTTTAACACCAAACCTAAAGATATAAAACTAAAGGCATCAGGAAAAAGTCACAACCTGATTGGCCAGCTTTTATGATGTATTTTTGCGACGGAACTTACCGAACATCCAAAACAATGCTGGCTGCTGGGCGAAATGCACTCATTAGATTTATGTATGTATATATGGTGGTATTTTTACCAGCTGAGAACAAACGAAGAGCTAATAAAATGTGTAAAGGAGTCAAAACAATGCCAGGAATTCCTCCATTGCACACACAAACGAAGATATGCTGCAAGGAGACGGCAGTTCCGACGCCTGTACCGAACTGTAATGGGCAATATAGCTCCTATGATGAGAAGAACCAGGTATGCTTGAGGTCAGTATTAGGCAAATTACTTCCTGTTTTTGGTCCGTTTAGACGTCTTTGGTCCATGTTGCGTTCATATATCAATCGAAGCGCACCAGAGTTCGTTTGGAAGCGGACCGAGAGTAAATAAAACGGTCTCAATCCACTTGTTTGGTGCGCACCAAGGTTCGGATGGCAGCGTTCACTCTTGTTCAAATGAACCGCACTAACAGAGCAATCGCACCAGAGTTCGTTTTAATCGAACCAAACCTGCCAAGTGTGAACACACCCTAAGTGTCATTCTTTTGCTCACACAAAGTTATCATATGGCTTCAAAAGACTTGGACAATTGTACACAAATAGCATGGACTACTTCTATTGTTTATTTATGATGCTTTTTGGTCCTTTTTGGAGCTTCACATCCCTTGCTCACCATCCACTTTCATTGTATGGAAAAGAGCAGCTTGGACATTCTGCCCAAGATCTCCATCGGTGTTGAGCAGGAGATGAGTAGACAGAATTTTTATTTTTATTATGCTGTTATCATTTAATGCAATATTGCTTTGCTTCTTTTGCAGATTCTTTGCCCTAAAGTGACAGAGAGCTCTGTAGAGCTGGATGAACAGTCTAAACATCTAGAATCATCCACTTTCACAAGAAAACAAGAGGAGAAAGTGCAGAAGTGAGAAGAGATTGTTTGAACTTCACATTATACAAAGCTCCAATCTAATCATAATCATAATCATAACCAATGTCTAATAAAAAGCAAATTCATCTTTTATTTAATAATAGTTTAATAGAATATGTATTTGACCTAATATAATGTCTTAATATTTTATTGAACTATTTACATTGCTAAAACACAGATATTTCACTTCTAAAACAGAATTTGTACACAAATGTTTTATATAAATTCATTAGCATTAAGCATCTGTCGTTGTCAAAATAAAGTTTGTTTGTGGGGGTTTTCTAGGTCTAGTGCTGAGGTGGTCCCAGAATCTCCTGTCACTGTTACCTCCTCTGTGTCAGTCCCAGAAGAGGAGAGCAGTGCAGAAGTCCCACAGGTCACAGAAGTATCCAGCTCAGATGATCTTCGACCCCTACGCACCAGCCCTGACCCCAGCTTTGGTACAGAGGTGAGAAAAGTTAAAAGTGATGGGTGTAAATTTATCAATGTAAACATTTTTGATTGTTTCTGACACTTCAGTGAGGTTATTAAGCCTTTTAATTCATAGGGAGTGCTTCGTCTCCACCTGCTAGAGGCTCAAAATTTGGTTGCCAAGGACAGCTTGATGGGTGGAATGGTGAAGGGGAAGAGTGACCCTTATGTCAAGATCCAAGTCGGAGACACGACCTTTAAAAGCCATGTGATCAAGGAAAACCTCAACCCCACCTGGAATGAGATGTACGAGGTAGGTTAAGACTATCAGATGTCAGATTTGTAGGTTTTAAACTGTCCACACAAATACTTTTTCCATTTTCTGAAGTATGCAGTACTAGAGAGCATGGATTAGACATGCAAACATAGCAAAACCAAACTGTTTTCAACCAGGTGTCAAAGTGTTTACAGAACAATAAATCAGCCTGTTTCAAATGCAATGGCATGTGATTTTCACAGCTGGTTTTGACCTCAAACTCGACCCCGGATGTTCTTGTGGAGGTGTTTGATAAAGACATGGACAAAGATGACTTTTTAGGAAGGTATGTGCACCAAAGTATCAGTTTCACCCTTGCCCGATGCCAGTAGCATGACACTAGCAATTTCAAAGGATTGACACCTGAAACAACACTGTATGTTTACATAGGTTCAAGATCAATTTACAGGAAATCATTCAATCTCAGTTTATGGAGCAAGTAAGTATATCATCACTGATCTCTTTCTTCATTCAATTTTAATGATGGTTTTTGAACAGTTTACACAATATTGTTGTAATTGGGCATTTACTGAGGATTGCCATTTACGTAGCATTTACTAGTGAAGTGAGAACGGCTCATAACTATTAATGATTTAGTGATACTTTAAATGTAAGTACAATGCAACAACACATACAGTATGTGCATAATAAGAAGTACATTGTGTCAAATGCTTAAGTGCATAGTAGTTAAAGGCACCTAACATAAAGTGGGTCCATTGATTTTTAAATATATAATGTTTAGTAATGTTCTGAATCTATTGTTTGTTTAACAATTTATAATGTTTTTGTCTTCCTCTGTGTCAGTGGTTTTCTCTGAGTGATGTAAAGCATGGCCGTGTTCATTTAGTTCTGGAGTGGCTGCCCACCGTAACACAACCTGACAAACTGCCAAAGGTCAGCATTATTAAATGATAATATGTAACATTTATTTGTTTGGTTTGGTTGTTGTTTTTAATATTACATAACATTTCTAGAATTATCAGGAAGTCAAAGCAGAGGTATCTACATGTAGAGCAAACAACTTTTATTTGTACCGGACATATATTTACTTTTAAGTTGATTTAAATTAAATTAAATACAAGATTTACCCAGACCAGGGTTTTCTGATCCTTTTTTTCTGATGAACCCTTATGAAAAAAAAAATGATTTACTTGAAGTGCCTCCTGAGTTTCCAAAACTGTTCTAACCGTTCAGTAAATATTTGAATATAAATCATACATTTCAGGGCTAATTTTGTATGCACTGTAAACCCTAATGTTGTCATTCCTGGAAAAATCAAGTTGTCTTAGGCTATGTTCAGACTGCCACTAAAAATCCGATTTTTTGCATATCCAGATTGTATCCAGATGAGTTTTGATAGTCTGGACAGCAAAAAACCACATGAAATCGGATTTTTCCGAATCTGATACAAACCGCATCGGGAGGTGATTTCAAATGCGATTGAAATCGTATTTTTTCAGATGCGTCTCAGTCCGGACGCTCTGGCTGCTCAATCGGATTTCAAATGGTCATTTGCGTCACTCTTAACGCGACACACAATGATGACGTCAAAAATCGGTGACGGAAATGCCGGAAGTATTCATAAGCCGGGCGTGACTGCGGCACGGAACATCACAATATTTACCAGTCTCCTCCTTCGCTGAGTTTTTCTTGTGCGACAGAGGAGTTCTGCTCCGCGACTGGACAGGCCGCTTATTTGGAGAGCGAGATGTTGCACCTCCATTTTTCCTGCGTCTGTTTTGAAAGCATCGTCACGTGGGCACGCCTACGTCGTTACCAAAGCAACCCATACAGGTAGGTTGGTTATGTTTGAACGCGCAAATCTGATTTGATCACTTGCAATTAATAATGCGGACAGTCTGCCTGAAAAAAATCCGATTTGCCTGCAGTCTGAACATAGCCTTAATTAAACATTACTTGGAATGTCAAGTTTTGGGCTCATAACTCAAATATCTAAGTTCCTTGAACTTATTTTTCTTAAAAATCCATAGACTTAAAATTTCAAGTGTAAATAACTCAAACTGTTGAATCGAAAATTATTTTTGGGGGGAATACCCACAATGCCTTGCGCTAAAATTATTTAATTATGTTTGCTCGGTCAAAGGGAACAAATGGGGGCATTTAAATAGTTGTTATTAAGAATTCATAGAGGTTTTAGCTCTTGTGTAGTATTATTTATGTTGCTTTGTTGCAACTAGTTTCATGTGATGTCACCATTATGGTGATCTGTGTCCCCTTGGGTCAAGTTGGACCCTGTTAACTCTATGACCTATGATCCAAATTTGAGTCGATTCAATTACAATTATTAAGCTGAAACAACAAGACTTAAAATAGCAAATCTGAGTTAAGTCTACTTACATCTAGTCACATTAACATAAATGGTTCAGTTCATTCTATAGTTTTGGAGACGCCATTACTCAATCCATTGAGTAGAGGCAATGTATTAGGGTTTTCAGTGAGTAAGTGCAGAGTAAAGTTATATTAGTTATAACTTAGTTATATAAAGTTATATTCTCGTTGTTGTTTTTACTTTACACATTTTTAAAATGATTTGCATATTTTTAAATTATATTATTTTAATTACATTTAAAGGAATATTCCGGGTTCAATACAAGTTAAGCTCAATCAACAGCATTTGTGGCAAAATATTGATCACCACAAAAAATGTATTCCTTTTCTTTGAAAAAGCTAAAATCTGGGTCACAGTGAGGCACTTACAATGGAAGTTAATGAGGCCAATCCGTAAACGTTAAAATACACACAGTTTCAAAAGGATAGTCACAATACATAAACAATATGCGTGTAAACATGATTTTAGTGTGATAAAATCACTTACAAACCTTTTCTGTGTAAAGTTAAAGCCGATTTTACTTCGTTGCCATGACGATGTAAGGTCAACAAATCCTAAAACTACTGTAAAAATGACGATTTAAACAACTTTGCGGCTCAAATAATACTTGAGTTTTAACAGAATTAATGTAAGTGCTTTTATAAAATTATAAGCTTCACAGTTCTGCCTTTAAACCCTCCAAAAACTGGCCCCATTCACTTCCATCGTAAATGCCTCACTGTAACTTTTGCTTTATTTAAAGGAGAGACAATTTGAAATGAATTTGTGTGATAGTCAACATTAAACCACAAATGCTGTCGATTGAGCTTAACTTGTACTGAACCCGGAATATTCCTTTAACTTGTCATTAGCAATTCTTTCACAAACTCCGGAATGCCCTGCATTTCCATCATGGACTTTCAGTGGGTCACAAATTCTCAGTTGGGAAACTCTGGTGTAGACTCGCAGTTAGCTGACTCATTGTTGAATAGATTGTGTTTAAATCATTCTGTCTATGTCCAGGCTCTGCAGTTACAGTCCACGCACTCTTACCTGAACAAATCTGTGCCATCAGCAGCTCTGCTGTACATCCTTGTAGAGAGAGCGCATGACCTGCCGGTACATCTGGAAAACACATACACATACAACTGTCACACAAATACAGATTTGGGTTATATGGAGTGGAATTGTAACAATACTGAATACATCTTAATAATTTTCATATGTGTGTTCATGTGTGCAGCTTAAGAAGAGTGGAAAGGAGCCTAAAGCTGCCGTGGAGCTGCTTCTTGGTGACATTTCTTATAAAACCAAGGTGAGGTTTGGTGCTTTTTACAAAAGTCTGTGGTTTGTGACCACTTCTGGCCTTTAGGAATAAGCAAAGCTCTTTTCTGGTCTCTGTAAAGGTGTGCGACCGCTCCACGTCTCCTCAGTGGAGTGAAGCTTTTTACTTCCTGGTTCACAACCCGAGAGAGGAGATTCTTATTATCAAGGTAAAAACAGAGGGAGTTTACATGTCTATTTAGTCTGTATATGTTAACATCTAACACTGAAAATAGATTTTTTTTATAATCTTTGTAATGCTTTTCTTTCACCCTCACAGATTTCCAGTGCATGGGAGCAGCCCTTGGGCTCTTTGGTTCTACCAATCAGAGAGCTGCTTTCAAAACCAGAGCTACTGATAGACCAGTGGTTGGGTTTAGATGGAGCAGGTCCTGAGAGTCAAATTCTGATGAGGGCACAGCTTAAGGTGAAGCACACAGGCACACAAAGTAGTCCCTTACATTACTTAATTACAGGAAAAGTAATCCGAGTACAGTAACATGTTTTACCCCAAGCTGGGATTGGAGAAAGTGTTTTAACAACCTTTGATTGTAAATGGCTGAAGTGTTCTTCTCTAATTGATAATATTATCAGATTTTGGACTCAAGGATTGATGCAAGTGTCTTTGAAAGAAAGAAGTCTGTTACGGATGAAGATTGTTCTGTGGTTGGACACCGTGATGAGAAAGAGCCAGCTGTAACTGAACATTCACAGGCAGCTGTCAGCAAGGAATCCGAGAAGAAAACCCTGCCAAACAAAGGGTTAGACTGCTGTGTTCTGAATTGACTTGTTTCATTTTAAAGCTGTATGATTTTGTTGGAACTGAACAAGATTGTGTTTGCTGGTGACCAACAGGGTGAGTGAGCTGGTGGCCTCATCTTTACCAGTCCCTGTATCACTGCCTGAAGAACATCACAATCTTACACCCTCCACTCCTAAAACACAGCTTGAAACCAAGGTTAGTTTTTGCATGTATGTATGAAAAGTCACATAGAGATATTTTGCTTTATTTATTTATTATTTTTATTTAATGCCATCTTTTTATTCATTTTCATTATTATTGAATGTTTTTATTTTATTTATTTTTTGTCATTTTTAATTTAATGTTATTTTATTTACATTTAAACACTGCTTGAAACCAAAGTTGGTTTCTTCATGTGACTGTATCAAAAGTGACTTAAAGTGACTTTAATCTATTTCTATTGCTTATTATTAGGGGCCAAGCACTGAAAGTGTGTAGGCACCTATTGTAATCGTTAGTGTTCTTTTTATTCACCTTCTTCTTCTTCCGCCATTGAGTCTATGGCAGCCCATAGAACCATATGCGGGAAAGTTGTGAAATAGTTAGTCTCTAACTCAAACCCTCTAACGCCACCAACTGCCCAAAATGTTATGTTTATGCTAATAACTTTTGAACCGTAAGTGCTGGAATCAAAATAATTTTTTCCTCTGATTCCTTGGCTTGAATCGTTTGTACCATATGTCATTTTCCGTCTAGACATTTTTTCCGCCATTTTGAATTTTTCAACAATTTTGACAACCATGACCTGAGGGTACCTGCACAGTTTCAGCTTCATCTAAAATCACAAATCTGGTCTTGTTAGATTCTGTGCAGGATGCAGAGTCGAATGATACCAAATTTTCCTATGTCGGCCATTTTGGGGGTCGCCCATTTTGAATTTTGGTGTAAAATGCTTTATTTTTCAAACGCCTAGACATATCGTTACGAAACTCGTTATGTGTCTTTGGCACAATGCCCCAAAGGTACTCAAAAAGTTTTGGGACAGCGCCACCTTCTGGTCAAATGTTATACCAAATGTTCATAAAATGCTAGTAACCTTTGATTACTTTGTGCTATTGTCATGAGATCAGTCTTGGTAGATTCCGTTGGGCATACCGAGAACGTGGATACCAATTATGCCATGATCGATTGAACTTCCTGTCCGCCATTTTGAAATCCTTTAAAAACCTACTTTTTTTAACTCCTCCTAGAGTGTTTGCCAGATTTTAGCCAAAATCGAATCAGACCACCTTCAGACCATGCCAACAAAACGTTATGGATTTCGTGTTGATAGACCAAACCGTTTTCGTTTAACACGACAATGAATTTGATGGCATGGTGCCAGAATGGTTTTCAGGCTCTATCTCGGCAATGCTTTGGCGTATTGACATGAAACTTTATATGTTTCATCATGACCGCACCATATCAATTTGGTGACAGCGCCGCCTCTTGGTCAAAAGTAATAAGCTTTTATGTCCCAATGCAATTGATAGTATTCATGGTTTTTCAACCATTTTGCCTAAAATCATGACCAGATTGCTTTAATTACTCATTTTTTGCCATTGTTATGCCTAATAATGGTTGATGTGCTTGGCCCCTTAATTGCTGCTTACAGCTATATTATTATTATTATTATTTAATGTATGTTTTTATTTATTTGTATAGTAATTTTTTATACAATTAAATTTTGTTTAAATTTAATCACTGTTTGAAACCAAAGTTAATTTTTCTGTGACTGTATCAAAAGTTTTATTTTATTTTATTTTATTCATTTTTATTATTATTCTAATCATCATTTTTAATGCATTTTTTGTTAGATTTTTTTTAATTTATTATAATTTTTAATTACATTTTATTTAATTTAAATATACTGTACAGGGTTTTTATATAAATAAACAAACATTTTTGCATTTACAGGATCTCAGCAAAGTTCCTGATTCCACTACCACTGTAGGTGTATCTAGTCATGTGATGGCACCAAATAAAACATCTGAATCAAAGTCAACAGCCCATGAAGGGCAACAAGACACTGAAGAACCAGTAGAACAGTGAGTTGCAATATCTTAATATGCATTTGGTAATCCAAATGTAGCTTGATTCATTAGGAATCAACAATCAACAGTTGTGTTATTAATATGGTAATCATGGGCCAGATCATATAAAGATTTATGTCTGTCTTTGTGTTTTTCATTTAAAATAGGTCTTATAAAAAGGCCTCTCCTAGTGTTTCTGTGGAGGAGTCAAAGGTCACCAGTTCTACAGGCGTACGACCCAAAAAGACTAGCCATGACCCCAGCTTTGGAACTAATGTGAGACTTTCTTTACAGTAAAGTACGATATGTTCTAGTAAATGGTCCTAGTTCTTATTTTTACAATTTCTCCCACAGGGGGTGCTGCGTATCCATCTTTTGGAGGCTCGGGATCTGGTTGCCAAGGACAACATGATGGGTGGAATGGTGAAGGGGAAGAGTGACCCCTATGTTAAGATCCATATCGGTGACATGACATTTAAGAGTCATGTGATCAAGGAGAATCTCAACCCTATCTGGAATGAGATGTATGAGGTAGACATTCTGGGAGGAGTAGTTTATGCATTAGGTTATTACACATAAAAACTGTAAATGGACTTATTGGATGTGTTTTTCTCATTTATTAGATGATTCTTAGTCCTGACAACAATCTAGAGGTGAAGTTTGAGGTTTATGATAAAGATGTTGATTCTGATGATTTCCTTGGAAGGTTAGTACAACAACATCAAAAGAAAATGAAGCATATTTTTAGGACCATGAAGATTTTTTGCATTGTGACATTGTTATGTAATTTTTACAACCCCCAACCCTCATTACTCACTGGAAAAAATGATGTGTTGGATAGATATACAAAAATGGATCAGTTCATTCAACTTTATTTACCTAAAAGGGTATGTCACACAAATAAGGTTTAATAGCCAATAGTGTGTTGTTTCAAATTAACATTTATATTATTGTTCCTACTTAATTTAATTGGCTCAAAAGAAAGTAATGACTGAGGTCAGTCAGTCAGTCAAGTTCACCATATAATTGATATTTAGTGTTGTACACATTAATGCAAATTAAGTGAAGCAAAAAATGTTATAAGTATGTACGTTTCTGAGTAGAATCGATTTATTTTCATACATAATAGTTGTTGAGCCAATTAATAATTTTTTTCAGTGCTGTAATGCCAAAAAATATGACATTATTTTAATTGTAAAGTATTTAGAAATCCTGGTAGTATCCTGGTAAATCAAGAATTTAAAAAGAATTTTAAAAACAAGCAAAAAAAATTAAAAAATATTCTAGAGCAAATAGTTTTCCTAAAAATGTATATCCACATATGTGGACAGTGAAACTAAGTTGTGAAATTTTAAATAATACCAAGTTATAGAAAGTCAGATTTTTTTCATCAGATTTATTTATTATTTTCCTGGAGTGTTAGTTATTCTTTTTTTTTTTTTTTTTGAAACGTTATACTGTAGACATTACAGCTGATTTTCTATAAAGCTCAGTAAAAAAGTCTTATTCAAAGTAATGGCTAGCATCATCCAATCAATGCAAACCGTGTTAAAATAACATTTTGCATTATAGATTTTTTATAAAAAATGTTGAGTGGTCCAAGCATCATCTGCAGCCTGAAACTGAACATTTGGTCGGATTTTAGGAGTGAATGCACTTAGCTGCATAGAAAGCCATAGGATGTCCCCTTTCTCCCTTGCTCCCTATTTAGTGAATGACTTAACCTCCAGTGTGCTGTCTATCTTCACTGGTCTCAGATCAGTTTGAAATGCACCTTATTTTCATCCTAACTCCATATAAAGCTTCTGAAAAGTTTCAGACATGTTTTAGCTTTTGCATGAATACACTGATTCTTAATGTGAAAATGCATAGTAAATATTGAAATGCATTTACTAATGTTAATGAATAGAACCATATTATACAGTGATAAAAAAACTAAAAACTAAATGTATACTAAAACGAAATGAAATGACCCACAGATGTGTAAATGTTGAAAAATATTCAAAATAACTAACATGTTTTTTCAACATTTGAGGGGATAATGTCCCATCTTCCACATATGTGAACTTCATTTTTATCAGCGTGCTGATGCGCAAAGTTTTTTTAAGCGCCATATCAAACGAAAATAGAGATGCTAATCTTTATAACCAAACAGGTATCAATCAAAAAACTTCTATGTCATGCTGTTGTGTCACGTGATGTGGTGCGCCAGAAGTTCAGCCCTTAAATGACAGTCTAGAGCAGGGGTCGGCAACCTATGGCATGCGTGCCAGCATTGGCACGCGGAGGAGTAATCACTGGCATGCCAGCAACGGCGAGATAGGAGTAGAATAGTTTATTTATATAAATTCCGCACCTGCATTCCAGTCTATATCTTGATGTAATCCTTCCTCATGATCACGCAGCTTGTTTTCATGAGCTGAATGGGAGACTAAGCAAAAAGTTAAAATGTGACGAGACTGCAGTATACCCAACAGACTTGTGCAGCGCGTGCAAGACATTCACGCATTACAAGCCGGCAGCGCTTCACTTTCGGTTAATCGCGCAAGTAAACGCGCCCGCTTTGCTTCGGTCAGACTGCATGAATGACAGCCTACATTCCATGTTTCGTTTGTTTCTTTTTGCTTTCAAAACAGCACGTGATGTAATAAGGAAACACCACGACATAAGAAATATTTAAGATTCAACACAAATTTGTGATCAGTAATCAAATAAGCATATTTGTGGCATTAACTGTGTTAACTCATTTTGTACAAAAGGACAGGTTTTCTTTCATTAAAACACTTTTACAAGATGCTCCGTGAAAATTCACATGTAGGATCGTGATTATACCATAATCATCAGGTTTTGCACAAATATTTCACTCAAACTGTTATGAAAGAATTTCATTTGTAATGAAAAATGAACAATTAAAAAAATCAGAAAAATTGACTCAAACTTTGAAAACTCACATACATGCATTGACCAGGAAAATAAAAAATGGCTCATCATGTCAAAAAGGATGCCGACCCCTGGTCTAGAGTGTTGTGAACAGTATTCAGTCAGTCACATTGCATATAGTGAAGCCAAAATACAACGTCCACACATGTGGACGCGGGGGGGTCGCACAAGGTTAAAGAAATGTGTATTTTGGGGGGATGTGTGTTTAATTGACATGAAAATAATATCATTATGCAAAAAAAATATATATTTATTTATTTTTAATTTGGGGTGAAATATGGTCCAGAAATGTAATGAAATTCACAGTAACAGTACAAAATATAGCATTTCTGTATAGTCTATAATATAGCATGATAGTCGACATGATGATATTTTACTTAACATTCCTGTATGTGTCCAGGTTCACCCTCAAACTTGGACATATTATCAACTCCCAATACAATGATGAAGTGAGTACTACCCTAAACTACTTTATTTGGTTGTAGTGCATAGTATTGTTTGACTACTACAAAACTATTATCGGATTTGTCAGAACACAAAAAAAGAATGAGCTGTTTCTCGTGTCAAACTCTCTTTACTGACTTTCTTCGCAGTGGTTTACTTTGAATGATATAAAACATGGTCGAGTCCATTTGGTTCTGGAATGGCTGCCCACCGTAACACAGCGGGATAAATTGGAACAAGTCAGTTTTAAATCAGTACATATGCCGTCTAGTCTTTGTTTTATTACATTTTTGACATACTACTAATAGAGTGTTTTTTCTATCAGGTAATGCAGATGCAAAGTGCTCAAATGTACCAGAACAAGTCCATACCTTCAGCAGGGCTGCTGTTTATTCTGTTAGAAAGAGCACATGACCTGCCCGTGAGTCATACACACAAATAATTGAAGTCATTTGCATAAAAACATTTATTCGATAAAGTGTTTCCATGGACATGGAAAACCTGGAAATTTAGGAATATTGAAAAATTGTGATTTTCATGCCTGAAAAAGTCATGGCAATTAATCAAATCTTAAAACGTTGTGGAAATGTATACAGTGATTATACATTTTACTAGTAATTCTCTACTCTAAAATATTTCATTGGCTTTAAAATTGCTCTTTGTGCTTGCAATCTCTATAAAAAATGATTTTTAAAAATTCTTTAACTCTTTACATATATGTTGTATTCGATAACATAATTTTTTCACAATCGTTAACATGATCTATCAATAAATAATACTTTTACAGCCTTTATAAATCTTGGTTAATGTTAGTTTCTACATATATACTAATAAATAAATTATAATGTATTTATTAACATAAGTTATTGCAATAGTTAACATGAAATAACAATGAATAATAATTGTACAGCCTTTATAAATCTTGGTTAATGTTAGTTTCTACAGATATACTAATAAATAAATTATAATGTATTTATTAACATAAGTTATTACAATAGTTAACATGAAATAACAATGAATAATAATTTTACAGCCTTTATAAATCTTGGTTAATGTTAGTTTCTACATATATACTAATAAATAAATTATAATGTATTTATTAACATAAGTTAACGCAATAGTTAACATGAAATAACATAAATTGTTTTACAGCTTTATAATTCTTGGTTAATGTTAATTTTTACATATACTAATTCATTTTCTATATATTTTATTCATTAACAAAAGTTTACGCAATAGTTTACATGAAATAACAATGAAAATAATATTTGTTTTTTGTATTAATGCAAAAAAAAAATGTGAAAAAAAAAACATTTATTTTACAGCGTTTATAAATCTTGGTTTATGTTGATTTCTACATATACTATTTTGTATTTCTTAATGTAAGTTAACACAATAGTTAACATGAACTAACAATGAAAAATTTTGAAGTATTGGTAAATGTCAATTTCTACATACTATTCTACATGTATTGTATATTCATTAACAAAAGTTAACGCAGTAGTTAACATGAACTAACAATAAAACAATACTTTCAAAGCATTTATAAATCTTGGTTAATGGTAATTTCTACATAAACTAATGACTTTATGTTAAAAGTTGTATACATTAACATTAGTTTATGCATTATGAACTAACATGAAACAATGAGCAATATTGTTTTGATAAATCAACATTAACTAAGATTAATAAAGGCTGTAAAATATCATTGTTTATTGTTAATACATGATACCCTATACATGTACTAATGTTAACAAATATAACCTTATTGTAAAGTGTTACCAAAAATTCATATCCAGTGATCATGAACAACTGGAAAAGTCATGGCATTCATTTAGCACAAGGCGTGAGAACCCTGTTGATAACTCAGTGCGAGTAAATGATTGTTCTCTGTGTGTCTAGTTGAAGAAAAGTGGAAAGGAACCCAAAGCTGCAGCTGAACTTGTGCTTGGAGGAACGTCTTATAAAACCAAGGCGAGAGACTCATTTTACAACAGAATAACAATATTGCAGTTCTTAAATAAGTTGTATATTAGAAGAATAATTATTTCTGTTGTCTTTAAAGGTGTGTGATCGTTCAGTGTCTCCTCAGTGGAATGAAACCTTTCAATTCCTGGTTCATGACCCTAAGAAGGACATGCTTGTCATCAAGGTAAGGATTTGTGTTCAGTCAAAAATAAAACAAATAGCATTTAGCAATGAATATATGCAGGAAAATTGTCATTCAATAAGTTTAAAACTTAGTTTAGGGTTTGATGAAATCTCCAACCATAAGTATGCGGAATAGTAAAAAACTCTGCTTAAGTATGATTTGATATGACTTATTATTGTAGAAGAACTGGTATAATTTGAGCAGGGTTAAATATGTTAGTTCATAATATGTTCATATTGTTACTCCCCACAGCTCTCCAGTGCCTGGGACCAACCGATAGGCTCTTTGGTTATACCAATCAGAGAGCTGCTTTCAAAACCAGAGCTGCTGATGGACCAATGGTTGAATCTGGATGGAGCTCTACCACAGAGTCAGATTCTACTTAGGGCACAACTGAAGGTTTGAACACACATTTCCGGTCATTAGACAGTGATTTAGATGCAGAAAATGTTTTGACACTGTTTCCTGAACAAACTTGTACATCATAACCCACATTATCTCTGTTTTATCCAGATCTTGGATTCCAAGATGGCGGCTTTGGTAGCCATGGGTTCCGGCCCAGTGTTGAGTAATAAACAAACAGCCACCACTGGACAAATCAAGATTTCCATCTCCTTCCAGAAAAAGCTCATTGTGGTCATTCATGCATGCAGGTCTGCTTACTGTTTATAGCCTTGGGATTATTTTGAAGGAATATTTTGGGTTGAATACAATTTAAAGGGTTAGTTCACCCATAATGGAAATTTGATTTATTCATCCATTATTCGTTCCAGACCTGTATGACTTTCTGTCTTCTTTGGAATGCAAAAGGAGGTTTTGAAGAATGTTCACACTGGGGGGTTTTTCTCATACAATTAAAATATGTAGTGGTACTGTACATAGCAAAGAAGCTCTAAAAATGAAAACATAAGCAACATAAACATAGCTTAAAAGTAGTCAATATGACTTGTGCTATACAACAAGTCTAACACTTAAAGGGATCATGACATGAGGAATCAAATTTTCCTTGGTCTTTAGAGAAATAAGGTCATTGTACTATAAAAACGCACACATAAGTTTCAGAACTCAAAAATTTCTCCTCACTGCAAAAAGAGCATTTGTTGAAACCAAGCTGCTAAAATGACTCGTTCTCTACTTCCTCCACATTGTGATGTCACACTTTGGTTTACAATTGCATGTGACCACCTCCACAACAACACATCAACACCTACTTTACCTTATTACTTCTGTTGTCCCACCCATTAGCGGTGAGTAGTGAGATGGCAAGGAGAGAGCAGGTCAGTCTAGAGCCAAGAGCCAATCAGAACAGTGGGCGTGTACTGTCAAGTCTTAAAGGAGAAGCAGCAGCAAAATGGAGCGTTTCTGACAGAGGGTCAGAATGAGAGTGAAAATGACAAAGTTTTACAAATATGTGACTGTGTTTTGTGCAAAACTCTTTACTAATATTGTAAGTGAACCTCAAAGAACATTTTTAAATAATAAAAAAAGGCATGTCATGACCCCTTTAAAGATTACAAGTGTTAGCATGAATCACTTATCAGCCCTATCTGTGCAAAGTTTTATCCCAAAAATATATCTATATATCCAATATATCCAAACTTTCTTGGGGACACAGAGGTAAAGATATAAGCACATTTCTGCTTTTAATCTCTTTGGAACACCCCATAGACTTCCATTATAAGTAGAGGTAGACCGATATATCGGTTTTACCGATTAATTGGTGCCGATAGTTTCTTTTTGGAACTATCGGTTATCAATAAAAATCTGTGCTGATAGCTGGCGATAGTTAAAAAAAAAAAAATACATTCTGTGTTCCTCTTCCATGTGGTTCTAAAGTATAACAGCAGCCTCTAGAGGTAAACTAAAAACAATCACTGACACCTCGTTGCGGGGGATATTTGCTATATCTAATATCTAAATATTGTCATCATTGTCAATATTCATCCATATTTTTATCCTCACCTCAATTCATATTTTGTTAATTTGTTAAGATAAATCAAAGAAAAACATTTTCCATAGCAAAGCTAAATGCGACTATGGAAACATGCCCCGTCAGCATATACATCGTGTTTCCAACTTCATATCTTACGAATAATCGTGCTAAACCTCATCTGGTGAATCTATAGGCTTTAAAAAGCTTTATTTGGTAAATTCTGAAATATAGAGTATTTTAACAAAGCCAAGTCTCTGTCATTTCAAAATAAGAGTCCTGAAATAAGTTAGTTAAAAGTCCTGCTTTATTGCACCAAATCTACTTTGTTTTTCTTTTCTGGTTGTTATTGGGATTTTTGGTGCACAATTAACTCAATCTAGAATGTTATTAATTCTGGCCTTGTAGCCTCCATGTCCGTGCCTGTCAAGGTAAGGAAAGACTAAGATTTTTTTACATTCTATTAATGATTTTAAAAAATATTGGCAGATTAATCGTTATTAAAATTTTCCACCTTCTCAGTTATCGGTATCGGTAAAATCCACTATCGGTCGACCTCTAATTGAAAGTGCATTACTTTACATTTATTTCCCTTTGTTTTTTACAAACCGATGGACAACATTAGTCAACATTACTTTCTGTGGTAATCGACAGCACAGCACTTATATTGAGTTTAAGTTGCATTGAACCTAGAACATTCCTTAAATGTCTGGATAGGCGATAAAGTAAGGTTTTTTTTTTCTAGTGTCTGCAATTTGAGGTGAAGTGAGGACTGTGTTGAATGCTGTTTTTGTATGTTTAGGAGTCTGGTTACATCGTCCAAGGATGGCTTGGACACCTTCATCTCACTTATTCTACTGCCAGATAAAAGCAAGGCCACGAAACGAAAGACAAGTGTGAAGAAGAAAAACCTGAACCCAGAGTTCAATGAAAGGTGTGTGTGTGTGTGTGTGTGTGTGTGCGATTGAATTTGTACTGCACTGACAATAAAGTACAAAAATGTTCCATGGTACTACCATATTTGTTTGGACATACTGTGGTATTTGAAGTACATTGAGGTACCATGTAAATTCCATGGTAAATAAATATAGCAATTATTCAGTACAGTGGTTTATATCAAAGTGCCATTTTATTACCATCTGTACCACAGTCATTTCTTGTATCGTGTAGACATATAGTTAGTTGGTAAAGCTTGCGTTGACCGGTCACTAACTAAAAGAGTACATTTTTACTTTTTGGAATTTTAGACATGTACCATGGTATTCTTTGAAATACCGTGGAGTTTAATGTAAATACCATGGTATATTAATATAATAATCATCCTGTACCATGGTATATATCAGAGTTACCATCTGAAACCATCACTTTACCGTGGTACTGCCACAGTACTTTTTTGAAAGTGTGGTGTGTCCATTTCATATGTGTAGTTCAGATGATTTTTGTATTTATGTCCTATTTATTCTCTCTTTTGATTTGTCCTCAAATCCATAGTTTTTTTTTTTTTTTTTTTCATATACTATCTCAGGTGTAAATAGTTTTTAAATGGTTATATGAGAAAGTCTTTTTACAGCTTTTGTCTCAGTGTATATATTTCACATACAAGAATGTTCTTGTGTAGGTTTGAGTTTGATATGACTATGGAGGAGGCGCAGAGGCGAGCGCTCAGTGTGTGTGTGAAAAACGCATCGTCATCCTTCATGCATCGAGACAAAGACGTGATTGGCCAGGTCAGTTCAGTTCAGTTGTACTAAACTATCCTGAAACTCTAAAGCACGGAGCAAGATACATTTGTTACGTTAAAACGAGTGTGCCTAGAACGCTTTGCATTCGGGAATATTTCAGGTCATATTTCACCCCCAAATCAAAACAAAGCCAATTGGTTTTTCAGTAGGAATTTTATTTTACTTAAAGGCTAAAGTCAGTTTGTAGACCACTAAGATTTTCTGTATCGTGACATTAGTTTTAATGACAATTAAGCCCCCACACCTCCCATATTCTCATTACTGTAATGCAAAACAATCTCATTCTCATTGCTATAATGTGAAAAACAACATGATGTATTATTTTAAATGTCAAGTATAGGCAACATCATATACACCATGGTAGTATTTGTTTCTGACTTTAATTTATGCAGATTTAAATCATACAGTATTTCTTACTGTAATACAGTAAAAACATAATGTATAACAGTAATCTAATGAGAATCACCATTAAGAATCATTTTTTGGGGAAAATATAATGTCTTATTCTTTTTTATTTATTTATTTAGGGGTCAAACGTGACCTGGACATGTTTTTACCTGTTTGATGTATTATTTCTGGGTTTTATTGCAGTATTGATGTTGGTTTATTTATGTATATTTGTAGGTGCAAATAGACCTTGGGAATGTTGACTTGCTGTCTGGAGTCACAGAATGGTAAGATCTGTAATACAATATGCACACATATTCATTTTCAATAAGCAACAATTCCACATAAAACAAACCATATATAGTATGTTGACGTTTGAGTCATTCTGTGCTGGTATCTGGTTATCCAAGATGATAAAAATTAGAAATCTTTTAAAAATACAGTTTAAAACACATGTATCAAGATAGAAGAAATGTAATATCTGTGTCCATGTTGGTTTCATACATTTTTGAAAATAAATAAATTAATAATAATAATAATACTTTATGACGTACAAAATATCAAGCATTGTAACCAAGTAAAAGGTATTAAAATATGTTCCTTGCACCTTACATGTGAACGTACATTTTATTAATTTCAAAAAGGTTTTCAAACGTATTATTTAAGGTATATATATATATATATATATATATATATATATATATATATATATATATCATGAGGTATCAAGAAGTTTTCTTAGGATTAATCCATTGATCTGAACAAAATATGCCTTGTCATAACTTTTGGAAATGTTTTAAAAAATACATAATTTTTTTTTTTTTTTTTTTTACAAAAACAGAATGGCTACCTGCATGCTTGTTACACCACATGACTTGGATTTTGTGAACAAAAGTTTTTCAAATATTATTAGCATTTGAAACAAAACTATTTCACATCTTATTTTATTAATGACATATAAAAGATTATTCCAAGATTAAAAGATTTTTTCAAGAATTTCAGCTTTTAATTACATCCATTTTTTTTCTTTTCTTTTTTTTTTTTTTGCTCTGGATGGTTACACCACGTTTTGAAGACATTTTTTACTTTAACCCACAGGGGGAAAAAAATAGCAAAATGACTTCGAACTCAGAAATTGAAAACATGTTCATCATAACAGAGGTTATGGAATTGTGTGTGAATTTCTTCTGTATTTTTGAATTACTTAATAGATCTTGACCCAAAAAAAAAGAGCATCATGTCATTGACCCGTCTGTGTTTAACTTCTTAAAACACTACTTTACTTTCTCTGTCAGGTTTGATCTTAAAGAAGAGAACAGCTGAACACTGTGCCCTTGACATCCAACCCTAAACCTCTTCCTGAAGTTCAACAGGTCAACATTGTAATCATGTATCGCTGTTCTATGCTTTCCTATTTTTCTCAAATCATGTATTTCCAATCCTTACGTACGTTTGTTTATGAACAGATGGTTTTTGAATGACCAGATCATATATAAATAGCCTTTGCTGTGTTGCTGTAAACATATTGTTGCGATATTGAAATATCAAGAGTATTAGCGTTGAAGAGTATTTGATCAGAAGTGATATATAAATCGGTGAAATGGGAATATCTGTATAAATCAGTATCAGAGCATTGAATGTTGATCTGACGTATTCACAGAGAAGAATATAATGCAGGTGTGTGGAGAAGTTTTCGTCTTCCTGTGCAGGTTGCAGGACAACTGCAGTTAGTTTTAGAAGGAAAAGTATGTTAGAGTTAATGCACTATACGGAGTGTATGTGTGTATATATACATACATATATATATATATATATATATATATATATATATACACTATATGGCCAAAAGTTTGTGGACACCCCCTTCTAATTAACGAATTTGGTTACTCAGTTAAATCCAGTAAAGTAAAATGTAATTAATGTTTCTTTATGTAATGGCTTGGGCTTTGTGTGCTTCCAAATTTGTGGCAACTGTTTGGGGATAGCCCTTTTCTGTTCCAGCATGACAATGCCCCTGTGAACAAAGTGAGGTCCATAAAGAAATGGTTTACTGTGTCTGGCGTGTGACTGGCCTGCACGAAGCCCAGACCTGAACCCCACTGATCACTTTTGGGGTGAACTGGAACTGCAACTGTAAGTCAGGCCCCATCGACCAACATCAGTTCCTGACCTCACTGATAGCCTTGTGTCTGAATGAGAGCAAATCCCTGCAGCCATGTTACTACATACAGTATAGTGGAAAGCCTTCCCAAAAGAGTGGAAGCTGTTATTACAGCAAAGGGGGAAATTGATGCCTGAGGTTTTGAAATCAAATGTTCATCAAGCACATATGGTGTCCACAAACTTTTGGCCATATAGTGTGTGTGTGTGTGTGTGTGTGTGTGTGTGTATATATATATAAAATATCTCTTTAAACTGAAAGTAGATACCATGATGTGTATTGAGTGTTTTAATGGATTTTATTGGATATTATCTAAATGTTAATGAATATATGAAGGAACATACGTTGAATGAACCACTTGTTTTTGCAAAGTATTGCGCAAAGATGATGTATTATTACGTAGCCTGTGAGAAAGTCTGTGTATCACCAGATAAAAACATTTTATATGTATTCACCTTGAATATCAACACTGCATAGTCAGAATTTGTGCTGCTGTCTAGATGCTATCATATCAAACATGGCTTGAGTAGCATCCGTAGTCCACTGTGATGCCAAAGCTTTAGTGGCAGGTTACATTTTAGGCCTTAAAATAGTAATACTGAGTAGGGACACAGTCACAAACTTTCAAGCAATTTGACAGATTTTTTTTATGTTGTTGTTGTATGGTTTAGTCTTATTTTTAGCATTGCCAAGAACTGCTCTATACTACACAGATGTAGACCAAACACAAAATGCCTTTATCTACAGACTTTGTTTTTTAATATGCATTTACTTTTCAGTTGTTTCTTTGCATTCTTAGTAGACATTGTATTGTACTGGATTCCTTTGTTACATTTAATCTTTGTGTTACATATAATCATTTTGTTATATCACTTGTGTGCATGTCTTTTTTATGTTATACATTAAAACATGCTTTAACCAGGGTTCCTACAGCCATGGAAAACCTGGAAATATCACAGAATTATGAGTTTCCCAGGCCTGGAAAGGTCATGGGATTTAATGAAATCTTTCAGACTGGATCGTTCTGTTGACATTTCTTTTTCGGTGAATCACCCAAACTGATTAAGAAATGGAATGATTCATAATCCTTATCAAGTTATCACTGGAAGAATCATTAAAAAAGATTGGGAACCCTGTTTTAACGCCAAAGATTCAAAACCACCATGTTCTTCTGCACTATGCAATATTCACACAGTCACATTTCTGAATGTACAGCCATGTATTCAGAGCTCTCAATAAAACTTATGGCAGACCCTGTCAGGATGTTGTCTTTCGTTGACTTTCAGACTAAATAGCCATCATTAAATACTTCATAACTCAAGAATAACAAGGCATTTCTGCAGAAGTTCAATTATTTCATATTAAACTCAAAGCAGTGTTAGTGTTGATCCATATACGGCTTTATTGATGATGCACTGCATTGCACAAAGAAACAATAAAATGTCTGTACATTTCTCACTTTTTAAAGACATGAGGTGTCTTTTTACCCACGTCTGAAGTAATTGATGATTTGGTTAAAATCAGGCATTATTTAACGTAAAAGTTTTCATCTCAAAATTTTCATACATGAATATTACAATGACTACGTTTGCTCATAGTAAGAAGAAGAGTGCTTTTCCCTCTTAAAGGAGACAAGACATATTCAGGCTTCAAAACCACTGGATTACGCCTTCCAGGTCCTCTGCAGGTCTTTTCCCGCAAATCTCCAAACCATTCAGAACCATCTGAGTTTTATGTGAGGCTGGAAAAGAGGGAATAAGGTTTAATCCCCATCAGTGGTATATAATATTAATAACCTGCCTTAATTCATCCCTGTAAATGGGAACTAACAGACGTGATCACATACCTGTCAATGAGTGAATCTCTCATTGTAGTTGCTATGGCGCTGGGCTGAGTCTCACTTAATCTGAAGATGCTCTCAATGACGGACAGCTCAGTGCTCGTGGTGTCCAGTCCACAGAACGCACACCAGTCGTTCACCACCATACCAGCAGCGATCACCTCACTCCCGCGATTCACAGTTCCAGCCTTGAGTGGGAACGACACAAATTAGTACACGGTTTTCAATTCACAAATTTAAAGTGGTACATTTTGAACAAGGCCCCTTGAATAAATTTACCAAGTTAGTAAAACTTTGCTTATTTTGTATAAGCAACCACTGTCAAAAGAAATTTGAATGTGCTTTATGGACATTAGTAACAATTGTTGCAACTACTGCCTTTCAGTTAAAACCAGGGTTACCATTATAAATTTCCCTAAGGGGCGAATAACTTTATCAGCTACATTCTGAGTGTAGGAGGACATATTGGCCTTTGAATAAAATGGATGGACTCAAAAAAAACAAAAAACAAAAAACTTATTATGAGTGATCCTAAAATAATTGCAAAGGAAAGCAAAACTATTTCAGAAAATGAATTCCCTCCCTGTCCCCTAAGGGATGGGTTTTCCAGGGGTCCGCAAAGTTGTGCTAGGGGGTCCACTGAAAATGTCAAAAAATAACAAGTGCTAAAATGTAGAAAAAAAGTTTAACATTACAAAATTTGACATTATGTTATGGTTTCATTCTGCTTTCTAAATACTAGTTGGAAATAATACGATTAATCCTGATTAACTTATTCTGTTGATAGCCATAGTCTTTAACCATGTTAAATTAAAAAAATCTGCATATAGGTTTTTGATCAAATGCATATATATTTCTTGAACCTTTAACTGACAGTAATTAATTTAACTGAAAATGTTTCTCTTCAGGTTTATATATATATATATTTAAACATTAATAGTGAAAATAAGGTGATGAGATAAAAGATGAGGCATTGCCCCACTAGATTTTCCTTGTCAATCCACCCATGCCTGTTATTCTAAAGGAAAAAAATATGTTTCTCCATGTATAAAAATGTAATATCACTCCTTCAACTACTTGACTCCATTATGGTATATAACGCCTACATTTTTTTTTTCCAATCAATTCTCAACCGAAAACGTCAAGCCCCACCCTATATTTTCCCCACTGAATACTCGGAAAAAACTACGTGTATTTCTTAAAAATATATCACATTACGGAAGTAATTCACCCTTCGCGAAGCCCCGCCTTAAAAGCGCTTCTGACCAATCCTGTCTGAGCAACTGTTGCCCTGCTGCCATTACTCTGACAAGCGTTTGCTATTTTCCAATGACAGCCTATGGAAGTTATGTGTGTTTGAGTACTTTTAAGCAGGATTTTAATCAAAATAATCCAAAAAATGTAAAACACTTGTTGCCGGGTAATTTGTAATAGTGACCCAAGTTACCCAGAGAAGACACCAGCAGTGTTTTTCTGTCTTTTTAAAAAATAATCTTTAAAGAAATCTGGAGAAGAGCATGTTCTGGATTAAACCTGCCCTCATTCCTAAAAGAACATAACATCTGCAACGACGCCTACATTTGCTCCAAGGTAAATTAAAGCTAATAACTGAACGTTAATTCAAGTCATGGTAAAAGCGATAGTAAATAAACAGTTCACAGCATCAAAATGAGTGCGTTATGAGACATTATAAACAGCTCTGTTCACTTACGCTAATGTTATTAGACGTGTAATCGCTATTAAATGAAGTTTTTCTCTTTTCAAGTGACCGTAATAATCGTTTGCCTTGATTCTGATTTACAGTCTCCACAGTTTTTAATCAAATTACTGTGTAATTTAATTTCTTTTACAAAAAAAAACTTAAGATAAATATGCATTACATTGTCACTCTTCATACCAGCCCATGTAAAAATATTATCCATTCCATTTATTAGAATATATAGCCAAAAACCACATCATTCACGGCAATCTCCCATTCATTCCAATGGGGAGTTCTGCAGAGCTTGTCAGAGCGAGCAACCGTACCCGAGGGGGCGGAGCTTAGCGAAGGGTCAATTTCATATTGACTTTAAACAAAGTCACTCACCACTAAAGGCACTTGCAGGAGTGATGAAAGTTCATCTTGATCTTCAATAGATGTTTTGGGGTGAACGAGACCACCCTGATTACTGAAGGCACAGTAACTACCCACAAGCACCTGCTCTGCAATCGTCTGCCGGAATACTTCCACTTTTAGAGTGTCTGCCAAGATTTCTTCTGTTTCCTGAATAACAATAATTCACTAAAATGAGTAAAAAAAAAAAAACTTAAACACTGATTTGTAACTGATGGAAAGGCATAGCCCACCTACAAATATTTTTTATATAAATGTAGAAGAACATTTGAGGTTACATTTCAGATAGCATTCCATGAGGGATTTTCTTACTCTGTCTAGATCAGGATGGACTAAAGCAACATAGTCGTTACAAGCGATGACGTTCCCCAGTGCAGAAAGTCGCTCTTCGACTCTCTGAATGCACACTGAATCTGGCAGGCAGTTCCTGATGTGCTGTAACTCTTGATCTGTTGTGTTATTGGGCACCAGGAGACCATGACGATTTCCTGCGAATTGAAGACGTCATTAAGTGTCCCTACACAGCCTGCAACATATGAAACACCTATTATGCATTATGTAGGAGAGCTAAAGTAACAAGACCTAATCTGACCTCACAGTATGCTTTAAATAGGAATATTTACTCAACAGAGGTCTTTGTTACATTATTTATTCAAACATCCTTGCATGTGTGTGTATAGAGTAGATATTCTACATGAATATAATGGTGATGTATAGAATATATGACCTATATTAGAGGTTGGCCAATAGTGGATTTTGCAGATGCAGATAACTCAGATGGTGGAAACGGCCGATTACCGATTAATTGGTTGACAGTTTTTAAAAGCAATTTATTGAATGTAAGACATAGTCCAAAATGAGTAAAATCAGAGATGCGTTTGATGCAAGTGATCGCAACAATTGTCATACGTGTCTTTTTTATAATAACATAAATAATTGTGAATTAGTCCATAAACAGTGATGTTTTCAGAGTCTTGGCTATGTTACAATGCTCTATATGTAAATATTCACCAAATTAAGATTTTCGTAGCCTATATATTCACCAGATGAAGGGTTTTGGCCACAGATCAACATGGAGCAGCAATAATAATAAGAAAAATATCTGCAAACCATCGTCATCGTTTTTTTGCCGATAACCGATAGTTCCAAAAATAACTATCGGCACCGATAAATTGGTAAAACCATTATATCAGTCAACCTTTAACCAATATATCTTTGAAAGGTCAATGCTCTAGCAGTCAAAACTAGTTTATCTCAAATTGTGTTAGAAATTGTCTTACCCACACACATTCTGCCAATAATTCGACATCCTGCTATGGAGGCATGGACAACCGGTATTGTTTCTGAAAGTTCGCCTTCAAAAACACTGAAAATATAAAAAAATAAAAATCACATGAGGTCATTTATTTTTGCTTGGAACTCTAGCAAAATACTAAAATTATGATTTTTAGGATAATTATAGGGTCTCCTTCAGAGAAGTGTTCAGTTTAAGAGATCACAATAATTCAGAAGCTATTTAAGCAAGGATATTAGGGCTGGGAATAGGACGATGTAATCGGATATCGACAATGTCTTACAAAGATCCCGATGTCGATTGCGAACAGACGATGATCGACAATATTGGGAAATG
This sequence comes from Myxocyprinus asiaticus, assembly GCF_019703515.2. Classification (NCBI taxonomy): domain Eukaryota; kingdom Metazoa; phylum Chordata; class Actinopteri; order Cypriniformes; family Catostomidae; genus Myxocyprinus; species Myxocyprinus asiaticus. The sequence continues at coordinate 46,463,999 of NC_059355.1, forward strand.
GCAAAACCATGGATCTGGGAAGTCACCAAATATATTAAACAGTGACCAGGGTGTGAAACTAGCACCCGTCAGTTCACAAGCTCCCCGTCCAAATGTATTTCATGCGTGGGTAATTCTGCTCATCTACCCGCAACAGGCGGGCATCGGGCAACCTGCTGCAAGACATCTCGGAGTGACACATGACAAGAAATGCTGTTAGTCACAAGACGTGCTTGAAGAAACACACTTTATTCTATTTTTAAGAACAGACAAAAGAAAAGGCGTTAATAGCTTTGTTTCTGTCAACGCTTTTTTATGCGCATTTTAGGATATCGCACAAATCTGCTGGATGGAAAGACCAAGATGCGAATAAAATCTCCAAAAAATGCCCATAGAAAATGTATATGCTCGCTTGACGTGGATACATTTTTTATTCGTTAAGAAGAAATGCGCATAAACTATGATGGAAACACATTTACCAAATAAACTCCTATTGAATTTAAAGGTGCAATATGTAATATATTTACTGTACTAAAGCATAAAATGATCATAATATGTTATCAGAGATTTAGGAAACATGCCAAGTTGAAATACTGGCTTTTCCAAAAACAAAGCTACAGCCAGTATATTCTACTTTGAAATGTCCGTTCCGGGCCGGAATTTCTGTTTTTGTTTTGGCCTGTGTGATCCTGCCTACTGCCCATTTCCCAATAGTATTTCGACACCCTGGGTTGATAGATAAGTTAGCGGGCAAACACAGCACGCTGCAGCCATGGAAGCCAGCAATACATCTAGCTAACACAGACAGCATTATAAACAATCCAAATGAGCTGGTTTATAATTTGCAAACAACAAAAACACTGCAAACATATACATTAGCTGATCAATTTACAGTGTAAGGCTCATCGCTTGCCATTGTCAGTTTGCTCGTTCCTGTTGCGTGTCCTCAATATGGCAACCTGCGTGAGCTTCAAGTCTGGGGAGTAGCAGGCAGGAGAGACAACTCTCTCCAATATTTTGAATTTGGACTGCAGTACACATTTTAAACGCTTGATCTCAATGTTACATATTGCTCCTTTAACAGGAATACAAGATGCGCATCCAAAAAATCATGTGACTGAATAATTCATTCATAACTGGACGAACCAGCGGACCAATCATCGCAACTAAATTGTTGCTCTGGTCATTCTGAAATACCGGTGTCATAAAAATCCAAAGCCTGCATAGAGTCTGCAGAGCAAATAAGTCAAAAACAAACTTGCACTTTTTCCTGAAGAGCAGGTTTATTGATACTTTTAAAGAATATCTAAAAGATCCACACCGCAAACTCATGTTGGAGGAACACACGCACACACACATAGTGCTCCCAGAACTGTGTGACGCGCTGTCATTTCCAGTCATGAAACGAGTTAAAGTGTTTTGTCTGCGCGTCCTAAACCGCGAGTATTTTATTAATAAAAAAGTCACACAGTCGCTACAATTTCCCCAGAAGAGACGATTTTGTTCTTTTGAATGCAAGGGATGGAAACGCAGCTTTATCCGCACATTGTTTTTGCAATATTCTGATTTTTTGCATAAATTCACAACTTGGATAGAAACATAGCTACTACTTGTGTCTGATTCGCAGTTTGTTCAGAGGCGTGCAGCGCGAGCTGGAACAGGTCTCATGGAAAAAGCGCATGTACAGAGTTTTCACTCTTTTTTTTTTTCTGTTTCATTCATCTGAAAACTGTTAGCAAGAATACTATCATCTATGAGAATGCTGCAAATAATCTCTGATCATCTCAGGAGGTGCTGTGACTTTAGTTCACTTTATTTCCACACGGTTAGCATGCATTGTGAATGCAACTCTGCAGGTTCAGTAATATATATCTTTGTATTAAAGAAACAAAGACAAAAGTGAAGAAATCAAAGTAATACAAGACACATTCACCTTGAACCTAAAATTGAGCTCTATTTTATTTTCTTTAGGCAGCATTAACTGTATTATCAAAACGCAAAACAAACAAATTCGACAAGAACACACATTTGGCAGCATTATTTTGGGAACACAAGGGAATTTATTAGGCTTATATATTTCGATTATCATTGTCTTTACATTTATAATAGTCTTTAGTTCTTAATCTGTAGGCTATTAGTAATTTTCCATCTGGTGTCATTGACGGATGCTTGCGTGATTTTAAATGGAGCCGTTGGAGACGGTAAATGTTTGGATTTGGGGAGGTGGTTAAATAAGATTTTTTGATCACTTCGTTATTTTAATGCTTTTGTCGTTTAATTTAAAGTGCAATTTGAATTTAGAAATGTCTTTTTTTTAATTTATTTTTTTTATCCCCTTTTCTCCCCAATTTTGGAATGCCCAATTCCCACTATTTAGTAGGTCCTCGTGGTGGCACGGTTACTCACCTCAACCCGGGTGGTGGAGGACAAGTCTCAGTTGCCTCCGCTTCTGAGACCATTATTCTGCGCATCTTTTCACATGGCTTGCTGTGCATGACACCGTGGAGACTCACAGCATGTGGAGGCTCATGCTACTCTCCGCGATCCACGCACAACTTTCCACACGCCCCACTGAGAGCAAGAACCACTAATCACGACCACGAGGAGGTTACCCCATGTGACTCTACCCTCCCTAGCAACCGGGCCAATTTGGTAGCTTAGGAGACCTGGCTGGAGTCACTCAGCACACCCTGGATTCCAACTCACGACTCCAGGGGTGGTAGTCAGTGTCAATACTCGCTGAGCTACCCAGGCCCCCCTAGTTTTTTGTGAGTCAATAAATGAATTAAATTTTGAAAGCAAAATCAATAAAGCAAAAAAATTTTTTTTTAAATGCACCAACCTTTAGCAGGTGGGATGATGATGTAATCGGATATCACGTTATTTTTTAAGGCAATTATTGCTGAAATGTTTTTTTTACATATCGCCCAGACCTAGAGGATATATTCATTTCAGACCTACCTGTAAAAGTTTTCTGAACCGCCAATGGCAACCAGGCAGTATGTGTTTGTGAGCTTGGCAAAGCAGCCAATTTCATTATTCTTTTCAAATGATGCACGGACAGCCATTCTTACACTACTGAACTGATTGAAGCTTTCCAAAACTGTTGGGAAACAACATTCATAGTGAGATCATTGAGGGAATTAAATGTGTAAAATGAGCAACTCCAAAAGCCTGATTATAAACGTCAATTTGACAACTCTCTTCAAATGTCTTCCATTAAAAATATTAGGCCTACTATGTATGGGGCTCTCGGAGACTTCAGATATAAAACATTTGATCTGTAAAAAGCCAAGATTTTCTGATTGGAATAGCATTACACTCCTGGAAGCTGATTATTTTTATTCGTTTCACTGTATTTCTCAGGCCAAATTGACCCAAAACAGAAACAACATTGCTATCGTGGGTTACATTCACCTGTCTGAAAAGAACATTCTTACTTCATAACACAACAGACGGGTTAAAGCTTCAATAATATCTGCCTGCAGGGTTTTGTTTATTTCAGAAGAACATATTAAATGATGGCGATATATATTAATAAATCATATTAAAGTCTAAATCTAACGATTAAGTAATGTAGTACTAATGTAATTAAATATAATAATCTTATATTTACCGTTCGTCACTCTCTTGAGCGTGGATTCCAGTATCCCACGTGCTCACTTCACGTCCTATGCGTGCTGACGTCAACACGTTACCTTACGCGCTACGTCAGCCGATGTTGGTCATGTGAAACCAACCAGTGCGCTGCCTTTTTGTTTTGATTCTCTTGTAAGAAGTTCTTTGATCGTTTTTGTTTGTTTTTTATTTTTTGAAGAATTATATGTTAATAAGCATAATTTTTGCATTTAAAAGTGCATATAAGAGATCTATCTATGTATCTGTCTATCCGTCCATCTATATGTACGGTATTAAGTTAAGCTGTATATAGAGTATCAATTTAAAATCAAATAAACATCAAAAAGAAAACAAAGGCTATATCATAAAAAATTAAAATGAAGAATAAATCACAAATGCCTTTAAAAAAGATATTCAAATATCTTTGATAATAAATATTTTTGTACAATTCACAACTTTCTTGTGGTTCTTACAATAATAGCACGTGTCTCTTATGCTATTAATGTACAAACTAATTCCACTCAATAGCATAATAAATAATTACATATATATATATATATATATATATATATGTGTGTGTGTGTATATATATATATATATATATATATATATATATATATATATATATATATATATATATATATATATATATATATTTTTTTCTCTCTCTCTCTTCTTAGAACATTTACATTTCTGTAATCTGTTGTTGTCCAAATGGCTTTTTTGTCACACACTACAAACCTGCATAGCAACGGGACACAACTCTGCTGGCACAGTGGATTTGTGGGCCAATCACGATAGAGTCTCGACGTGACGTCGTGTTTGTTGACACTACCGTTAACATTTTTTCCCCACATCCTATAATCCAAATTCTAATCCCACCACCCTGGGTCTCCCATCACTTTTAATTTGCGATTGCGATTTCAAAGAAACTAAATTTCCCAACAAAACTATCAGAAATATGTTTGATAACATTTTATTCCCCACTGTAGTTTATAGAAACTTTATTTCACAGTTTTTCTCAAAAGAAACAATTTACAGGTTACGTACAAATTATTTAAAATTCCCATTAACTCCCAAAGCTAAGGATATTCATTTCAAATATTTAAACGATGTTTATCCCTCCAGTGAATTTGTACAACTAAGATTTGGAATTGAAACTAGTAATTGTGTATTTTGTGATAATATTGAAACTACTGATCATTTATTTTTCCATTGTATGTATGTAGATGCTTTATGGCTTGATATTCATGAGTGGCTTTACCCAAAGGTTCCTCTTCTTGATGTCTTCTCTCATAAGGACATTGTCTATGGACTTGTTATGAACAGCAACAAAGACGATTTTCTGGTTAATAATATCCTTACTCTTGGGACATTTTATATACATAAATCTAAATATTTGAAAGTGAAACCCAGGTTTTCCGTGTTTCACAATATGCGTCTTTCTTATACAAATGCCCTTATGTTGATGAAAAGTACAAATGTGAGAAAACTTTTTGATATAATAGAAGAATATGATTTGAAAAACAAACCCTAGCTTTTTGGTTTAATTAATTAATTAATTAATTAATTAATTTTTTGTTATTTATTTATTTATTTATAAATAAATGTATGCTCTTTTGCACCTGATCTCATTGTTATATTGCAATGATGTATAATGTTGCCATGTTGTTTCTATATGATATTGTTAAATAATTAAAAAAATAAATAAATAAAAAATTTCCCACCGTTTTCCTGGGGGTCTTACTGGGGAAACGAATGTGGGTGGGACTTCCGCCAAAGTCGTTCTACAGCATTCCCTAGCTCTGGCAGCTGTCATTTTAAGACGCTGGCTGTGTCTCGTTTCGAAGGCTGCGTCTCCGGAGGTCGCATTTGTCGGCCGCATATGCCATTGAAGCTGTCTCGTTTCATAAAAGCGATTAGGACACTTCGAATGCAGCCTTCAACTGCGACCTTCTTTCATGGGAATTTGGAGGATGCATGAGGTGTATCCTTCGTGGGCGCTCACAACCCACAGTTCTTTGCTTCAACGGAATTTGCTTCAAATGAACATCATTTGTCTAAATAAAATTACACCAATTTGCTCGAAATATGATGTTCAAACGCAAGTAATGTTAATTCCCAAGTTGAAGTACCTCAGTAGACGGGTGCAGAGTATATAATATGTATAATTATAGTAATATATCATTAAAATAAAGTATTATAGACTAAAAGTACACCTTTAAAATCGATGTTTGTTTCTTTCTGCATCATTATAACTCTCTTAAAATGTACCTCATGCATTCCCTCCAAAAGGACTTTGTTCCCTTCTCAATCGAAGCGCTCCCTCTTGTTAAAGAGTGACGTGCTGTCATAGCAACTATGTTACGTTCCGTTTCCGTTTGTCCTACGAAGGCCATTTCATTTAAACGAAGGAGGACACTCGATATACTACAGCCTTCAAAGGACGCGTCCTACCTAGCACACAGCCTTTGAAACGAGACACAGCCGCTGTTTACAGCTGGTAATAAGACGCCGTTTCGGATGATCCGATCGCAAAGGTCAGCGCTAAATATAGTTGTAAACGGGGTGCAAAATGTTTTGTGATTGAATCACAAAAAACACATGGTATTTGAGGTTTAAAACGGTGTCTATGGCAAGCCGAATTCACTTTTATTCATTCGCAGGATATGAATTGTTGATATCAACAATTACATTTTCACTAGTGGAAATGGCAATTGTCGATATCAATAATTACATTTCCATTAGTAAAAATGTGAATTCTTGATATCAAAAATGGGATTTCAACTAGTAAAAACCGTAATTCTTGATATCTAGAATTGAATTTTCACTAGTAAAGTTTCACATCGATATGTCATTCACTCTTATTCAAAACACAATTATTGATATCAAAAATTCGTTTCTTACTAGTTGAAAGTCCAATTTCACATATCAATTCTTTTCTTACTAGTAAAAAAATATAATTTTTGATATCAAGAATGTAATTTCTACTAGTGGAAATGCCAATTTTTGATATCAACAATTGAATTCCAACTTGTAAAAATGCTCATTTTTGATAAAAGATATTCAGTTTTCACTAGTGACAATTTTAATTTCTGATATCTGTAATGTAATTGTTACTAGAAAGAAATTATTTTTTAAATATCATTAATTACACTCCAAATTATTGATATCTGAAATCCATTTCTAGATTTATTGATATCAAGAATTAACATTTTAACTAGTGAAAATTAATTTCTTGGTATCAGGAATTTATATTTTTACTAGTAACAATATAATTGTTGATATCAAAAATTATATATTTACTAGTAAGAAGTACATTCTTGATATCAAGAATTAGAATTCTAACTAGTGAAAACTGAATTGTTGATATCAACCATTCCTATCCTGCGAATGAATAAAAGCTAAAACGGCTTGCCATATTAGTGTGTCACCATAACAACATGCAGAGTGACAAGATGACAAGCACACACATCTGAAGCTGAACTAATACAGGTACTATACTAAAACAACCAATAATTTTGCTCGAAATGTTGCGTTTGTGCTTAGATTAAATCTCAACTGCATCTGGGAGAAACAATGCACCGGTTTTGTTCTTTGTCTTTATGACTTTTTACAGTTTATTATCGTTCGGTAACACACTGATATAGTGACTGATGTATGTCCATACGAAATCATACACGCTCTTTTCAAAATCTCAACACCGTAACGAAATAATGAACGGACGTACCCGGCAGCAACATCTGTGTTTACTTGACAACGGAAGTAACGCCCATATTTCTCGCTAAGCATCATGGGACGTAGGAAAGAGATGGATGGATGGGTAGATGGATGAATGGGTAGATGGATGGATGGGTAGATGGATGGATGGATGGATGGATGGGTAGATGGATGGATGGATGGATGGATGGATGGATGGGTAGATGGGTAGATAGATGGATGGATGGATGGATGGATGGATGGGTAGATGGATGGATGGATGGATGGATGGATGGGTGGATGGATGGGTAGATAGATGGATGGATGGATGGATGGGTAGATGGATGGATGGATGGATGAATAGATAGATAGATAGATGAGTGCCATAATCGGTGTGGGACAAAAGTCAAGATGTCGCTGGCTTGTAATGCTGTTTAAATGAGTTTGATGCCATTTATGCCTTTAATACATTGTGCAATGTGTGTGTTTTAAGTCAGTCACCACGAAACATTAATATGCATCCTTTGTTGAGTTTTGGCTTAGGTTTGTATTTCATGCAATGTAAAACAAATGGTGACTCAAACACAATCTGTTCTGCTCAACACTTACTTATTGACTGCGTGATATCAGACATATGTATTGTTATGTAGTTGATATCCACCTACACTATCTGTACAATGAAAAGTGTATTTACACAAATATAATGGACTTAATTGTAATATTGTATCGTAAACATCCATCCAGTAATTATCATGACACTTAACATTTCTGTAATTTTATTTTATTGACATTTCTTTGAACATGGTGATTTTAGATTACACAGTGTAAAACTGTAAACTGAAAAACGACAATAAAAATGACCAATTGTTTATGGAATTAAAACAGAATTGAACATAAATAAAGCTTAAATTATATGTAATATTAATCTAAAATCACTCTTATTCTTTAGTATGATAACATTATGCATGACAATGTGAAATAATACGCTACTGTTAGAGTGAAAGAAAAATACAAAAGGTTGAACTTTGAAAAGTTTCAGTACATTTTTGTATTTACACGGCCATTAAAACCTGGACAAAAGCTGAACAGACAGCAATATTTGACCTGTAAATCATCAGAAAATATCAAAAGTTTAATGTCAGAATCGGAATTGGTCAATTTAAATTCTGTCAAATTATATACAGTTTAAATTCCTCAGTCAGTCAAGAAAAATAACCAAACAAAAAACTTTAAAGCTATCTCAGATAAAATCTCCAATAAAATCAACCCTCTGTAATCAAACGCATAAATACAGTGGTTTCATTGACTACCTCTGATATGTTTGTCCGATTGTTAGTCTCATAAAAGTACCATTAAAAAAACAAAAGGCAACAGCAGCTTGGGTTAAAAGTGACTCTTGTCCAAAGCCACAATCATACCCATTAAAAAAGAGGCAAGTTACCAGAGAATTCCTATTTCTGTGTCTCCCTGTACAGTTTTGTTAATTGTCTTTCTGTGCAACTAATGTAGTTATAGGCATGGCTCACCTTGATTTCAACTGTGTAGAATACCCTTATGTCTCCATTAATGATAGATAAATAAATAGCTTTTCATATGTTAAGCCTCTATCACACGACCCTACGACAAACGTTTCTAAAGATATCCACCTTTAAACATTCAAACATACACTAGTTCTTTTAAAAGTTTCACATCTCACATTAGGTCAGCTGGATGTAAAATGTGTAAATATATTCACATAATACTGGCTTGCTCAATGCTTTTCAGAATTACGTATGAAAATGGCATGGTCCAATAACCTGATCCCATTTCTACAAAAATGCCTGAATAAAATAGTGCAGATTAAAATAAAAAGAAACTATGTCCCTGGAGTTAATTACTCTCAGTATATTGCAATTTCAATGATCCCAATCTTAAAATAGCCTGGTTAGACTACTTCGAGCAGTCTTTCCATCAGTCCTTCCATCACAAGACAAACTTATACCATTAAGGAATATACTTTAACACTAATAAGGATGCACCACTATAGTGTACGTAGAGCCGAACATTTGAACTGTTATATAATATGTCACACACAGATATAATAAACGCATAAAGCCTCTTACGCATGGAACACACTTTTTGTTTTGTGCCACATTGTCCAATTTAGTCAATCTCTTACACAAACGCCAGCTCACCGGACAGTTCAGATTTGAGGAAGACAATTGCTGAAGCAGTGTGATCCATTTAAAAACTCCAACCCAGAACTTCCTGTACCCGAGACATTAGACAACTTGCCAAATTGCTTGTTGGGACGAGCAAGTGCTCTAGATTTGGAGGAGTTGATGAATAAAAGTGTTTTTTTGAAAGACAATAGCATTGAGTCTTTCCCAAGTGGACACAAACATGTAAAATCTGCTCTAGTTTAATGCCATTTTTCTACCCACGACCAAGCTGCTCATACAACAGATCCAAAAACTGATATGACTATTAGGGCAACAAAAATAAACGGTAACACGTTGTCTTTACTTGGCTAAAGGTAATGATTTATATTGAAGGATGCACAATTCATGAAACATCTCCCCAATGAGGTGGAAATCATTGAAAATGAGCTGTGTTCAGTGTGCCATAGTGGACTTTTAGACAAGGCACAATGTCTTAAATGGGTACAGTTATATAACCCCTCAAATCTTCCAAAAAAAGTCATGCCAATTATACATTTTTTCCACAATTTTGGGACACATTCTAGTCAATGCAAAGCAATGACAAACACTTGCACCATTACACCAAACATTCTTAAGACCACACTAACAAAACAGTACCTTGGAGTACCTTGGGAGAACACGTTAATACCATGATTTTTGGGTCAATAACGAATAAGGTTGTCCGAGGTGATAAAAATGAATCATCTTTAAAAGAAAAGAAAAAAGCATGCATGTTATCACTGTGTCCATGTTACACACTTTTTAAAAAAACATTTATAGCATTTTCTACAAAAAATTTACTAAACATTAGTTTTTGAAATGTCAAGTGGTGTAACCATTAAGTAAAAGGTATTAAAATACTTTCCTTGTGCCTTGAATACATGTGTTTAACTTAATTCTAAAAAAGTTTAACATATTCTAGGTAAAAAATTGTTTTTACAAATATCAGACATTGAGTCACAAATATCAAGAATTACAAGGGTTAAACCATTTGACCTAAACAAAATGGTTCCATTAAAATTAAAAAAAAAAAAAAAAAAAAAAAAATATAAAAGTAATTGTCTTGTGAATTGTATCTTTAACATAATAGATCCAGACAAAAAAAATAAAATAGTGATTGACCCATTTATCAAAGTACAATCGTTTAACTGATACTATCACTGTACAATGGTCCCACCACCTTCCTTTTTTGTAAGGGCATTAGTTGTCATTAGTGTGTTGCCTTATGAATGATTGGCTGTAGATTGTAGAAAAAATTATAATAATGACTATTCATTTCTCAAAAATCGCCATTTTGTTTTGCATTGCCCAGACAGCTCTAGTTTGTGATGGTTCCCCTTTAAAGAAGGCCCAAAAGCTTTTAAAGTCACATTCACATAAACACAAGAGGGTGAAAAGTCACTTTGGAAGACAGCTTAGAGAAAACACCTTTTTTTTTCTCTTATTCAACAAGTACCACAAAACCTCAGAGTACCAAAAAGTTCACTCAACAGACAACAGGACTATTCAGAAAACATTCATGTTGGTTTAATGTATTAACACAATTGGATGATCTGCAAGTGGTTGATCTGTTGGGCCACTACAGTTTTCACATCCTTACAGATGTACAGTATATGGCTAACTACAGAAGTGACAGTGTCACATATACCATGCTAATGAAGCCAGCTCAATGAAAAATAAGGTAAAGCTTGATACTTTACTTTAGAGTAGATGCCAGAGAGTTTCTGTTGTAGATTCATGCTCCAGTGAACTGTGAATACGATATGTACATTATTTTCTGTGAAATAAACAAAATGTGGCTTTTATAAGTAATGAATTCCCAAAAAAATGACAGGTCAAATGATAAACATGGCAAGTGAAACCTTATATACAGTCTCTCTACAAATCTACCATCTTAATATGATAATTAAGATGCAACAAACCTTATGTATATGCCTGAAGCTTTATCAAGTTATCTGAGAAGTTCCATTTAAAACTCCAAAAACATCAATTACAATTCAGCTCCTTTCAATGTGCAATGTACTGTATTAGATCCATTCCCACAAGAGATGAGCCCAAACAGATGTGTAAATATGGGTTAGTCAGACACATCAAGGTTAACTGTTCACTGTTATCACAGTTGAACCAATAAAAGCACCCGACAGACATCATGAGCTAAGTGTAAGACAATCCACCTCGAAAATGTGAAATCGAAGTCACTTTAACTTAAGCACAGCATTTTAAGTTCATTCAGAGAGGATGGATGAACCATTGACAGATCATCTCCTGTAGGTAACAGAAACAAAGCTATTTAATACTGTTTAAAAAACACGTTCCTGCCTGGCACCAATGTTTAAAATATTACACTTGGTGGTAAACTAAGGTTATAACAGTAAACTGTGAAATAGGGTGGGACATATGACTGTAAAAAGCTAAATACAGTTGATAAAATGTAGAGATCATAGAGAAAGATGTAATCAATCATAATAGTGAAGCACTAAAGACTTTTAAAGTCACCAAGATGTCAACATGAAAATTACCCTATTTACTTTCTTAATACACATTCTTGTCTTGTGAACAACTCATTGAAATGTAATAACTTGCACCACCTCTGAAACAACTTTTCTTATGATGTTACCAAGCCCTCTTGTTTTTACATTTACATTTATGCATTTGGCAGGTGCTTTTATCGAAAGCGACTTACAGTGCTCTTATTACAGGGACAATCCCCCTGGAGCAACCTGGAGTTAAGTGCCTTGCTCAAGGACACAATGGTGGTGGCTGTGAGGATTGAACCAGCTTATGTTACCAGTTATGTGCTTTAGCCCACTACGCCACCACCACTCCATGGTTTTTCAACTAACTCCAACTTCCTATCATATAGAGACCATTTTTCACAATCCAATCTATTCCTGACGGATAAAGTCAAGTTCAATCCAACATTTAAAAAAAAAAATTTCTTTATTGAATCTCCTGTTTCACTCAGAAATATGTAGCATTATGGAAGTAACATGGGTTTTAAATGCCATTTCATGTTGACTGTCCTATTTGTCCCTATGACCCAAAGATTATCCACAAAATGTTTTTTATAAATTACTGTTCTAGAAACACGAAATGTAAATGCTGTCTACAAAAAGGACATGATCAACAGTGAGATTCTCCTTTGATACCGACTGATAAAACAGCAAAAGAAGAAGAGAAGTTGAAGTGGAGTGCAGTAAAAGAGTGGGAGGAGGTGTCAAGTTATTATAAATCAAGTGCTTCTTACTATGTGGAAATGGGTAGGCATGTGAGAAAAGAAAAAAATAACTAGCAAACAAACATTAAGATTGATGCTGTGAAGAAAATTTTAAGTTATTTAAAAAAAAAATGCCCCTTAACCCCCTCTAAAAAAAATGTGTTGAAGTCTTCAAAGAGTGCTAGTGGTGAACCTTTCACCCCATAAATGAAAAAGACTGCATGATCCACAGAATTCCTTGGTATTCTTGTCTATGGCCTTCCTACCTATGTTATTTTTCAAGTCTTGAATCGTTTTTTTGTTGTTTTTGCTCTTTTTCTTTGTTAATACTTAAAATTAATTTACAAGTTCATGTTGAGAACAAGACAAGGATGTGCTGACGTCTTACAAATCCTCAAACTCTCCTGGGGAGGAGAATGTGATGGTTTCTTGAGTGTAAAGTTACCTGGTAAGAATGAGACCAACATTAGCATAAGGCCAGAGCAACTTCAACTCCAAACCTCCTTCCATCGTACATTTCGCCAACAGTCCAAGAATGTCCTTTTGGCTAATGCAAAAAAAAAAAAATGCAATATTGGTTTCGACGTTTTGTCTCAAGAGGGAGGGACTGGATACGCCTTGTCTTTACCCCGTACTGGGACAAGGTTGTTTGGAAAATAGGCACTGGTCACGTATGCTTCCAAACCTCAGCATAGTAGCCCTCGCTGATGTTCTCAAGCGTTTGGGGTCCATAGCGCCCCCTAGTCTGTCATACCCACTCCTGCACCGGGTGTTTGTAGTAGGTCACATGCTGTTGGACGTTTTTGTTCTTGAACTGGAAGATAGTATATACGAGGACCAGAATGCACAGTGAGAGAATGCAAGGGATGACCACAGCAATTGCATTGACAGTGGTGGGTACATCATTAATGGCCACCATGATATCGACGTCATCATGAGGGAGGTGTCGGTCCTTGTTCTTGTCTACTTCCGATTGGTTGCATCCCATCCAGTCTTTGAGAATTGATTTGGGGTAGCCTGGCTCCACCGTTAACTTCTGGTTGTCGAACTTCCAATAATCCTTTCCTTTGTAGAAGTAGGTATAAACTAGAGAAAATCACAGAGAGACAAAATATGGTATTAGCACATTACCATAACAGGAATAATCATATGTTAAAAGTGATATAATTGTTTTGATGTTTATATTTCAGACAAATATAAGTAAACCATTCATCGGTTGACTTCCAGAAGAGTGTAAACACTATGGCGCTTTCACCATTTCTTTGTTTGTTTTAGTGGTCCAACATAATGTTGGCTCAATGAATGGTGTGAATTTGGTGTGGTACTTCCTGTTTGTCTGACCAATTGAACTAGGGTTGCCAACTTTTCGGCACAAGAATTTAGCATTTTGAGCACATCGATACGGGATGGAGGTCACCCTCGAGTGGTTTACCGCTAAAATACAGGACAAATAGGCATCCCACACTGGATATCGTAATTTACGGGATATCATTTATGCCAAAATAAATTGAAGACAGGCAGTGTGTTTGAAAAGAATAATTATTTTCACAATAGAGCGCAACAGTGCCCACCCACTTTTCAGCCATCTTGGTTCCAGAAGTATTATTCCCATTCATTCCAATCCTTCATAGAAGTTATGAACAAAACCACCCAGCTCCAAGGTGAATCACAACATTACAAACTTTGATATGAAGCAAAAACATATTTAAAAATCGGACAAAAGATCTTGTCATGAGGAAATAAACTTCAATCCCATGAAACATTGCAAATGATGTTATTGAATTAAAAACAATGGAAAAATATAAATTGATTTGAAGTGATTCTAAGTAAAGAAACAACATATTTTAATTTTATTGCAAAATATTGAGATACATGCAAATATATAATTTTGATAGTGTAGAGAGACCAACTTGATTGCGTCATTCACAGTGCATCATAACAGTGGGCGGTCGCTGCAGAGCTTTTTTGCTGCTTTCAGGTTTTCTCTTCAGGCTCATAGGCAGTGTAATTCATTCATCACCAGGAACTCCAGTATTTAACAAATAATTTTTTTTATTTATTTTATTTTTTTTAAGTTGAATAACGTGGACTGATGGCTTGAAAAGGAGCATATACCATTGATTAACAATGTTAGGTCTGTCTTTAAAAGTTTATAAGTTAGTGTTAAAAATCTATTTGCCTATACAGAAAAATATGGGATTTGTTTTATTTATTTATTTATTTTTTGTGCCGCTAGTGGTGCAGAAATTACACACTTCACCTTTATTATGTAGAATAATTTTTGTAGCATATTCATCAATGTAATCAACACAAACCTAGTGTTCATTTAATGATATGTCGTATTAGGCATATTGACGTTTAAGTTCAAGCTGGAAAATTGTATTATTTAAAGCTGCAAGCAGCTGCTTAATAATAATAAGGTAGAAACATATGTCTATATATATAGGATGAATGCCCAAGTTGTAAACATAAATAGATCAGTGGTAAAAAGGTGTTCGCTATAGTGATAATCAAAACAAATATTTGCTGTTACATGCAGGCATAGATGCATGACATTTAAAGAAATCTCAATACATATATTCATAATAAAAAATAGCTGTCCTTGCAAAGATTCAATGACACAGTATTTCCAAAAGTCCCAGTGTTACACAATCCCTCAGAGAGCTGCCAGTCTGATTGCCAATGCCAGATAAAGAGATGCATCTGAGACACACAATCTGAACCCACATACAAGCACAGACCCAAACATGGATCTGCACTATGGATGGGTCACAAATTAGTCGACCAGTCTTCAACAATTTGTGTAGACAACTAGTTTATTCGTTTATTAAATAAACTCAGCAAAAAAATAAACATCCCTTTTTCAGGACACTGTATTTTAAAGATAATTTTGTAAAAATACAAATAACTTTACAGATCTTTATTATAAAGGGTTTACACAATATTTTCCATGCTTGTTCAATGAACCATAAACAATTCATGAACATGCACCTGTGGAACGGTCGTTAAGACACTAACAGCTTACAGACGGTAGGCAATTAAGGTCACAGTTATAAGAACTTAGGACACTAAAGAGACCTTTCTACTGACTCTGAAAAACACCAAAAGAAAGATGCCCAGGGTCCCTGCTCATCTGCGTGAACGTACTTTAGGTATGCTGCATGGAGGCATGAGGACTGCAGATGTGGCCAGGGCAATAAATTGCAATGTCCGTACTGTGAGATGCCTAAGACAGTGCTACAGGAAGACAGGAAGGACAGCTGATTGTCCTCGCAGTGGCAGACCACGTGTAACAACACCTGCACAGGATCGGTACATCTGAATATCACACCTGCGGGACAGGTACAGGATGGCAACAACAACTCCAGGAACGCACAATCCCTCCATCAGTGCTCAGACTGTCCACAATAGCCTGAGAGAGGCTGGACTGAGGGCTTGTAGGCCTGTTGTAAGGCAGGTCCTTATCAGACATCACCAGCAACAATGTCGCCTATGGGCACAAATCCACCTTCGCTGGACCAGACAGGACTGGCAAAAAGTGCTCTTCACTGATGAGCTGCGGTTTTGTCTCACCAGGGGTGATGGTTAGACTCGCGTTTATCGTCGAAGGAATAAACGTTACACCGAGGCCTGTACTCTGGAGCGGGATCGATTTGGAGGTGGAGGGTCCGTCATGGTCTGGGGCGGTGTGTCACATCATCATCGGACTGAGCTTGTTGTCATTGCAGGTAATCTCAATGCTGTGCGTTACAGGGAAGAAATCCTCCTCCCTCATGTGGTACCCTTCCTGCAGGCTTATCCTGACATGACCCTCCAGCATGACAATGTCACCAGCCATACTGCTCGTTCTGTGCGTGATTGCAAGACAGGAATATCAGTGTTCTGCCATGGCCAGCAAAGAGCTCGGATCTCAATCCCACTGAGCACATCTGGGATCTGTTGGATCGGAGGGTGAGGGCTAGGGCCATTCCCCCCAGAAATGTCTGGGAACTTGCAAGTGCCTTGGTGGAAGAGTGGGGTAACATCTCACAGCAAGAACTGGCAAATCTGGTGCAGTCCATGAGGAGGAGATGCGCTGCAGTACTTAATGCAGCTGGTGGCCACACCAGATACTGACTGTTACTTTTGATTTTGTCCCCCCCTTTGTTCAGGGACAAATGTTCATACAAATATTTACACATGTTAAATTTGCTGAAAATAAAAGCAGTTGAAAGTGAGAGACCGTTTCTTTTTTTGCTGAGTTTAGTTTATATACATGTGTATATAAATCTAGATACACAATATATTTAGTCTTGATATTTTTAGTGGTTGTGCTTTAATTAGTCTGCAGTGAAACCCTCTTGGGAAAACTTGTGTCTTTAAATTAATGTACTGCTGCTACAGCCATACACATGCAGACAGACGTCTTTGGCCATTGCAGATTAGTCTATTTGTTCAGGCACCCCTAAAACTCTGTAAATAATTTTGCACATTCCCAATATGCGCACACAAATACAGTGAAAGTGTTTTTGACAGAAACTCCTGAGAGTGTGATTGATGAAGAACTCGTCGTGCAAGACATCCCAAATCCCTCTTGCAAAATCTGAGTGACAGAAAAATTATGAGCTACAAGCAGACCAAACAGTCCGAAAAACCCTCTTGATGTTGCGGTCTTGTGCCCTGGCGCTAGGCTCAATGTTGAGACAGAGGTTATGACATGGAAGTAAAGATGATCATTCCTTCACTGCATAATACTTTAGAGAGTAGAATCTGCAATTTAATGCTGCCACAGCAAAGCTATTTGACTCTTGCAAGCTCACAATGGCTTGTGTACAGGGGATGGGCGGTATGAAGGTTTATACCATGCGGCAGTATAATATTAGGTTTTATAATACTAGTTATACTGCTATTGAGTTTTGTTTTTAATAGGGCTGTCAATCGATTAAACTTTTAAAATCGAATTACATGATATGCCGATGAATTATTGCAATTAATCACGTATATAAATATTTGCTGAGAAAGCCCTTCAAATACTAATAATTCAATATATAAAAGATTCAATAATTATAAATAGTTATTTAAATAATTATAAATATTACATATATTATAAAATTATCATTCAGATAATTACAATGCATACATTATTGTGGCAGATGAGTAATTCATATAAGACAAAACAAAAAGTGTCTTTAGAAGTCAATATATTGTTTATTTCCATATTATCGAACGTAAGACTATGATTGGCCTACAGTCCACAGCAATCTATTTTGCAATTTAATTCATCAATCCATCCAAGATAGATTTATTATAAGGGGTTTTCTAAGGACGCATCAATGTACACATGCATCAGACGGATGCTCACTTTGGTTGCGTCGCATCATGATTCATAAGCACAATGTTTTTAGGTCGCTGTTTCAAGTTAAAACATAGTTTGAAACTTAAAAACACGTCTTGATATCCCTGCATTCAGAATTAGGGTTCCTATCTTGTGCTGTCGTTACTGTCAAGCAAGCCTGAGTGTGGTTTGTTGTCTGTAGCCCATTATACAAAGGTGCAGAAGTTTGTTCCTGGCAGGCAGCAGATGCCCTAACCTCGCCCCCACCCTAATCCTAACCATATGGAACCTGTAATGCAGAGTAGCCTGCCAGGAACAACTTATGGCACCTTTCTCCCATCGCGTTATCTGTACAGCTGCGTGTTGCCTACATTGCTGGAGTTTCGCTTACTGCCCCCTGATGAAAACAGGTGGGACTTCAAGCTTCAATTGCTCCGATGGTAGTTATATTCCTTATTGTGGTATGGGGACATGATTAATTGCATACAAAATGTACGCACTTTTTTTTAATATAATTAATTGCACTGAATAAACACATTAAATCAACAGCCCTTGTTTTTAACTAAAGTATTACTGCGAAGCTGTTTTGGCACAAATACCAGACATATTGTGTCTTTGCTATCCATAAAGTTCCAAATAAAAAGAGAAAATAATGAAATTAAGTGACGCACCTATCATTTGTAAAGTAATTCATTCATTACCTTACAAATGAAAGGTGTGTACCTGATTTGTCCAAAAATAAGCATTACCATATGGATCTTTAATGTGTAAACCATTTATGTTGGATTCCCAGCAAAAATAACAATCGTGATATACCATTACAATGAGATAAAATTACTCATACCATGATGTTAGACTTTGGTCATGCATTTACCAGCGGACTAGACTGCCACTGACAACCAAAATTAACCCAACAAAACAAAGGTGTTGGAAAATATTATCAGGGTATATGTTTCTCCCTGATCTTTCAATGCAAGTAGTCTATTTTTGTTTTATTGTGCTAAAGTGTTGTAAAATCATTCAGATTCCATTTTTAATCTTTAGTTCCACCTTTATTGTAGCGCACTCCCCAATCCACTAAGCAATGATCTCCCAGTTAAAGTAATTTAGACATTATGAATTTTAATGCATGGAAGATTTTTTCCCCACAAGTCTCTGTGCTAAACCAGACCTGCTATCAAATAGCCACTGAGAATCACCCCGAGCCAAAAGATCACAACAATACTGCTGCGACTGCACCAAACAAAGACTAATCAATTACTTTACAACAGTGGCAATGGAACAAGAGACAAGTGCACTAATTACAATCACGCATAAAATAATGTACATTACATACACGCTGCACCATATTAGCACCATGTCTACACTGCAAGAAAAACAATGCTAGACAAATACCTCCAAAGCTAGCTCCCTTTATAATTAACAAAGCTATCTACATTTCAAATGTACAGCGTTGCACCGCTTGCAGTGTAGACTAAAGCAACAAGAAGCTGTGAATTACAGTGATTTTATGAGGGGCTAGGGCCGTTAAGACAGAAAGAGTTCTTACGTTAAACAGCTAGAACAGAACAGAATGCAGGTGTCTCGAGACATGTTTTTAAAAGTTATTTTAACTTGACACAACGTTTTATTAACATGGTGCTAATTCATGAGACGCTGGAAAAAAAGTCAACAATGGCCATCTAGCAAGTTTACATAGGAAAAACAATTAAATTTTTTTTTTTTTATGAATCCACCAACTTCAACTTCTCAAATGGTTATCAAACTTCTTGTCAGAAAAAACGCCCACCGACCACTTAGCTGATTGTGCATTAAATATTGATCGGTTATTGGAACCTCAATGACTCACATCCTTCTCGACTAACAAATGCTCCTTGAGGTGCATCAGGAATGCCCTTCCATACGCTGATGGGTTTGGGGTAGCCTGGGTCAGCAGTGCGCTTCTCCTCGTTGTAACGCCAGTACTGGTTGTCCTTGAAGAAGTAGGTTTTGCCCACAGGTTCCCAGCGTAAGGCTGTGTCAATGCCATCGCGGGGCAGACAGTTGCCCAACTCTACCAGACTGTGGGGGTACCCTGGCTCTGCTGTAACCTCCTTGAAGACCCAGTATTTGTCCCCTAGAAGACAAGAGGCACTGAAATTGAAAGGGACTTAAAGTAATAGTTAGCCCAAAAAAACTACACAAAAAAACTACACAAAAGGAGATATTTGGCAGAATGTTCAAGCTGCCCTGCCCCGGTCACCATTCACTTTAATGGTATGGAGGAGAATGACAATGAAAGTGAATGTGACTAGGTCTGCTTGGACATTCTGCAACACTGCAGAAAATGTGAATATTTTTGTCTTGTTTTCCAGTAAAAATATCTAAACATCTTTAAAACAAGATAAATGTAAGCAAAAATGTCTTAAGTCTAATTTTCAAGGAAATCTAACAAAATTTAGCAATGTTTGTTTAAAACAAGAAATATTTGTGTGTGTGTGTGTGTGTGTGTGTGTGTGTGTGTGTGTGTGTATATATATATATATATATATATATATATATATATATATATATATATATAATTGCCAATGAGATAAGAAAGAAAACTTGAAACAAAAAAATAATAATTTTCCATTTCAATTAATACATCAAGCTGTTTTGTCTCAAAAGATCAAAGGAAATTTGATTCCTACCGATATGACCTCTTTAAGTGATACAGAATTATATTACTGCATAACTCTATTAATACTGATGCACATTCTCTGTGATAACCATGCAAGCTTGTTTTCTCGTGAAACATCAGAGAGCAGGAGACTCGGGCTATAAATATCTCACCCAGGCTCTCTGGGCTAATTTAATGAGTGAGAGAGAAAAAAAAGAGAGCATTTGAGAGCAAGGAAGGAACTGATAGAATAATACAGTTTTGAAAGGATTCAAAGCCACAGTCATGCATTATTGCCTCACTGGACCTGTGCTTTTATTAAAAGGGATTCTAAACATAAAAATACTGATCTACTATCAGTCTGGTCTAGAATTACTCACATGTATTCTTTTATTTTTACATAGATTGCAGCAGGAGAAATTTTGAAGAATGTACACGTTTCTCTTTTCCATACATGTTCGTAATTATGCTTAATGTTCCTTATGCACTATAGGCTATTCCAAGTTTTCTGAAGCTCTATGATAGCTTAATGTGATGGACAGGCCGAAATTTAAGCCGTTATTTACTGACAATCTTCCTCTCTGGTGCAGCTTGGACAAAACATGTTGTCCAAAGACGTTTGCCGTCAATGGCGTGAAACCTGTTGCAATGTGTCTAAAGGCACCATATTTTAATTGAAATTGAGTGTGAATGAGACTTGTGACATTCAGCTTGTTTAACAACTAGACCTGATGCGATAATTAAATAATCGTGTGATCGCGTTTATTTAATCTAACCGCGGTTATCTGAGATAACCGTGATTATCGTGCACTTCAAATTCCAACCACATCTTAATGCCCAAATAAGGGAATTTTAAGGGAATATACAAATGCCATGGACACCATGACATTTGTGTGTCATTCAGTTGAACTCCAAGCGTCACTGAGCAACACCGCGGACGTCAACCAGATCAGCACCTGTCCGGAAGAGCACGTTAAACGCTTCTCAAACCCTCAGATGCGCGCGCCTTGGGTGTGCATTATTTTTAAACAATTCAACAGGCCGGAGTCAATTATTCTGCTTATATCACGGTTACCACCAGTGCTGGCTGTAATGCATTACTAAATAATGCATTAATATAATTAAATTACTTTTTCCTTGAAAAGTAAGGGATTACTCTTCATTTTCAGTAATTTAATTAGTTACTTCTAATGTAATTGTGTTAAATACTGTATAGACTACAGAA
Source organism: Myxocyprinus asiaticus (assembly GCF_019703515.2). Classification (NCBI taxonomy): domain Eukaryota; kingdom Metazoa; phylum Chordata; class Actinopteri; order Cypriniformes; family Catostomidae; genus Myxocyprinus; species Myxocyprinus asiaticus. The sequence continues at coordinate 46,485,872 of NC_059355.1, forward strand.
CAATTCTATATGAAACAATAGTGAATATAAAATTGAAATTTAACATCTAATGTTAAAATTTGTTTTCTAATTTAACGCTGCCCCGTTAAATTCTTTGGCCAGTTCAAGAATAATTTATTTGATTTTATATGATTTATTTGAAAGAACAGTTTCATGTCTATCCTTGTATTGTTCATCTGGTCGAGGTTGACGTGGGTTTTAGAAAGTAATTAATAATGAATAATGCAATTACTTTTCAGACAGAGTAATTAGTACAGTAATATTACACTGTATAAGATGTAATTATTAGTTAGTAATTAATTACTTTTTTAGAGTAACATACCCAACACTGGTTACCACACCTTAAGACATCGTTCAGGGTTTTATCTCAAGACATTTTCTGGTTTTCGTTCCTAAAACGCTCTTATGAGAGGAACAGCTTTCTTTTGCCACGGATTCAGTGCCTTGCTTTGATACAGTCCGAGCCTTCGCTACTAGTTCTAAAACGTCACTTTAGAACTAGCAACAGAGGATAGCGAGGCTTGCGCTGCTTTACTCGAGGACTTACTAGCGTAATAAGGTAGTGCGTTTGTGCGTGTGAGAGAGTTTGTGTGTGAGTTTGTTTTTGAGGGATGGAAAGAGAGAAACTCAGAAAATGAGAGAGAGATCGCTTCTGGGATTACCTTTTTTTGTTGCAGCTCTCGTCAGAAGTTACATCACTTCAAAATCGGCAAGATGTAAGTTTAAGCACTTCTCAGTAGTAGCGAGTGTCGCCATGTTTCCATTGTAAACCTTATGCAGGTGTGCGCTGACATGACGGCTCTGTTTTTCTCTCACGTGTAAGTGTGTGCATCACGCGTGTAATGTATGTGTGTCCATGTGTGTTGGAGTGTGTAAAGAGGGGTGGGGGGGGGGGGGTATGTGGGGAAATATCCCACAGATATTTCAGATAATATAGAAACTGTTGTATTGATCAGAGTGTATCTAGCTTTGATACAGCTCAAGCCTTTGTTGCTAGTTCGAAAACGTCACTGTAGAACTAGCAACGGAGGATGAGCTGCTTTTCGGCATTGGAGTAAAAAGGTTGTGTGTGTGTGTGTGTGTGTGAGTGAGAAAGCGAAACAGAGAGGGAGGGGTAGCGCGGTGCTTTCCACTACAGCTATGTGAGGCTGATTAGGGCGAAATACATTGAAACATTAAAAGTTATTTAGGATAATAGAAACTGTTGTATTGATCAAGTCGCGGGGGTGCGGGTCTATTTGTTAGTTGTGACTTGAGTCTCAATGCGTGTGTGTGTGTGTGTGTGTGTGTGTGTGTGTGTGTGTACGCATGCGCGTATGTATATATGTGTGTGACTGTGTGTAATTGCGGGGGAGACGAGGGAGCGTGAGGGTAACTGAAATTGAAATAAATGTAGGATATTATAGACATTGTTTGACATTCTTAACCGATTTACTTTAATCAGTGCCTTTGATTATATTATTATTTTGCTGTGGTAGCATGTGTTTGTTTGTGTGTGTGTGTGTGTGTGTGGTGTGTGTGTGTGGCTGGTTGAGACGAGCGAGAGAGAGAGAGAGGGAGCCCAAGGATGCTTTTCAATCGAAATTTAAATAAATTTAGGATATTATAGACATTGTTTGTCATTCTTATCCGATGTACTTAACCAATGTCTTTGTTTTAGTTGGTTATTTTGTTGTGGTAGCCTGTAAGGCTCTTTGAAATAACTGAAATAATTTAGTGAAGTGATATGGAACCGTTATGCGGTCAAGACCTGGAACTACTTCATAGCCGTGCGTTTACTTGAAAAATAATTGCACACCTTAGAACAATCAGAATCAAGCATTCAACAGACCTGTGGTGTAATGGCAAATATAACTGGTCATAGGGGGTTTATACATGCAGTGTTAATGACACGCAGTGGAGGAGACGCAGGCTCTATTTCTGTGGAGAGATGAAATGATGAAATGCAATCTCAAAAGTTTTGCTTCATGAGAAATAAGGGCTTGTGGGTTTAATCAAATGCCCTACATTTAAACATAGCAGTATGCTTACATTTAATTAAAAAAAAATTTGTTTTTGAAATGGATGACTTGGACCAAATAATAAAGAAAAGCAGCCAATAAGTGCCCAACATAGATGGGAACTCCTTCAGTACTGTTTAAAAAGCATCCCAGGGTGATACCACAAGAAAATGGTTGAGAAAATATCAAGAGTACATGTCTGCAAATTCTAGGCAAAGGGTGACTACTTTGAAGATGCTAAAATATAACACAGTGTTGATGTATTTTGGATTTTGTTTAGTCACAACATAATTCCCATAGTTCCATTTATGTTATTCCATAGTTTTAGTGACTTTACTATTATTCTAAAATGTGAAGAAAAAAAATGTATAATAAAGAATGAGTAAGTGTTTCCAAACTTTTGACCGGTAGTGTATATATTTGAGAGATGTTTTATGAAGAAATTAGGACAGAAATATTTATTGAAAAATATAATATAAATAATATAATAAAAATATAATAAAAATAAATATTTGATCATATTTAAAGAAAATATATACCTGTTTTATTACTTGATTTATATATTTGAAGTAAAATATGTAAAAAAAGACATCTTAAGGTGTATGAAGCACACATGCACCTTAATAAATATGACAACTTATGACAATTAATCGTGAAAGCCCTGAAAGAGACAATTAATCATCATAGCCCTAAAACAGACAATTAATCGTCATAATTGCAATTATTTGTTTGACAATTAATCGTCAGCCATATTTCATAATCGCGACAGCCCTACTAACAACTTACACTTCATCTGTTTCTCACACAAAGCTATTGTATGGTTTCAGAAGACTTGGAATTAGTGTAGTGCACACTTTGTGTGGACTGTTTTTATGGTGGGTTTTTTTAGAGCTTGATAGTACCTGGTCACTAGGAACTGTTGGAAAAGTTTGTACTAAAAAAGGTCTTTAGTGTGTTACAAAGAAAGTATAACAACATACGATTTGTATTTTTATTCTTACTCTTTATTTTCTGGTTTAGGCTATAAAACTACTCAGAATGTCCACTCAGGTGCTTAAATTTAGGGTCTTTTGCACAACCCATTCTGTATCACTACACTAATGATACAAAGCATAAAACAGAGTTTTTCCTAATCATTAAACATTAAAATAATTGCCGAGGGGCCTGGGTAGCTCAGTGGTAAAAGATGCTGGCTACCACCCCTGGAGTTCGCTAGTTTGCTAGTTCGAGTCCCAGGGCGTGCTGAGTGACTCCAGCCAAGTCTCCTAAGCAACCAAATTGGCCAAATTGCTAGGGAGGGTAGAGTCACATGGGGTAACCTCCTCGTGGTTGCTATAATGTGGTTCGTTCTCGGTGGGGCGCATGGTGAGTAGAGCGCGGATGCCGCGGTGGATGGTGTGAAGCCTCCACACGCGCTATGTCTCCATGGCAACACACTCAACAAGCCACGTGATAAGATGCACGGGTTGATGGTCTCAGACATGGAGGCAACTGAGATTCATCCTCCGCCACCCGGATTGAGGCGAATCACTACGCCACCACGAGGACTTAAAAAGCGCACTGGGAATTGGGCATTCCAAATTGGGTGAAAAAGGGGAAAAAAATCCAATGCTATGCCTATGGCTGCACTTTTATATATTAAGCATATGACGATTAATAAGCGCTGATAATGTAAATTTAATATTTTATTCTATTTACATTTGATTTATAATCTATGCCCACATACCTTTGAAGAACACAAATTTGCCATCTGATCTCTCATAAGCAGCATCAATGCGAGGAGGTAGACCTTTCCAGAACTGTTCTATCAGCATGGGATAGCCTTCCTGAACTTTGTTGTTACGCAAACGCCAGAACCAGCGATCCTATGATGAGTTAAAAGAGATAACACAGATCCATTCTGGAATTCAGATCTTCATTTAAGTCTCTAAAAGTGGTTTTCTCCACAACAGACAAAACAAATTGGACATTTAATACTGTTGGATAAAGCAGAACCAATGACACATTTCTGCCATAATTTTGTAGTCATTTAGTGTAAACTTTTTAATATATATATATATATATATATATATATATATATATTTTTTTTTTTTTTAATTATTATTATTTAAAGTACATTTATAACATTATTCTTTGTGTTATATTACCTTAGCATTTATTTTGAAAATACAGCTGCTGAGAGTGACAGTAAATTTGGCGTCTTTCTCTCATGACTGCTATAATCGATCTTTTTTTTTTTTTTTCTAATTTTGGACAGTTTTAAAAATGTCAAAGTGTTTTGTTTTTTTCTTTTGCTGTAAAAGCAAACACAAAAATAATATTTGCTGTGGTATCCCATTCAACTACAGTTGACCTTTGCATTCCAACCCTGGATATGTCATTCACCTTTTTAAAAATCAGATACACATAGATATAGCATATTTAAAAGAGTTAAAGGAATATTCTGGGTTCAATATAAATTAAGCTCAATTTACAGCATTTGAGGCATAATGTTGATTACCACAAAAGTTAAAAATAAATTAAAAAGCAAAAAGTATTATATAAAACAATTTTTTTGTGGTAATCAATATTATGCCACAAATTCTGTCGATTGAGCTCAACTTATATTGAACACGGAATATGTAAAATGTGTTTATTATTAATTATTGTGGTTTTAACATTTAACATACTCTCCTAACCTATTGTGGTGGCACTGCCTGGATGGTAGGAAACATAACTAGATCCTAAAGTCCAAATGGCACTCTTTCAACAGTTTAAGATTATGCTTTAACAATCCCACTTTGTATATTAAAGCATTTGCTTTAAAACCATTGTAAACACCATGTATAAGGAGTATAAACAAACTATATCATACTTTGCAAAGAAAACACATAAATTTACCTTAAAAACAAACATCTCCCGTCGAAAGAAGGCCACAGTGTTGAAGTTGCCATCACAGATGTGAGGTCTTCCATTACCAGGAGAGGACGGGCGATCTCCAGAGGGTGGGCGAGCGGGACGGGACTGACGATCGTGCTTTCTTTCAGAGGTGGAGTGTGTTCGTCGTGCAGGTAGAGTTGGAAGAGGTCGGGTGGGCTCCAGCATGGCTGTAGGTATACCTGTAGAAGGGATTGCATTGAACATTACAGTAAACGGGAATATTCTTTATCTATCCTGCTTCATGTTGTACACATACATATACATTTAGCCTTTTGTAGCATCTGGGTGATTCTCACAACACTTGAAAATGTCAAAAGAAATTATATGAGAAATTATATTTTGCATTTAGAAAATGAAGCCTATTTTTAGGGTCATTCAGATTTTTTACTTTGTGGCATTATTTATATGACAATTACGCACATTTTATCCTCCAATTCTCATTATCGCAACAAAAAAAAAAATATAGTAAAAAATTCTTATTTAAATAAAAAAAAAAATTATGCATCATAGTACTCCCTAGTTACTACCTTTCATTTTCTGTTATTTAATTAAAAAAATATTGTATAACAACATTTGTTTTACTGTAATACAGTAGCAAATGGCTGTGTACGGTAATGAGAATCATCACTGAAAATAATGGGAATAGTACAAGAAAAATGTCCGGATGCATTACGATAATGAGAATTGGTGTGTAAAATATGCTCAAGTGTCCTATAAATAATGTCACAATGCAAAAATCTTAATGGTCCTAAATGTAACCTTCATTTTCTTTATTAAATATATACAGTATATTTTTTATTGATATAGGGTTAAATATGACTAGGATATTTTCTTGACAGGCAGTGTTGGGTATAATTCAATTACAAAGTAATTACTGTAATCTAAATACTTTAGTACAAAAAGTAGTGTAGCACATTTAATTTCAAATTCTTGGAATCAGATTACAGTTAATGACTTCAATTAAATTGGGTTGCACATATTTCTGTATATAAAATATTATGCATGTAGAATACATTTAAAACATGAATTTTGTTAATATTTACATCTGTTGGCATTTTGTGACAGCTGAAGGGTGTGTGCTCTATAACAAGTACTGAGCCCTTTAGAGGACAGGGCAGAAATTTATTTTTGCATTCCCTCTAAATAATTTGCATTCCCTCTAAATAAATTTATCATGGTTGCCTAAAGTAACCCTATTTTAACCATGATATTCGTAGCGAAACCATAGTAATAATACAGGAAAACAAAAACTTTGCTAATAACCATAGTAACCACAAGATTAACCATGATTAATCTATAGTAAAACCATGTGTAATGGGAGCTAGCTGGTACATGATAGCTGGGCGGTAGGTGTAAACCTCACTCTCCTGGACACGAGAGGCGCACTAGCGACTGACGCTAGGGACTTTAGCCTATAGCCTCCTCGTTAGCATGCCCGCCTCCCATGCCGGCTGGAATCCCTCTCGGTCCGGGTCGAGCAGAACCAGTTACACATGGTTACTATATGGATACAGTATACTGTATTAAAACCATGGTTTCCGCCCAAAAAAAAAACATTGTTACTTTTCATGGTTACTAAAATAATACTATAGTAAAGCCATGGTTTCCGAAAAAAAACAAAAAAAAAAAAAAAAAAAAACATGGTAAGCTTACTACAGTCATGGTTATTGCAATATTACTATAGTAAAACCATGATTTCCACCAAAAACTATGCTTAATTCAATCACGGTTACTACAGTATTACTATAGTAAAACCACGGTAAATTTATTGCGAGGGGACGCAAAACTATTGCGAGGGGACGCAAAATGTATTGTGAGGTTAACCAAATGTTATTGTGAGGGAATGCGAACGATTGCGAGAGAATGCAAAATTTATTTCAAAAATATTTCCGTAAAAATATCCCGCCCTGTCCTCTAAAGGGCTCCATAAACAACTACAAAAAAAGGAGGAAATAAAAACACATTTGAATTTGTTTAGTGTAAAATGCAAAGCTTTTGTGAAGTGTTTTAGAAAGTAACTTAATTAGTAATGTGATTACTTTTGAAGTAATCAGTAAAGTCAGTAATCTGATTACAATATTAGAGTATTCATTTGTTATATGTAATGAATTACTTTTTTTAAATAACTTACCCAACACTGTTGACAGGTTGCATAAGAATCATCCATCTAAAGTGATATCTACCCCTTCGAAACCAGAATTTTACACCTTGGTGACAAGCAAATAAGGTAATTGTACCGTAGATTTTCTGGATCCCTTGAAGATCATCTAGAGGCAGTTTAAAGTTGTGCGTCTCCATGTACTGGTAGAAAGGGGCCATGATTGCACTTGGATCATTGGAGTGTTCCAGACCCAAGGCATGTCCTAGCTCATGTACTGCTACCAGGAAAAGATCATTGCCTGAAAGGTGGAAATTAAAGGTTCAAAAATTTCATTTTGAACAGTGGTTCTCAAGTGGTGTGTCGCAGGTCTATGATTGGGTTGTGGAAAGCAGGGAAAAACAGGGGAAAAGTGCTGTTTGTACCAGAATACTGAGTACAACAAGCAAAGAAACAGCTTATGCATGGGATCCATGTCTACGCTATTACCAGAATATGACTCAGTCAAGAATAACACGTTCGGTTCATTGGGAACAGAAGGGAAATGACAGCATAGTGTTAAAATCACAAAAATAGCCTGATTTTTTTAGTTACCGACTTCTAAAATGATGTGGCTCACAAAGTGTCCTGTACTTTTATCACGTAATTGTCCTGTGGCTCTCTAGAGTGATTAGTCACATGGAATTTACGGCTCACAAATCGCATAACTGAGGAGAGGAAGAATTACACAGATCACAGTCCAGATGCACTCTAAACTTTCCAAACAGCTTCAGGTGATGTAGATCGCAAAGTATGAGGGAATTATAATGCAAAAATACAGTAAATACAGACGCACTCTCGTGGAATAAGTGGAGCCGGAGCTCTTTAAAGGAAACACATCTTAAATGCAGTTATATTTAATGTGTTATAGCTTTATTAAAGTTCAAATAATACAGAAGCAGATCATGTAAATAACTACAAACTCCGAAACTGACATATCTTTGTGCGGTCAGCGCCTCTTCTATGAGTTGAATGTCCCGATCTAAGGGGGAGAGATTGAAACTGCACCTGGCTGATGCACACTCTGGCGCGGGGACGCTCGTCCCTCGAGTGCGCGTGCTTAATGCAGCTAGATTATAACGTGATGGCTCATGACTTAATGAATCATAATATATGTCACTGTGCATTTCTTATCGTGAAGAAAATTGGCAATACGCAACTTTATTAATAAGAGAGAGATTGTTTTTTTGTGAGTTAAAGATAGTAGTCTTTGCCCCATTATACACGGCAACAAAATACGTTTTTCCTATATAAATATCTAAAACTCCTTTAAAACAACGTACATTTACTTTAGCAGCTATACTGCAGAAGAAAAAATTGTTATCTGAGAATGTTGAATATAATATTAAAAATACAAATATTTTAAAATATCTAAAAATCCTTTAAAACAAGATGCATTCACCTGAGAAGCTTTTAGAGATTCAATCTTGAATATACATTTATTTTGTCTTTACTGCACTCGCAGAAGTATAAACAAGTGAAAAAATACACTTATATTCAAAATACACTTATATTTAAGATACATTCTCTTAAAGCAAGTCTAATATCTATATGTTGCTTCTCAAGTAAATGTATCTTGTTTAATTTTAAATGGAAAACAAGACAAAAACACTTGATAACAGTAGGATTTTTTGCAGTGAATTTCTTTACTGAATTAAACTTAATTAAAAACATTTTTTCCCCCTTTAATTCAGTGAATGTCATTTAGAGGTATTTTTAAAAGATGATTTTGTCCTCTTTATTGTTAGTAAGCACGTTTAATACAACCTTTTAAGTCGGGGCACAAGCTGAATAATCGGTTAAGAGCTAATGATTAATCGTTGCAGTAACTGCCGAATAATCGTTAGATTAATTGATTATCAAAATAATCGTTTGTTGCAGCCCTAGTGTGTACGTGAACAAGCTACAGATGCTGTGGTCTATAAAGCGTGTACTTGAACTGCTGACATTGCTGTACCCAGGTAAAAATAACACTGCAAATATGCAGCATGCAAGCAGTGCCAATGCTATTGAAGAATTACCCAACACTCCCTGTTTCTGTTCATTTCCTCAGTGATCTACTGATCTTCAGCTCACTGCTCTGGTTTAACAGACTCCCAATAGATTTCCCTCTACACATCTGTTTGCTTCTCCCGTTCTTTTTCAGACAGGATGGATTTCTTTCTTATATCTATCCATCCACACTTCTTTCATCCATCATACCTTCCATCTATTCATCTATACATCCTTCCTTTCCCTCCATCCATCCATCATCCATCCATCCACCCTTCCTTCCTTCATCCTTCCATCCATTCATTCATACATACATACATCCATTTCTACCCTTTTCTTCCTTATTTACTTCATTCCTTTTCTTCCCCTCTTTCCTTCCATAAATCCTTTCTTTCATCAGTCCATCCTACATCCATCTAGCGATTCTTTCTTTCATCCATCCTTGCCCTACTTCCATTCATCCTTTCTTTCTTTCTTTCTTTCTTTCTTTCTTTCTTTCTTTCATCCATCCATCCATTGATCATCCAACTTTTCTTTCACCCATCCATCCTTCCTTCCTTCCATAGATCCATAGATATATCCATCTATCCAAACTTCCTTCCTTTCTTCCTTCCATAGATATATTCATCCATTCACTCTTTCCTTCCATACATCCATTCTTTATTTCTTTCATCCATCCATCATCCCCTAATTCCATCCATCCATTCTTTCTCTTTCTTTCTCTTTCTTTCTTTCTTTCTTTCATCCATCCATCCATCCATCCATCCTCCAACCTTTCTTTCACCCATCCATCCATTCTTCTTTCCACCCTTCCATCATCCATCCATTCACCCTTCCTTCCTTCATCCTTGCTTCAACCCATTCATTCATTTATACACCTTTCCTTTACCTCATCCATCCATCCATCCATCCATCCATCAATTCATCAATCCATCCTCCTTTCTACCCTTTTCTTCCTTCCTTCGTTCCTTCTTTTCTTCCTTCCTTCCCCTCTCTCCATCCATCTACCCATCATCCATCCATCCATCCTTATTTCTACCCCTTTCTTCCTCCTTACTTATTCCATCCTTCCCCTCTTTCCATCCATCCAACCATCAGCATAATTAACGCTGCCATCAGTTTTTGCCAAAGCAGATTTTGTTCCCACCACTCTATGAAATAGCTTGCGGCAGTGACTTGCTATCCATTTTTGTTAAAAAAAAAAAAAAAAAAAAAATGTTCTTCAGGTCTAATCTCCAGATCAGTTTTTTTAATTTAGCAAAATGGTTTGAGCATAACCTAATTAATATCCATGAGCTCAGTTTTTACCATTTCATTACATAAAATCCATCAATCTATAGCTGCTCTAATCTAACATTTAACACATATATTCATCATTAAAAATGCAGAAATTTCTAGAACTCCTATCTCATATATCATGTCACATTACTCAGGCTATACTTAACATTGTCATGCATGAACACACCAAAATACACAGTAATTTATCAGCTGCTTGAGTTAATAATGCTAATAGCTATGATGATCATCTAGAATTAAAGTTAAAAACAAAGAATCAATTGCCATTATAGTGCCACACTTACCATCATGATTGGAATTTCCTAAAGTCCAGGGTTCATCAGAGTCAAAGTGTGTGTCTCCACCAATTCCGGGACCAGGGAAATATGCATGGGCTAAAAAACCTCCCTCTCCATCGAAGGGTGAACTGTCACCATGGAAACCAGAGGCGAAGAAGATCATTATGTCCGCCTCTTTACCCTCATTCTTGATCTCAGAGTAGGCCACTTCCTGAAAGGTCAGCGGGGTCACCGTCTGCCAGACATTGAAGGCCTGGCGGATTGCCCTCTGAGTATCTTTCTCACCCACCTTGGGGGTGAAATTATGTACGCTGGAAACAAGTAGAGAATGAGAAATATGGTGAAAAATGATGAAATGCACAATATTTCTGGTGAATCATTGAGTAACTCAAGTGTTTTCTGAACCGCTTGAGTTTTCAGTTTATATATTTATATCAAAAATATATAAAGTGGGTCCAAATGTTTGAGACCACACTGAAAATCTGGGATTCAAAATCTAATTTAAATCTGGAATTAAACAAAGCTTTAGGATTTTTAAAATGTTAAAACAAAGACATGTTATGAAAGAAATAATGAACAAGGATTGTCAGGTTTTGCACAAAAAGTTGTTAATTTTTCAATTCAACATTTAACTCAAGATTGTTACTCTGATTACATTTGTATGAAATTACAAAATGTTCACTAGTAGTCTCAGAATTTTGGGCCCCACTGTATTTTAGAAAAGTTGTGAGCTTGTTGTCTAAACTGAATGTGATGAGAAAAACTGGCTACTGTGAATAATACAAATACAATAAATAGATGACACATTTTTCAATAAACAGTCAAAAAAGACTCACAAATCAGTCTCAAACTCACAACTTTAAAATTCACGTATGAGGTGTGACTGTATACAATTTATGTTGTAGAACAAAATGTACAAGAATATTCAAATAATGTTTACCACTGACCTTATCTGACCTTATTTATTAATCCAAAACTGCCATTATAAAAACCAATAGGAAAATTCAGAGGAAACCCATGACGAATTCTTTCCAGGTTTTTGGACTATAACATGAACAGCTCTATTTCTCTTTAAGCTATTTTTTTTTTTTTTTTTCTGGTCAAAAACCTTCAAAAAGGCTCAAAACAGTCTTGAAGCTATCGGTTTTGATGTCCTTGCTGTTTTTGTGCAACAGTAAAAATACAGCGCAAACAGCGTAGACTGATTAGTAAACTACTTTCAAGAGCCAGTTATTTTTCGGTGAAAACAGTCAAAAAGACTCGCAAATCAGTCTCAAGCTCACAAGTTATCGGTTTCAATGTCCTTGCTGTTTTGGAACAGATGACTCTTATGAGCTGTTTCTTTTTTGGTCAAAACATTTATAAAGACTCACGAATCAGTCTCGAAGTTATCGGTTTCTATGTCATTGCTATTTGCACGCAACAATAAACATACAGCGGCACCAGTGTTGTCTGATTCAGGAACAAATTACTATCAAGAGCAAGTTCTTTTTCGTTTAAAAAGCCTCACAAATCAGTATTGAACTCTCAAGTCATCGGTTTCAATATTATTGCTATTTGCACGCAACAATTAACATACAGGATGGCCAGTATAGTCTGATCATGAACAAATGACTTTCAAGACCCAGTTCTTTTTCAGTTACAAAGACTCATGAATAACAAGTTGTCCATTATTTAAATTATTTGTTTTAATTTTTTTTTTTATTTGAATTGGAATTATCATTATTTTAATGTGAATCGGTCTACTGAGCATAACTTGAATTGAACTAAGTATTGTTATAGTGTTTTGTGTATTTAAGGTTTGTGAGACTTAATCAGTCTAATTACTGACTGGTTGTTTGAATGCAGCGCAAATGCAGTTTGAGAACACAGCGCTGCACTGTTACATAAGAATTAATCTGCATAAAGAATTTCCTTGAATATGGGGCAAAAGTTATACCAGGCCAAACACCTCAGCACAGGCAGATGACTGCCTCTGACACACAATTGCAGGCAAACACAAGTGAGAAAATCACATTTCACTTAACTAGTGACTCCACACTAAGTCTAACCCTATAGTCTGGAACTAATTGAAATTAATAGTGCATAGTGAATGTTTGCATATCTTCTAAATGATTTAATTGTCAAGCCAACAGGAATGCATAACAAGTACAAAATGTTTCAGAATCCTTGTTATCCGGACATATAGGCCAAAACCTAAAAAATGGAGCCTTTGAAGACAGTATAATGAGTTAGAAAGTCACCAAGGCACGAAATAAGTATTGTAGTCATTAAATATATGCTTGCTTACCTCTTAAGCTCAATTACATTTGTTATAGCTCATTAGACATGTTGTTTTGGTGCCTTGAAAGGTAACTTTATTAAAAAAAAAAAAAACTGCTTGAAGGCATTGATTAACTAGGCAGCACGGCAACTGCCTTCAGTTTCAGACAGAGCCATTGGAATGGGGTGGGTGGTATCACCAAACTCTTTTATCACAGAAGGGGTAATTTTATACCATGGCAATGGGATATATCACAATATAGATATTTTGGCTTGAAACTGCCTGAAAATATGGTTTATATATTAAATAACCATATGGTAAATCCTGTGAATCCAGTGAAGTAGACGCTTAACAAATGCAAGGTACTTCATACTTTTATTTTCTCTTTTTACGTCATGTTAATGCTGCAGGTTACATGCTGCCTAACAACACCACGTGATCACAAGTTTTCCATGCTGTGTATTTTCGCATTATTCCATGTTTCTTGTCGCTCTAACATGAAAATAATGTAAAGCAGTCTTGACAAAAATCTAACGTGGTATAAATGGTATAGCAAATTCTGTAAAAGATGTTTTGTCAGATAATCCAAAAATATTCTTAATGTGGTAACATTTTAACTGGTTTTATTCAAGTTAAACATATGAATTAATATGACTGAATCAACCTGACTACAGTAGGTTACACCAACAAAAGTCATTTTTAAAGGTTAGATTAAGTAGAAATATAAAGGTACACTGTTGTCTGGGCTCTCTATCGACATCTGTGGTTGAAACATACAATTGCAAGTTCCTCGTGGAGGAACATTGTTTTGTTTTTCACATCAGCTTCGGGACACTGCTCTTCTGCGCAGATAGGGTTGCCACCCATCCCGTAAAATACAGGATCGTCCTGTTTCTAAAAATGAAAAGTTGCGTCCCGTATCGAATCAGTACTCAATAATCAATATCATATTTGTCCCGTATTTTAAGCTGGTCAGATGGTGTCATGGCGAAATCGTTCAAGATCATTAATGTAACCTTGATATTAGCTGTAAATGTTGCCTAATGTGGGTAAGGGACTGTCTAAAAAGTCCAACTTTAAGGTAACAATGGCAGATTACATTATATATCATCAGTCCAAGACTGGAACTAAGACAGGTTAAGTGGGCTTTGGGAAAAATAATAGCAAAGCAAACCATTCAAAGTAGCAGCCTTTTATCAACCATTCCACCTCCCTTCTGACCTGCTACATCCTTTGCTTTCTTTGTTTCTCTCTCGCCCATCAACAAAAAAAAACAAAAGCATCTGTCAGCTGTTTTAAGGTTGGAGGGAAGCATTTCAACAACATCCATCTGGAACATTGCATAAGAGGCATGTGTTCCGAAACACACTCACACGTGTTAATGCAATATCCAATAAAATTATTAAGGATTAAGGGGAAATACAGTAATACACAAATAAATTGAGTTTTGGAATGTTTCCCTGTGATGCATTCAGTGACCATTCAGTAGGTTCCTTCCGACACATCCATCCATCCATCCATCTGTAAGCCTTGTTTTGAGACAGTAAATTGTATGATTATAAAGCCAACATGAAATGGCATTTGAAACCCACTTTACTTGATTTTATCCACCAGGAACTGATTGGATCAGGAAAAGTGGTCTCAAGTCGATTCAGATGGGGAGCAGTGTTTTCCGGAATGCAAGTTCTATTTTTCCTTTTTTGCCTTTTCGAATTTTTGTTATTCACAGCGAGACTTATAGTCTAAAGTGACTAATATAACGTAATAGATGTTGGTCTATTTCTTGTTCAGCCACTATCAGTGCGACTTTTACACAGAAGTGACATGTTGTTTTTCTCTCAACAACGCCATTTTGACCAGTTGCAACTTTCTGTATATTCAAGTGCAACTTTATTTATGGAAAACACTGTACAGTTTTATGAAATTTTCTTTTTTTGTTCTGTTCACAACAAGACCATCAATGTGTATTAAACAGGGTCAATTTTGATTTCATGTGCACTTTAAGACTCTTTATATTTACTTTACCTGTATGTGATCTTTTTATCCCTCCATTTCTGACCAGTGAGGGCGTAGCGTTTATTTCTCCTTCGTCGGCTGATGTGAGGATGATCTGGAACTCCACACCGAGGTTTTCTCATCCACCTTAAAACACACAAATCATGATCATTGGTTTCAGCATTCTGTAACAACAGGTTTACTTTTTTAGAGGCAACATAAATTGCAAATACTTCATTATAACAGATGTTTTACCAGTGCCAAATTTTTAGACTGATCACACTTTGAATTCGGCACCAGTAGGTCGAAAGTTTTGCTGCTGAAATCGGTCTGTGCTTACCAAAATTCAAACTACTGTGGCTGAAGCCAGAAGGGTTGCTGAACGTATGTATGGTTTAAATGTCCACAAGAGTGGTGCCAAAAGCAATTTGTAATTTTAATTGTAATGATGTAATGCAGTTAACAGAAATGCATATTTTATTAAACCTAACTGTCAGTGGAATAAAAATGACCATTGTTTATGTGAACCCGATTAGTTCCTGGTTCCCACGGGACTAAAACCTGTGTCCCAGAGGTTGCTTGAGAAACACTAGATCAGTAGCGCTAGACATGTATTAACACTGAAATTATGCAAAAATGTATGATGGGGGATGGTGCTTGTCAGTCATTCGCTACATGGGGTTGATTTCAGGGTTCACAAACTTTCGGAAGCAATGCATCAAGTTGCCCAGTTGCAATTTTTTTGAGGGCTCCTAAAAGCATAAAATGGACTAGATGCTAGTGAAGGGCTGCACCTCTGCCAGGAAAAAGTTGAACCTTTAACAGCTAAGCCAATAATCTACTGAAAAACACAATAACATTGTGCAATATTTAATTTACCAGCTATGAATCTTGTTTTTCCCATGCTATGATCTTGAATTGTGAAGTAGAGAAGGTGGTACTAACTCGATGGTTGTTTGGTCCAGCACTCCCGTCACTGGAATGCCGTAAAACCGCTGCATAGCAGCGACCGCTGACTGCATGGCTTTCTCTGATCGCAGGTCCGATGTGCGGATGTCATGAGGGAGCAAGTAGCCATAGTTTTTCAGCCACGTCTGAGGAGAGGAACAAAGAGTAAATAGGTTGAAAGATATCCTGGAAATATATCTAGAATGTGGGAATAAACTATTTACTGTAAATATAACGCCTTGATCACTTAATTTTACACATAAGAGCTCATTCAGGGCCCTTCAGGCAAGTAGTTCAGAGAGTTGTTGACCGAATCACAGATTGTTGATAGCCCAAGACGGACCACTTGTCTTAAAATGAATGGGAGAAATTGAAACACCAAACATGGCGGGTGTAGCAAAGGAAGTCCCAACTTACAGGTAAAAGAGCCAATGACCTTTTAGATACAGACATCACCTGTCAGTCAACTCGAGAATGAGCAAGCTCATTAACTGGACGGGCCTGAAAAATGGATTTTTTTAGTATGATCTGAGCTGAAGAAGCACAATTAATGATACCATTGATGATTTTACTGCTGATTTAAAATATGTTCTTTGACCGTAATCTTGACCAAATATTTTAGAGATTTCCGTGTTTCCCCATTCAAGTACATAGGAGCTGAACTTTTATGCCAATTGTACCCATGAAAAATAGCTGCACAGGAGCATTCCAAAGATGGCTGCAGAGTGGACTGACTTGCCTAGAAGCCAAATGCTTAAACAACAACAGTGGATGTGCATGTCAAATGCGTGTGTGTAAGGAGGTCAAGAGATATCTGCATTTGTATAACTCGAGTCTGAAGGAATATAAAGGCATCTTTATGGGTCTAAACTCCTGAAGAGAAATAGTCCTGTATCTCATAACACTCGTATGTGAGTATGCGCCAACCGCCTGTGTATGCACACACAGTCAAATGAAGAATACTTTGAAAGGCTGACATTTGGTTTGACTACGCAGACACTAAGCATAAGCGTTATGCTTTTTTTTTTTTTTTTGGGCCACCATGTATAGTGTATATATATATATATATATATATATATATATATATATATATATATATATATATATATATATATATATATATATATTCCATTTGTTATCTACAGAAATGTTATTCCATAGTTGCTTTGCCTTGCCCCTTGATCTCTATGCATTTAAGTGCATAAAAATATTAAAATAATGCTGAACTTATATAGAGCATCCCTATCTTCATCCTCTCCACCTCCTCTCGCAGCTTTCATCTCTCCCCATGGACTGGCTGAGTGGAGAACTAGTAAGCAAAGCTCTCATTTGAAAGCAGTGCAAACATGGAGAGGGCTCTTTATCTGAGCTCATGGCTTTGGATCCATTTTTAACATTAATATTTTAATGGCGGAGTCTCTGGTCCTCTCCATCTCAGCATGGAGCATGACCCATCACAAACAATGAAGTCACTGCAGAAAACCTATCAAACTCGATCAATCCTTGGGCCAGTACACACACTGCACTGTTTCTATATAGATGTGGGTGCCACGTAAAGTCTCTTCATACTACCATTTTTGTTTTGTCATTCTTTTTAAGTTCTTTGAGGGTTTGCAAACAGAATTAACCATATCTCTAGCCTAGGATTTTGGCTAGTCCTTTTACAGATTGGCCACATTCACTTCCATTGTAAGTACCTCACTATAACACAGATTTTCCTTTAAGGTGTGGTGTGCTATTACTCTTCTAAGCGTGCAGTCTTAACAAACATTAAAACAGGCCAAAAAACACTACAGACTTACATTGAAGGAGCACTTGAGCTAGGGACCAGAATATCAGAAAGACTTGTAAGTGGGCTCTTTTGACTTAAGCAACCATTAAGCAACCACCTAGCAACGTCCTTGCAACCACTCGCCACACCTAAGCACTGTAGCGTAGAGTTTTGCATGGAACTTCACCAATGACTGTACATTATCTTCAGAAATGTTTTTACATTTTTTACATAATGTAAAGCCAACATTAGCTTATTATACTCTTAACTGTTTGTTTGCAATAATGTAAATCATTTCTAAATATCAATATGCAGCTGGTAATCATATAATGCACAAAATAATGATCAAATTAAAATGCTGAAAAGCAAACTTCGTATTCTACCAGAGAGTACAATCTTCATTGACATAGCTGTTTTAGCCTCCATGGTAACACAGGCTGAGCTTGGCCCCCTGGTAAATCGTACTCATTAAATAATTCACCAATGCTGTTACTGGTGCTGTCATTAAAGCATACAGCGATGTCTGAAACCAATGCTGGACCGAACAATACATGTCTCATCCAATCAGCCAATCAGACAGAGAGTATGGGGGTGAAGAGTTTGATTAATCAGTGAAGGCTGTGACAACTGAAGAGTACAAAAGACTGTGACAGTTCTTTTCCATGAAGCTTCAGGTCTATTTTTGTTCAGTCACTTTGTGATATTCAGTGGAATTCAGTTCAAAGTCTGATCTCCACATGTCTCTGCAGATAAATTGTTGATATTAACTGGCTTTTAATAAACCCTGCATTGACATCATGAATAATCTACTTAAAACCTAGTTCTGAGTGACAGCTAATATGTATTTGCGGGTACTGAGCATAATCGTAAATCAAACAATGAATAGCTATAATCCTTTTTTACACTGAACAGAAAAACTCGACAGTATAATTCACAGCCACAGGAGAATTATTGTCTCGACCTTTGAATTTTTTACGTAGAATTTGCCATTAATAGTCCAGGGAAAAGCATAATAAAAAATACAAAATAATTTTGTCAGGTAACCAATTTTTTTTTTTTTTTTTGGTTACCTGAATAAATTAGCGACAAGAATAAATTAACAGTTTTTTTATTTTAAGTCAAAAAATATTATTTAATATAACTGAATCAACCTGACTACATTAAGTTACACCAACTAAAGTAATTTTTAGGGGTTCGTAGAAAGTCGAAATAGATTCGTAATTGCTAGGTTACCACTTCTTGCAATGTTTACTAACTGGCCCATTTCAAAAGAGCCCACCCCTAAGTCACTATGATATTCTGTTCTGTTGATGGGTGTTTCTTCAACTTCGGGCAATTTCATTTTTCATTAAAACAAACAGATTTCAACATTTTTCTTTTTGTTATATGGTCACATTAAAACTGACAGGGAAACTTCTTATATAATTCATATAATTTGAGTACTTTTCAAATGCTTTTTATGTATAGATTTGACTGTTTTAGTCTTGTCCCTGACCCAGACTTGCAATATTACAGTTTTTCTTGATTGCTTAAACACTATAACCAGGCTTTTGAACAAAAATTTCAAAACCATAATGCCATTTACCAAAAAGCACACCCATTTCCCTCAACTATAAACACTATTCCCCTGTTTTGACACATAAGTCAGATTTGTTGAACTGTCACTGCAAAACTCTACACACAAATTCCTTCATTTCTCATTGCCTACACCATGTGGTCATTTAGAAAGCACTAGCATTCAATATTGTTCACTCAAGTCAGCACAGCTTGAGCTCAATTAGCACGCAATTACCCAGGTGGAAACACTAAGAGTCAAAATTGATCACACACCAATCAGAACATTCAACAGATAGATAGAAGTGCCCGAGTCAGTTCATTCAGTTTTGGAACAATGGATCCAGAGAGACGTGAAGGAAGAGGTCGAGGACACTGGAGAGGAGGAGGAGGAGGAAGAGCAGTAGGGAGTGGAGGAAGAGGTGAAGGAAGAGGAAGAGGAGGAAGTGGAGGAGGTGGAGGAGGAAGAGGAGGTGGAGGAGGAGGAGAAGGAGGAAGAGGAAGGGCAAGGTCAAGGTCAAGGAGACAAGCAGTCTCGGATGAAATTCGTGCCACTCTAGTTGACCATGTCCTTGTCCATGGTATGACTATGAGGGAGCCAGCATAACCAGAGCAGCCTCGCTACGTTGTTGTTTGGGATAACGTCAGCTTCCATCGCACTGCTCTGGTTCGTGACTGGTTTACCAATAACCCAAGGTTTTACAACATCTTTCTGCCTGCATACTCTCCCTTTCTAAACCCGATAGAGGAGTTTTTTCGGCATGGCGGTGGAAAGTGTAAGACCGAGAACCTCACATCAGTGTTCACCTCCTCCAGGCCATGGAAGAAGCCTGCCTAGACATTTCAGTTGATGCGTGCCAGGGGTGGATCAGGCATGCAAGAGGATTTTACCCCCGCTGCCTGTCTAGGGCCAATATAGCCTGTGGTGTTGACGAGATTCTCTGGCATGTCCCAGACCAAAGACGGGATGCTGGGGCAGAAATTTTTTTTTGTTGTTTGGTGTATTGTACTGTACAGTACATTTAAGGAATAAAAAATGTGCAGATGTATACATTTGTTGTGTCTTTTGTTGTGTTCATCATGTGAAAATGTTTTTGAGGGGGAGAACCACAAGCAACATAACTTGTTACTGGTTTTTGTTTTATATTGTTTTGAATTTATCTCACCAGTGTGTAAGACGTTGTGTGTGTTTTTGAGGGCTTGTGTGTCATGTCTGAGGGCAAAGTTTGGTTTTTCAGCAAGATTGAATGGTTTTGAGTGGAGAGCTTCATTTTGACCTGAAAATAGGAAGTTTGGGGAATTGGGTGAGAAGTTATGGATTTGTGTAGAGAATATTTTTATTGGGCGTCATTTTGCTACAATTCTAATGATACACACACACACACACACACACGCTGGTCTACCTATCCTTATGAGGACTCTCCATAGACATAATGATTTTTATACTGTATGAACTATAGAATCTATACCCTAACCCTAGCCCTAAACCTAACCCTCACAAAAAACTTTCTGCATTTTTACATTTTCAAAAAAAACATTGTTTAGTATGTTTTTTAAGCGATTTAAATTATGGGGACACTAGAAATGTCTTCATAAACCACATTTATAGCATAATACTCTTGTAATTACCAGTTTGTAACCCAAAACATTGTCCTCGTAAACCACATAAACATCCCCACACACACACACACACACACACACACAGAGTGACGTTCTATTTAAAATGTATAAGCAGTAAAAGAAGCCTGAGTCAAATTACATTGGATTGATCTGATGAAACAGCACAATATTTGCCTGCAAGACTGTCCAGAGCCCAAATAGTGTCTGATTACCTCATCGTGATATCTGCTGTAATGTAATCTGTGCAACGTTACATGTGTTTTACATCAAATAAATAACCTGACCCTCTGCTGTGTGCTGACAGATAGAAATGACCATCAATTTTTGTCTTAGAATTTAAAAAAAGATGTAATTCTAAAAGGGACAGTTCACCCAAAAATGAAAATGGACATGTTGTGTCAATCCCATACTGTATAACTTTCTTTTTTTTTTTTTGTTTTCTGAACATTCTCCCTAACATCTCCTTTAGTGTTTGACGAAAGTCATTCAGGTTTGGAACATCATGAAGGTGAGTAAATGTAACAGAATTTAGATTTTGTGGTGAACTATCCTTGAATATCTGAACAAAAATGATAGAGGAAATAGCTTATATAAAGAGGTGTATCAGAGCAAAGACAAGATACATTATTAAATTAATTCTGAAGTCTGTGCAGCCCTCAGATATTTCAGCCAAGCCATTATCGAGCATGCACTTACTGCAATGTTACTTTAACAAAATTGTGATCACTGCCTGTGTAATTGGCCCTAACACAAGAGGTCATATGGACTTCTCGTTTGCACAAATGTGTGCTAATCAGTACGGTGTTATGGCCTGTGTATGTGTTGTTGTGGGCATTGATCAGGAGGCATTGCTCCATAGCTTTTTGCATCTTGTGTTTCAGAAAGAAATCATGTTGTTTCATCATCAGTGAAATCAATAAATGCCAGGATACGGATCATAAGAGGCTCTTCTCTCTTCTGTGTCTTGCAGTGGCACCCGACTACCTCAACAAGAAGACTGAAAAATGGGCTAAAGCCAAAGAGAGGGTGGACAAGGGAGAGAGAAATGGGCAGACAAAGAGAGAGAAACAGCGGAGGGGTGATAACATTTCAGTGTTGGGGAGTACGTAGCTAAAAGTAGCGACAATACCAACTTAAAAGTTTCAGTAGCATGACAGTAGTTCAGCTATTTTAAGGATAAATGTATACGTTTAATTAAATTAATTCACATTAAATGTATAACTTTCTAGTGATGATTTAATTCTGCAATCAGACAGTTCATGTTAATGAACTGGTTATAACAAACAATTCATTAATATTCAGTATTGGGAACTCCAATTCATTTTTGTAAATCGGTTCATTTGGATGGTTCATGAAAATGAACAAGTTCACACAAATGATTCACTAATTCACTAAAGCCGCACTACGGAACTTTGGGCCCTCTAGCGACATCTGTGGTTGAAACCTAAAATTGCAAGCAACTTGCGGAGGAACATTTTACATGAGTTGTGTTTCGGTGCTGCTCTTCTGCACGGATGAATCTCATGGTTTGAGGTTACCTGCTTTGCCTGTGATCACTCAGAGATATTAACCTGCAGAGCATGAGTCAAATGTGCTATTTTCATGTTGAAATTATGTTATTCATTTATACATTTATATCCGAAATATTACCTGCTTTGAGGAAGATCTTATTTACATATTTTAATATGATTATTCAAGTGTTTTGTCCACTACACATAAATGTTTGAATTGTACTACACAAATCAATTTAAGAGGTGACATTTTTGGCTGATATGATTTCATTCAAAGACGCTATTTTATTTTACAATTTACAGCCTCAGTGGACAATGCAAGTGAACCGTAATACTAGGTTTATGCACTGCAAACAATAAGACTGTAATTTAAAAACACAAAATAAGGATTCAATAATGATGGGGATGAAATATACTTTATTAAACATGAAAATAAAATGCAGAAACATGTAATATAACAATTACAATAATAAAAAGTTTCCTTAATCGTTTCTTTGAAAGTAAAGTTATAATGGAGAGATGGTTACACGATTAACAAACTAATATGCACATTTACATTTATGCATTTGGCAGATGCTTTTATCCAAAGCGACTTACAGTGCCCTTATTACAAGGACAATCCCCCTGGAGCAATCTGGAGTTAAGTGCTTGTTCAAGGACACAATGGTGGTGGCTGTGGGGATTGAACCAACAACCTTCCACTTACCAGTTCAGTGCTTTAGTCCACTACACCACCACCATACATTCGTGGGGAAACCACCTTGTATAGTGGCTTGTAGATGTAATTTTGAACTCACTATCTGCTAAAAGGGCAAAGGGAAGTGATACAACAAGTTGTGCATTTCTGTGACTGAGGTAAAAGAAATAAGACAACAGCAGCACATACACACTTAGGGACACACGGACTAGGGAATCTTGAAACTGCAGCAATGTTATAAAATACTCAGAAGTCATGAATTTTACAAAAACATATTATAGTAACTTCACCTGAAAACGGAGCCTAATAAACACAGTGTGATCAGTATAGACATGAGTAATGTTCGATTCATTAAAGCATGACAGCCAATATAAGCTTCAACAACCCAACCAGAAAACATATCCAAGCATTATAGCAGGTAAACAACTTTTCCCAACAGTTAAAAATAAATCTGGAGACTGATATCCTGCTGCTGATGTCTGGAACAGCGACTGACTGAACTACTGTGGTTTCCCCACCGACATGCGACACAGCCGGTCCTTCTTTTCTGAACTTACGGACATGACGTACACACAAGGACAAATGATGTAAGCCTGTGATTTCACGCCAAATCCAACCCGACAGCACAAAATAAAAAACAAAATTGTAGGCTTACTGTAGTGAATTGGGGTAAGACAAGGACAGGATTTTGAACATTATATTTTCATGGACTCACTCAATAACAGACTTGTTCATTGTAACAAAATAAATCTTATGTGCAGCTTTAATTGCTGCTGTTTATCACTAATTTATATATATACTGTACTGTAAATGTATGTGTTCAGTTCAATGTTGTCACCCACATTTTTTTAATTTCTCCATAATTTAATGTAGAACTATCAGGTCATATTACTTAATTTTGCAATCAGAACTGCAACATATTTACAAATATTTTCTTCTTTAAGTAGCTTAATTGTAGTTTTTAACTTTTTTAATTATAAGTTATGAGTAGCTTATAGCTTGGGAAGCTATGGCAGTCTGCGCACAAACTTCGAGACATTGAGCTGTGGTTCTCATGTGGGCGATGCAAGTTCAAATCTGGCTTCTGTCATATCACAATTGAATTTCCCCTCCTTTTCCCATAATTTCCTTTTCTCTTTCCACTGTTCTATCAATAGCAGCAGACAAAATGCCAAATAAAAGATAATGATAATACTAAGGAGGGAAATGGACAGTGATGGAGGCAGGGAAGAACAAAGGCAAAGAAAGTGGCAGCGAAACAGACAGAGCAAGACGAGAGGTGGAGAGAGACGAAAGATATAGACGGGGAGGGAGAGCAGTCGAGTGATGGAGAATGGAAGGAGATAAGAGCGTACAGTAGATGGAGGAGTGGGGGAGGGGAGCACCGCACGACCTCGAGAATGAAGGAGCAGCTCAGACAAAGACAGAGAGGAGAGCTGGCGCTCATGTCTGTATCAAACACACCGAGACAAAAGAACACAGATCAAATGCTTCAAAACCACAACACTTAGAACAGGAACATAATCATGATTGTCTAAAATGCATAATTAGCTTTAATAGCTAATGCAAGCAACCTGCCCCCAACTCAAACCTTATTTTCAAGTATTTCACAGTGTAAAAACAGTTAAATAAAATGACAGGTCAACAGGAAGTTGACATATCAACATACCACATAGTTAGTATCTAGTATCTACAATTCATGGCCTATATAGTGGCAATACACTGTATTCACAATGCAATTTTAAAGTACCCGAAATGACTGAAATCAAACAAACACAGCCTATTTTGAACAAAATTTACTGCGAATTCACTAAAAACATTGAAAACAGAAAAGGTTGTTATGAGGGTGTCAGTACATTTGTAATTAATTGAAAACAGCTGACAACATGATCACATGAGAAATCAACATGTTGCATCCGAAAGTTCATGTACCCTGAACTCAACCCCATTCAGCCGAATGACTGACAAGCACCGTTCTCCATCAGACATTTTTGCATCAATTCAGGTGTGAATATATTTCCTTCTAGTGCTACTGATTCTAGAGACTGTTGTGCGAGAAAATCCCAGGAGATCAGCAGTTACAGAAATACTCAAACCAGCCCATCTGGCAGCAACAATCATCCATGCGATTATCTAATCAGCCAATCGTGTGGCAGCAGTGCATAAAATCATCCAGATACGGGTCAGGAGCTTCAGTTAATGTTCACATCAACCATCAGAATGGGGATAAAATGTGATCTCAGTGATTTGGACTGTGGCATGATTGTATTTCTGCAACTGCTGATCTCCTGGGATTTCCACACACAACAGTCTCTAGAAATCAGTAGCACCAGAAGGAAATATAGTCACACCTGAATTTACTCAGAATGGTGCCAAAAACAAAAAACATCCAGTTAGGGGCAGTTCTGTGGATGGAAATGCCTTGTTGATGAGAGAGGTCAACGGAGAATGGCCAGATTGGTTTGAAATGACAAAGTCTACGGTAACTCAGATAAGCGGGTTGGCGCTGTTTTGGCGGCATGAGGGTGACCTACACAATATTAGGCAGGTTTTAATGTTGTGGCTGAATGGTGTATAGAGTAAATGCTAATAAAGTTTACGCTAATAAATATTTACTCAAAATTCACCCAAACTAAATATGTGCGCTCTGAAGTCCAGACTTCTGTTAATCGGCCAAGCAATACGGTTGATGCTCATAATCTGAATTTTCCACAAATTCAAGAGTTGAACCAGTAAGCATAATAATTCTGTGAACAAATTAGGTTTTTCCTCAGACCCCTTACAGTATGTTTTTTTCTCTTACTTTTAATTTCTGCCTCAGCATGTTAAATCTTCAAGAGACATATTCAGGACGAATGAGACTTTTATGTGAGGAAACTGTGTCAGCCATCCTTATTTAGTTCTCAGCTTGTATCCACACAGTCAGAGAGAAGACTGCTTTCATCTTACCACACATATACTGACACAACTAACATTAGCACACACTAGTACCTCTTGAAAAAGCATACAACCAGCACATTCCAGTTATTTTAGTCCCTTTTTTGCCTTACAGCAATAAACTGAACTTTTAAAAAAAACAGTACCACATATTAATCCCACAATAAACAAAGAAACACCATAATACTGCCAACAAGAAGATAATACAACAATAGCTTCCTTTCACCGCATGTAATACACTAGGGAATGGAGCCGTATACTATTGAAGTGCATTTCAGTTTATAAATCACACACGCCAAATGTTCAAACAACATTCTTTAAACCCAGAGACAAAATTAGGGCAAGAAAATATTACATATTCATATCTTCTACACAGTCAAAGTCCTCTGTTTAATTTCAACCCAAGTACAGCAGTACCATGGTACTGTGATGGTATCAGATGGTAATACCATGGTATTTTGGTCATTTTGAGGGTTACATATACCATGGTGCCAAATGATTCCCATATTCATGTACCATGGTATTTACGTACATGTCCAAAACACATTTTATTGCCATGGTATCATGTCCAAAAACAGTGGTAGTAGAGTTAAGAAACAATATAAGGGTGAGTAGTGTTGACAGAATTTTTTTTTTGGTTGAACTATACCTTTAAGAAATTCCACAACCACCCCATAAACACTGTAGACATTACAGCATGATGTATATTTTGTTATGGTTTCTAAAAATAAAAAAAAATCACATATGATATAAACAGAGACATTCATGCAAAATGTATACATTTCTGCAAAATGATTATTACGTGGCTCGATGTATGTATTGCCGTAATTTCCTGGTGAAATCAATACTAGAGGTGCTAAAGCAATCACTTTAATTCCCTTTCATATAAATCAGGAGTAAACCAGCAGTTTATTAGTTCATAAACACTTACTGTTTGCTCTGTTCCTCACACAATGCTATCTTATGACATCTAATCACTTCTTCTACTGTTCATGACTTATAAGTCGAAACATTTTAACGTTTGTATTACATAACCAACATCATTATCAAGGTTGTTCAAGTGCAAAGAATTACACAGTAGCTCAACTGAAAGAGCATTGCACTTGTGATGCAAAGGACCTGGATTAGAGTCCTGAAGAGCATGTGAGTCGACAAGTGAGTCAAAAGTGTCATAGAAGCACCGCAAAATGACAATTGCATTTTTCATCTCACATTTACTTTTTCTGACACTATCGGTCAGGTTTAGGGTTGAGAGGTAGGTAGCCTACTTCAGTTCATTTAAAACTTGATAGAGCATTAACTTTGAAAACTTCATCTGTTTGGGAGAACGTTTAATTTGCTTTTAGCGCCACACAGTGAACATTTTATCTTGAAACGCCCACTATACATGTAAGAAACCACGTAATATAATTTTGCTAAAATGACACCAAAGTCACATAATTTTCATGAGATCAGTCTACCCATCATGCTCCACAATATAGCTACACCAGCGCTACACCAAAACATCATCAAATCAAAATTAAGCTCAAAGTCAAAGCATTTATTGTCATATGTACAGAGTACAATGTACCAAGAACAATGAAATTCTTACTTGGGTGCTTCTCACAGAGCGACAACATAAAATGTGCATATCCACAGACACATAGTGAACATATTTACAAAGAGAACAAACTTAAAGTACTTAAACTTATTGCAATATAAACATGCATAAAGTATATGCATAAAATGAATCCAGTGCTATATGCAATATAAGACAAGTTATATTATATAATATTCAAGAATTTACAAATTGTATAATAGCGGTAAGTTAAATGTTAAATGTAGCAGCGATATTGTAAGAGGCAGTACATAGAACAGTGTGATAGTGCAATAAGTGTTGGTGTTAAATGTATATGATGTGACGCAAGTAATTGAGTTATACCAAAATGTGAATGTAAGCAGGAGGGTTTATCGGGTGTAACAGTGTGATTGAATAGCCTCATGGCACTGGGGTAGAAACTGATTCTGTATTGTGATGTGCGTGTGCTGATGGACCTGATACACTTTCCAGATGGCAGAAAAGAGTAATAAATGTGTGCAGGGTGACTAGAGTCTTTCAGAATGCTTTCAACTTTCCTGAGACAGCGTTTGGAGTAGATGTCCTGGATTGATGAAAGACGTGTGCCTGTCATCCTTTGAGCTGTTTTTACCACCCTCTGCAGAGCATTCTTGTCTTGTGCTTAGGAGCTGCCATACCAGGATGTAATGCCCCTGGTGAGGATGGATTCAACAGCGCACATGTAGAAACTGGTTGTAACTGTTGTGGACATCCGAGATTTCCTTAATCATCTGAGGAAGTGTAGACATTGGTGGGCCTTTTTGATGGCAGCCTTTACATGCTCTGTCCACTTGAGGGTAGAAGTGATTGTGACCCCAAGTAATTAAAAACTGTTGACCCTCTTTACTGCACCATTTCCAGTGTAGATGGGTGTGTACTGTTCTCTGTTTCCTGAAGTCAATAATCAGTTTTGTTTTGCTGACATTGAGAGCAAGGTTGTTACTCTGGCACCATCCTGCCAGGAGGCTCACCTTCTCCCTGTAGGACGACTCATCATTGTTTGTGATCAGCCCTACCACAGTGGTGTCATCAGCAAACTTTAAGATGGAATTGGAGCTGTATCTGGCTTCACAGTCATGGGTAAACACTGTATTCAGTAATGGACTCAACACGCTGCCCTGTGCAGTGCCAGTGTTAAGGATAAGAGAGGAGGAGGTGATCTTGCCTATCCGCACATGCTGGGGTTTGCCAATGAGGAAATCCAGTATCCAGTTGCATAAGTTGGGGCCAAGTCATAGATGTAGCAGTTTCTGTGTCAATTTGGATGGAATAACTGTATTAAATGCTGAGCTGTAGTCAACAAAAAGCAACCCGGTATAACAGTTTTTGTTTTCCAGGTGAGCAAGTGTGATATAGCATCCTCAGTAGATCTGTTATGGAGGTAAGCTAGCTGTGGGGGGTACAGCCTGTCTGGAGTGATGTCTTTAATTTGTCTAAGCACCAGTCGCTCATAGCACTTAATTGTAATGGGTGCTACCGGCCAGAAGTCATTGAGGCAATTGACTTTGTTTTTCGGAACAGGAACAATGGTGGTGTTTTTAAAGCAAGTGGGTACTATTGACGTGCTTAGTGTGAGATTGAAGATATCTGTGAAGACAGCAGCTAGTTGGTCACTACAGATTATTAAAACACAACCCGAAATTCCATCAGGCCCGACGGCTTTTCAGATGTTGATTCATTTAAAAGTCCTCCTTACATACTCCTCTGGAATCACTAGAATGGTCTCATGCAGAGCCACGGGGGCACGCAGAGGGGGGTCTTTGTTTTGCTTTTTTGAAGCAGGTGTAAAAGCAGTTTAATTCATCATTGAATTAAAGTGATGCACAAGCAGTTATTAAAGTGTGCGACTTCGGTTTGTAATCCGTGAAGGTTTTGATCCCTTGCCACAACTGCCGTGTGTCAGACGTGCAATTAAACTGTGACTCCAGTTTGCGTCTGTAGTCACGTTTTGCATTCTTAATGGTTTTCCGGAGATCATACTTGCACTGTTTGTAAGCCTGAATATCTCCAGATCGGAACGCGATGGTGTGATCCTTGATCTTTTTGCGGATCTCTGGAGTAGTCCATGGTTTATTGTTGGGGTATATGCATACTGTTTTTGTGGGCACACAGTCAGTAACACAGTTCTTAATAAAATACGTGACAGCAGTGGCGTACTCGTCCGAATCAGAAGATGATTCTCTAAACATGTCACAGTCCACATAATCAAAGCAGTCCTGTAATTTCTCCTCCACCTCTGGGGTCCAGCACTACACCGCTCGCGTCATTGGCTCATCTCGTTTCAGCTTTTGTTTATAAACGGAGTAAGAGCACCGAGGCAGATCCGATTGACCAAGACGCAGTCGTATGAGGAAGCGGTATGCATATTTGTGTGTGGTGTATAAATGATCCAATGTGTTAGGACCTCTTGTAGGGCAGGAAACTGATGGTATTTGGGGTAAACACTCCTGAAGTTAGCTTTATTAAAATCACCAGATATAATAAAATGTTTTTCTATAAACTGAATGAATTTCCTTATAATATGAGTACTCATTGTACTGTTGAATGCATGCGGTACCTTTACAGGAAGCAACTGCTGAGCATTTATATTCAAATCCAACGAACTGGTGGGGCTTAACTGCTCCTGTGGCTAAAATTAAACTGTCAGAAGGAGACAGCAATCACAACTCGCCAGGTGGTAGCATCTCAAACTCTGTGACATGCAGGTGTGCGGTTTCAAATTTCCAAGGGCCCAGACACAGAAAGATCAATTGATTGTTCAAGAAAAGCAGTGCATCACATTTGAAACCCTGCAAGACTATATGGGCTAATTTAGCCAAACCACAAAATAACCAGAAAGCTCCATATGGCTTGTATTAACAGTCCATTTTGAAAGCCTGGCATTGAAAAAAGCTAATGATTACTATAGAAATGGAAAATAGGTGAGTCCTTAGGCTCATAAGAACCTCAAAAATGCTTAGGTTTTGGTTTGGTGCCTTCTTGATTGGATTAGGCACTGGGATTCCACTAATGTGTCGACAAAGTGGATCGATATCAGAGGCCCCTTGAATACATCAGAGTAACTTCAACAGACAAGATTTACATTTTCTGATTTAAAAAAAAACTCGTGTTCTACATATCTAAGTAAATAGTTGTCAATAGTACAAATTAGGCATGTAAACAACAAACATGTAACAGTATACTGTATATATGCAATTTCAATACATCATATTTATTGATGTAATACATGGACAATAATTAATGTCACCAAAATGATGAAAAACTAATTATATAATAAAATTTGTAAAACTGATATGTCCATAATTTAACAAGTTAGAAGGCCCCCTGTATAATGAATAACAGCATTAGCTGAAAGAGAATTTCTTGCATACTGTATGTAAGCAAAATGGACAATATAACTGAAATATACAGATATGAAATCGAAATCTAATCATGATATTGTGATGTATCGCGATATAATGAATATCAAATCGTGACATGTTTATCGCAATACATATCGTATCGTGAGGTGGCTGGCGATACCCAGCCCTACCCCAAAGTCTCTATGGTATTCTGATCCTTGGATATGGCACTGGTCCCTCCTTAAAAGTATATGGGATTTGGGATGAGCAGTGATAGCAGTGATGCTTACCTTTGCAAACACCACTAATAAATACATGTGATCCACAGTTTTCTCAGGAAGACTTTCTGTCTTCCCAAACCATTCACAGCTTGTTAACTGATACACTAAAGCTGTATCCAAATAGCCAGCCCAGTCTCATAAAATGACGCTACTATACCTACATTTTTGCTAAATGATGTTGCTCGTTGTTCGTTTCATGGCAGTTCCCTGGTGAAATAAACACTGGAGGCGCTACAACAACGACTTTTGTTCACTTTCACACAAATCACTTTGTTCCTCACACAATGCTATCTTATGACATCTAAACACTTTTACTGTAGCGCATGACTAGGTGATACATATTAACATTTGCATTACATACTAACCAACAAAATTTACAAGCTTGTTCAAGCATAATTAAGTTTTGCGGTTGCTCAACTGATAGAGTATTACACTTGAGATGCAATGGCCAGGACGTGCAAGTCGACACTTTAATGACACTGTTGGTTAGGTTTAGGTTTAGGGTAGGGAGGTCGGCTTTGTTGATTTAAAACTCTAATAGAGCATTAACCTTAAAAACCTCATTTGTTTGGGAGAACATTTAACTCGCTTTTAGCACCACTTAGTGGACATTTCACCTTGGAACTCCCACGATATGTGTAATGAATCCCGTAATGTTACAGATCAGGAGCCTAGGCTGCAAATAACAGCCATTTAAGACTATATTCACGTTAAAATGTTTGGCGTAAGTCACCTCTAAGAGTAATCACATTTGTCATGTTGACAATCGACATGAAACGCCATTTACAACCCAACTTGATGTAATGTGACTTTTTGAGTGAAATAGGATATGCAACAAGAAAAAACAATGTAGGAATCAGGAAATGATTGGATCATGAAAAGTGAGCATTAAATACCAGAATGAAGCCAGGTTGGAGGGGAGGGGTTGCAAAATAAGAGGGCTTGGTGATGTCAGCCAAAAAGGAAAGTCATTTCGGAGGCGGAGCCATATTTTCATTTTGATGAAAGATTATTAAGACAAACATTTTTTATTTTTTTTTACATTTTTTAAAAACCTTATTAAACCTCATCTGATAAAATATATACAAAATCCCTACATCTGTTGAATATATAGGCTATAAAATTATATTTTAAAACTTAGGCTAAATATAGATCATTGTAATGGAGCCAAGTCTTTATCATTTCAATATAAGGTCTTCATTATAGTTAAAAGTCCAAAGTTATGCACTATATCTTCATTTTTTTCTGGTTATTGTTATTTTGATTGAACAATAAACTGCATCTTGGATTTTGTTCATTTTGGACTCTTGTAGCCTCCATGTCTGTTCCAGTCATATTAACAAAAGACTAAGACATTTTTTAACATCCTATAAATCGATTTTAAAAACAATCGCCCGATTAATCAGCTATCAGCTTTTTCAACCAGCTTTGTTATTGGTATCTGCGAAATCCACCATCGGTCGCTCTCTACTTTAAAGTCTAGGCCTATCTTTGTGAGACACACACACACCAGATGCTTTCTCAAGCAAAAGTAAAATCCAAAAGTTCAAGAAATATGTATTAACACATGTATTATTTTTTTCCTTTGCCAAGGGCACTACAGTATGCATAAATATCTCCAAATCAGCTCTAAGACAACAATCCAAAGCTAGTATCAACAAAAGACTACTCACTGCATGACACATGAGGTAAAACGTCACGGTAGCGAGTCGAAAAAAGACAAGACTGATTTAAGAGTGTGAGACTATGGAGTGAGATGAACAAAACACATGAGTTGGAAGAGCAATATTCCTCTTTAACCGTTAGCAGCACTAACGGTTAAACCCCGCTATTCGGTATTATCCTACTCGACTTAAGACACAATTGACAAGTACTCCAAAGGCACCTGCTGTTAATTTTACACCACACCTCAACCAAACAACTACAAATGCAACAAACACGTTCAAATCCCAATGCAAACAGTCACTGCTCTTGTGTGATGATGATTGAAGCTATTATATTAATCTAGGGAAGCAGAAACAGCCAGAGATGGATGATATAATCTATGTACTGTAATGTAGTATCTGATATCATAGTCTTAAAAGATTGAAATCTGAGAACAGAATGTGCACAGTTAACTGGATTATCATGGTCATTGAGATTATTTTGGTTTGATAAGATACTGACATAGAAACGCTTTCTTTTCACTATTTTCTACAATAAACAAGAACATTTTTTAAGATTGCAAATATAATGAGTAAAATGGCATGTAAATATCAGTTTATTTGTTTAGGCAATTTCATCAGTTAGACAAAAAACACAAATATTTTTGTTTGTAACAACCAAAGCCACCAAGAGACATACAAATACAGACTTCATTAATTCAATAAGCCACTTATTGTTATTCTTTTACTTTTAAACTTCAAAATTGAAATTGTATGTAAAAACGTTGCATTTTCACTGCTGAGTCTTTCACATTTGTGCTGGAATGCAACTAATGTTGTTTATATGTAATCCTATTGTGTAATATATCAATAAGAATCAGTATAAATTAGTTTCATGATGCTATTAATTGAAAGCACACAAAGCCTTCCCAAAATCAAAACAAGCAATTACAGCCACAAAGAGCTTTGATTTTAAAATCAGTTGCACGATAAAAATCAATGTTTTACATTAAAATGAAGTCAATTTAATTTAAAAGAGTGCACGTCTAATAACCTACTTATCTAATTACCAGTTTATTTACATAATAGCTTTTTGTACCGCCCAGAAAAGATGTATCTATCACAAATGTGAAACAACATAATAAACTGTAGGATCTCTGATCAGCAAGTATTGCCACAACAAAGCTGAATCTGGCAGAACTGTTCTTGCGAGCACTGCCTCTCGACTCAAAAGCCTCCCTGCATTTCCCATCAATTATGGAGGAACCTATATTTGGAACACATACAAAAACAGCTTCGTTTCTTCACATCAAAACAATGTGGTTACAAATGCACCCCTTAACAGAATAATACAGTTCAAAACAGTTAGAGGGTCTTTAAAGTAAATAATTTTGGTATGTAATCAACATGTGAACTGAAGGTCTTTGTCATATAGTTGCTCAATAAGATGCATGCATCTTGAACAGCATCAGTTGTATCATTGCACATCTTATATCTAACATTGCACTGAGCATAAAGGCTAAACATGTTACCTTCAGAGACAAAGGAGATATATATATATATATATATATAGGGGTATCATATGGGAATGCATGAGGAGTGAGTGGAGCAATTCAATTATCCAATTACTGGCAACCTGATAATGGCTTCAGTGTGCTGTATTTCCAGGAAGAGCTAACATCAAACACTTAATGCCAGTCTGGGACCGAACATAAAGATGGAGCAGAGAAATAATAAGAATATATTCACACGTGGATGGTTGCATTGTTATTGTTGCAGCTGTGCACTACCTGTAATGTCACAAAAAAAAAAAATAATAATAATAATAATAATAATAATAATAATAATAATAATAATATATATATATATATATATATATATATATATATATATATATATATATATATATATAACAATTTGGCTATGTATGGTTTTAGCTGGCTACAGTTTAAAACGATTAGAAAATATAATTAGCCTGTGTAAGAGGAACCGTGTGCATTTGTTGTTTAAATTGTATCCTTAAACCATCCTTTATTTATGTCTGAGTCACTTCAACTTATAAAAGCAATTGGAATAAATTCTAATTGGTATTTGCAACCCAAAACCTGTGCGTTAAAGATCTCCCTGCGCTATACTAATGTATCCATTTAGTAATGCTCAATTGGACAGATCCCTTAAACGCGCAGCCAGCGGAGGTGATGATGGTGGACATAAACAGGAACGTACCTCAACGATGAAGGTCCTCTCTTCTCCACAAACAGACACGACCCAGAAAAGAATATGGAAATAACATGTTTTCCAACAGAACCCCGGGAGTCCAGTCTTTCTCCCCCTGGCTCCCACCCCCGCCATGACTGTCCCCAAATTCCCCCCACTGTCCACCGTTGATTTCCAGGCTTGTGTCCTATGTGTGATGTTTATTATTTCAGAAAAGAATGAGGGTCCTATATTCCTATAAATGCTGCTTCCCAAACGAGCGTTAGATTAGCGATGCCATTTTGCGTTGCGTCCTCTGAAGGTGGTGCTTTTAAAATGATGCTGCGCTGTTGATGCGCTCGAGCGAACGCAGCTCCACGCGCTCACATTCAAGCGAGCGTTGGGAAGTCCGAGTCGTTTTAGTGAATCGGTTCTTTCGAACTGATCGTTCGAAAGAGTCGTTTAAAATGATTCAGAGATTCGGTTCACGCGTCACTCAAAAGCGGAGGTTAAGTAAATAAATAAATAAACAAATAGCTATTTTATTAAAAATACGACAAATGTGACAATACACTGCTTTGGCTTCTCATGTTACCCACATTACAGTTTTACACCTGGCTGAAGTGTCCCGTAGAAATTAGAAAACAACAGCAACTATGAGACTTCCCAACTACAACAACCAAATAGCATGTGTTTTTAGCAACATAGTTTTGAGGTGGGGTCTTGATCTTGTGGTCTTGGTCTCAAGACGTCTCGAGACCATATAAACGTGGTCTTGGTCTCAACATTTAAAGTCTTGGTCTCGGCCTATGGTCTTGATGGTCAAGACCTCTGTGAATTTACCAGTGCACTAAATGCGATTATTATTTCAGCCACTAGTTGGCGCTGCATCTTTATCATTATTGAGAATTTGCAAGCACAGTACTTTGGCTCGGTCATACCGCATTTGTTGGCAAGCACCATCTCTCATCACATGAATGTAAGTGCAAGAACTATGGTTTAACAACACAAAGCAAACATTAATGATTTATGATTACATCTGCCATGTAGAAGCCGTGACTTCACTCGGGGTAATCGCGCGACCCAATAAGCTTGTTCCATTGCGAGGTGTTCTTTTTTGGCGGGAGTAGGGCTGAATGATTATGACTAAAATCATAATTAAAGATCCCCCCCGATATTGTAATCGCTATTAATAAGATCTATTACTAAAACTGTATTGCATGCCATATGTATGCAGCTACACATCCGTAACAAGCTGAGAACTGTGTTACTGAATTAGTTCATTATATTTATTCATTAGTAGCCTAAATTAAGACAGTGACCAAACGGACAACTTTACAGTGTTAATCTTCTTGGCAGCATGAAATAAAACTGATTTAAATATTGATTAAATTATATACAGAAAGCGAGCAAAACGCGCTCCATTTATAATCACTGAAGCTGTCAGTCACGCAAGCTCACTGAGTTCTGCTCTCTCCCCAAAACTCTCATTATAATAAATAAAGCTGTCGTAATTGCACAATACATTTCTTATTTACATCGTTTTTACTCCTTGATTAAGATGCGGCAGTAAGCACGTACAGAACTCAGTCTGTGAGCAACCTCTGAGCCGGTGACGTAAGCGCCTCTGATTGGCTGTTGCATTTATGCAGTATTAATAATAAATAATAAACAGTATAATAATGCATATGAAACACATTTCTCAATTAACCATGCTTTTGCGAAGTCAGACTAATTTCAATTAATAATTTCTTTAAAAATGTGATTTTCAATTATTGCGAATATTTCACATCAGCATTTTTCTTGCTTTGTTTCTTCACTGTTATTTTCAGTGCATAACTTTATGCATAGTTGTTTGAATAGTTTAATAGTATACATAATTGTTAATAGTGTACATGCAGTGAAAATCAGACTAATGCCATGCACACTTCAATTGTTGTGCACTAGCCAATTCAAGTCACTTCACTTTAGTTGTATTATTTTATATATATTTGGATTATGAAGGCATCTCGTAAAACTGGACTGTTTTCTCTATATAGCAGTCTGGAAAATGTCAGCGCCTGCAGTGGTAAAATTAGCATTTGAAAATTTTGAAGAAAATTCTGATCCTGCAAAATATGTCACACATTAATAAGAAGCACATGGTACAACATCATCATTCAATAGGTAAGTTAGTCACATTGTCTTTGACATGTTTTTTTATTTTATTTTTTTTTATATTATTTCCCATTTGCTATACTGCTAACTTTCTTTAAATGAGAATTTTAACATATAACAATATTAAAGTACATAACCATGCCTACCAATCTGCAAACTCTTTAAAATGAAAATTATGTACAATGATATTTGATTTCATACTAGTGATGACTATCATCACAAGGCAATTTAGGCCAGCCATGTTTTCAATGAAAATGACAGTTCTTATTATCATATTACAATATTACAATATTTTGATTTGTTAATGAACAGGGGTATTTTCCAGAGGTGGGGTCTTAATCTTGTGGTCTTGGTCTCAAGACTTCTCAAGACCATATAAACGTGGTCTTGGTCTGGGTCTTGTCTTGGTCTCAAGGGGGTCTAGTCTTGGTCTGAGTCTTGGAGGGTCTGGTCTTGACTACACCTCTGCTTAGCCAGCCTACAACTCATGAAAAACGCAAACCAGATGAGAGCTCAAATAAGAACTGAACAGTTCTGCGATTCTCTTCGAGTGATTCATTCAAATTAAACGATTCAAAAGGATTGGACAACACACTCGAGCAGCACTCCGCAGATAAATACCCTGATGCCAAACCTGGTTGGACCACATAATGATGGTCTGAAATAAAATACTGCATATTCTCAAATAGTAAGTTATACAGTACATACATTATTAGGCTATAGTTTACTCTTGTTGTATTGAACACTGAAGGCATTTAATATGCATACATTAGATAACACATTCAAAAAACTATATTTTAAGATTTACAATTTCATAACAAAACTCCATCAAATTAAACTGAGTAATCTTTAAGCATAATAAAAAAAATAAAATAAAAAATATTTTAAGTTTTTAATTTTGTTAAAAAAAAATTACACAATTAAATTTGATGTAATTTTATTACATTAAAATGCGTAAATCTTAAAAATAGTCTAAAATATTTTTTTGAGTGCACACAACACCTAACACACTAACAGTAAAAACACTAAAAGTACCATGGTACAACAACCATGTGTTTTTGGACTTGTTGCAAGGTAATACCATGGTATTTTTGGGTTACCTTGATAGGAATGTAGGCCTATATGAACATGATAATCATTCAGAATCATGGTATATATCAAAGTATTATTGTATTAAAATCTAATACTATCATTGTAGCATAGAACTGCTGCAATACTTTGTTGTCAGGGAACCAATAAGTTCCAAATCTTATATCACTGTTTTCAAACGTATTCCAGAAAACTTCCCCTGTCTTCCATTGGTTGTACCAATTGAAAGTCCCACCCCAAACTCACACCATTAAGGGGGTCGCACACCAGACTAAAATCGTAACAACTGTTTTCAATGAAGGTATGCACACTGCCGCCGCTGCCACTTGCCGTCTGTCGACAGTGCCCAGCTTCGACTTTTTCAGACAGTGAATAAATACTTGGATCAGTGCGTTTTTGCCTCTAGTACAAGGAGTTCTGGGTTTTAACCCACCTTAATATAACTTTTGAATTTAATAAACAAAGATTGAATCTGTAAGTCAGTGAATGTATATCATGAACGGGGACAGATCTGTTTGCATTTTGCTTTGGCATTTATCTAGAAAGGAAGCTGACCTGTAGAACAGCGGAGCAAATAGAGCGCACGTCTGAATGCATGAGAGAATATCGCCCGCCACTGTCACTCAACATCACTGATTACAGCCCCAACAAACACTCATTATGACATTAAAAATAACAAACTCCAGCGCCGATCGCCACTTAATATAACAAACACAAAAGAAATGGAAACCCCTGCTCAAGAACTGGCAGCTTGATCTCATGAACATTACGTGACCATGGCAACATTTTTGCTAAATGAAATTACTTGCCTTATTACACGTTTTGCTGCAGTTTCCTAGTGAAATTTTCATCGGACGGCGCCAAAAGCGAGTGAAATTATGTCATAATCAGACCAGGTTAAGGTATTAGACGGAAATTTTAATAATTAAAACGTACCTCCCTAACCTAAACCTAACCAGTAGTGTTCTAAAAAGCAAATGAGAGGTAAACAAAACAGACATCTTCACCCTAAACCAACACCTAAACTGGTAGTGTCCAAAAACAAAAGGTGAAATGAAAAGCACATTTTCTAATGTCCTAACCTCGTGTTGCTTCTGTGACACTTTTGTGTCACGTATCAGCTTGTGTGTTTGGCTGGGCTTGAACTGCAGACTTTCAAATTCAAAGTCCAACACTCTATGAGATGAGCTACTGTGCAAGCTAATCATGTTGGAATAAGTGTGTAAATGAAGGTGGGTCTGTAATACAAGCATTAAAATGTATCGTTTTTCATTGATGTGTTATAGTAAAAGTGTTTCGATATCATAACATAGCAGTGTGTGAGTAAAAGTGTGAAAAATAAGTGTTAATACAGTCATAACCAGCCGTTTTAGTCGCGATTTGTGTGAAAATGAATAAAATTCAAAGTTGTTGTAGTTCCTTTAGTGTTAATGTCACCAGAAAACTGTGACGAAACGTAGAACGCAGCATGTAAAAGTCAGTTTGCAAAAATTAGACACATGCCTGAAGAAAGCGGTTTCAAAAAGTGGAGGGGAAAAAATTGGCAAAGGCAAAAAGTGGTAGGGACCTGTCCCACCCGTCAATGACGCCTTTGCTTTCCGTAATATTACTACTAGCTATGCGTAATAGATGCACATTAGATAGCACGATTGGTGTGTAGTAGGCCTACTAATCTCAATCTCATTATGGCCATTTTTAAGCACACTTCATCTGAAAAATTTGAGATGAAAATTATTTTTATTTGTTATTTGTTTGCTGTCAACTGAAGCAAATGGCACTGGACTTTCTTTTCCACCATATATATATATGAAGTTATTCAGAGTATTTGACATAAAAGGTAATGTGGAAATGCAAATTACAAGATGTATCATGTTTGATGGCCTTTGAAAGAGGGCTGCTGTAAATTACATCCCTACAAACAACAAAATGAGATGCAGTGGCAGCAATCTTGGAGGCCACGTGGTGATCAGGAATCTCAGAATGTTTTGTGACAGAGGAAAGAGTCTTGGCATTGACGCATTGGAAGTCATCAAGACAGGCTGGGTGCACTACGAGGCATCGTATCTTGGTCACAGTGTGCAGAGCCTACACCAACCCTGGAGATGCTCTAATCTGTGCTGTGACAATGATGGGATGGAGGCCAGAGCTTCTGAGATGAGCAGCAGGGGAGGCCTGATTTCTAACAATCTCTCCATCTGGAGCTGTGTTGAAGCCTATTAAAAACACACACTTTAAAGATAAGACCAACAAAATTACACATACCTCATATACACAGCAAAACACCACAAATTACACACATTCCACTCCTTCAGACTCATTAGAGACACTAAAATCACAATGTGCAGAGACCTAAAGAGTATATACAATTTGGCTCTGTAGTGCTTTCAACACTGCTTTGTTTAAGCGTTCTGACATGTCAATTTTTGGCTCAACCAATGTAGTGAGTTTGGGGTGGTACTACATCAAATAATGGAAGACTAGGCTGAAAGGTTGGTAGGAGTGTTTGGGAAATCTGTTTAGAAATAAATATTATCATCCATTTTATCTGTAAAGATGTTGTCAGTCAATGTTAGACTGGTTTGACCAGTGGAGGCTTTCCCCAACGGTTTCTGTAGAACTAGAATAAATCTGGATCTACTTCTCCCAGTGCAAATGCACACAAATAGATGTGCAGTATGTTTCACCAGACATGTACATGTGGGATTAGAAACATACAAAATTGATACTCAATGCACAAATCCTACACGCTGTCAGCAACTAAATTTAAAGCATGTGTATAATGCTCACCATATTCAGCAAATGGCTGTGATGGACAGGGATGCAGTTCCTCACTGGTCAAAAATGCAGGGGTGTGGCTAAAATCAGGCTTACTCAATGAATAAAAACTTTTTGAGTTTCAGTAATGAAAATGTGGGACATCCCTGGAAAAGACGGTATCTGGATGGCAGTATATGTCACTCCAAAATTTGTACATATCTTCATTAATAGTGCCCTCACAGATGTGAAAGTTACCCATGCCATGGGCACTTACACACCCCCATACCATGACAGACACTGGCTTTTGGACCTGACGCCAATAACAGCTTGGATGATGATTTTCCTCTTTGACATGAAGAACATGATAAGACAAAAACTATTTGAAATGTGGACTCATTGGACCACAAAACATGAATCCACTGTTCTACTTTCCATCTTAGATGAGACCACGCCCACACAATACAGTGCTGATGTATGGGTTCTGCTTTGCAAAGTAAAGCCTTAACTTGCATCTGTGGATGCAGCGGCGAATTGTGTTGACTGACAAAGGTTTATCAAAGTCTTCCGGAGCCCATGTCATGATATTCCTTACAGACGCATGACGGTT
Organism: Myxocyprinus asiaticus; assembly: GCF_019703515.2. Classification (NCBI taxonomy): domain Eukaryota; kingdom Metazoa; phylum Chordata; class Actinopteri; order Cypriniformes; family Catostomidae; genus Myxocyprinus; species Myxocyprinus asiaticus. The sequence continues at coordinate 46,527,458 of NC_059355.1, forward strand.
TTTAAGACAGTGACGTCTGAGAGATCGGAGATCACGCACATTCAGAAGTGGTTTTCAAGCAGGACAACACCAAACCACACATACAGGGTTGGGAGGGTTACTTTTGAAATGTATTCCACTACAGATTACAGAACACATGCTGTAAAATGTAATTTGTAACGTATTCCGTTAGATTACTCAAGGTCAGTAACGTTTTCTAAATACTTTGGATTACTTCTTCAGCACTGGTAGATTTTTTTTACTTGTTTTGACTATAAAAACTCTGCCAGTACAGTAAGACAAAATACACGTTAAAAAAAACATTCTCTGAAAAACCGAAATATCTTACGCAGTGTTGTTTCTAAAACAAGATAAAGCAAATTGATCTTGTTTTAAGGATGTTTAGATATTTTTTACAGGAAAACAATACAAAAATTATTATCAAGAATAAGATTTTTGCCCTAATATCAAAGGTCTTACTAGAAAAAAAGAAATTATGATCTAACATAAATTTTCTGGATAAAAAAATATGATCGTGACTGGTAACATGTGCATGTAAAATGGCTAGAAATAGCATTTTAGTTTAGCATAAAGCTGACAATTTACACAAGGTTTATTTCTATTTCTTCTGCTCCAAACTTACTTCAAATGTACTTCTCGGTCTGCATGTATGAATGTAACACATCATAAGAAAGTGTTTCACCGCTGTTCAAATGCACTTTGGATCGCATCATTTATATGTGTACATTTTTCCATCTGAAAGGACTTTCTAATGACTAATTACCAATTATTTAAATTGTAACTGTAGTGGAATACAGTTACTTATATTTTGTATTTGAAATACATAGTCCCGTTACATGTATTCCGTTACTCCCCAACCCTGTATATATATATATATATATATACCACTCCTTCTTGTTTTTTATTAGCATTTTACAAGTTGTAATATAAATATTCTTATTGTAATGTAATATTTAAGTATAATATTCACATGATGCCAGAAAAACAGAAAACATATCCATAAAACCGAATTTCTAGGCTATTAGTCATAGAAATAGTGTGTATACTTGTAAAAAACGCAAGTCTTTGTGGAGTACGCATAAAACACTGTGCCATCTGGACAGCAAGTCTCAGACAGGCCAACACATTTCACCCACTTACTATCCAGCAATCTGCATTTGTAAACAGCATCTGCAGAGATAGAGAGATAGAGGGAGACCTCTTCATCCATCTGTCTCTCACTCCCACATCTCACCTTTACACTTACAGTATTCAACAATTAGCGCTTTATTGTAGGTCACATCCTACTTTTATATTCTGAGTTGCGTAAAATGTAAAATTTCTTTGTTGAGCTCTAAAACGCTGATTTGCAGTGAGCAAGTGAGCACTGAATAGCCTATTCTTTTTTTTTTTTTTTTTACTTTTTTAAACAGCGAACTGGTGCTAATATCAGAATTTAGCTAACACCACTAAACTGGTTGTCTCCAAACACATAATTGTCTTTATTAATAGATACCTGAGGTGGATATTAGCTACAAAAATTTGTCCTCCATTTCAGGAGTTGTCAACCTGTGGGCCGTGTGCGCACATAGGAACATAGGCTACAACACTATGGAAGTGGTTTATTTAGCAAGGTGCACGTGAATATGTATTTTATTTCCTGTTCGTGAAACTTCTGTTGTTTTGTCCGATCCTTTTCGCTTTGTATGTGAATAAATCTGTGTTTCTGAACAGATCTTTTAAGTGAACAAATCATTCTCATTCAATTCCATTGTTTTGGTCATAAACGTTATTATGTTATGTTATAAGTATGTTATAAGTTACGTTACATTATATTATATTATCCCAGACACTATAAATGTTTTTGTTATAGTGTATTTGTCCATTACATATTATCAAGATAAATAAAAGTATAATATAGAACAACATTAGGCTATTTAAACACCAAATAAGACTAATTAAAAACATGAGAAAATACAAAGAAATATTTGTTATTTTCAGGACAAGTCCAGTGCCAAACTGTGTTTATTAGAAGTGCAGGATTTTTGCCTGTCTTTGAAACAAAGTATTTCGCCAGACTCTCCATTCATCCATTTAACTTTAATGGCAATGATGCAATTTATTGTGAATATGAAAAGGTTTTTTTAAACAGCAAAACTCTAAACAATAAGAGTGTTGATAGTATCCCTCATTGGCATGCTTTTCTTGTGCTATTGAACCATTCATAAAAAATAAAAAAAAAGGTTACGACTGATATCATTGCTGACATTTAAGAAAGAACCTAATTTTCCTGAAAGGGCAGTTGAACATATCATGCAGTTTGAGAACCAGTCATAAAAGTATCAGTCAGTAAGGATCATCTAAAGAGCACTCAATAGAGTGCATAGCTCTTCCAGAAGACAGCTGGTTTGAACAATACATTCCTTTTTTCTTTCTTTTGACGTGAGAGTGTAACATTAGTCAACAAATCAAATATATTATTTGATATCTGCTTCCTTAGGATATCTAAGAACAGCACTAAACCATGCACAAAAATTGTCCATAAACAGCTGTTTATGCTAAAGCCACATTTTTATAGGCCGATAACTTTTCGGTAACATTTTACAATAAAATTCCATTCATTAACATTAGTTATAGGAATAGTTCACCCAAAAATGAAAATTCTCTCATCATTTACTCACCCTCCTGGCATGCCAGATGTGTATGACTTTCTTTCTTCAGCAGAACACAAATGAAGATTTTTAGAAGAATATTTCAGCTCTGTAGGTCCATAAAATGCAAGTGAATGGGTGCCAAAATTTTGATGCTCCAAAATCCACATAAAGGGAGCATACAAATATTCCAAATGACTCCACTGGTTACATTAATTAATTAAGCTACACTAATTTAAATAAAAAAATATGTTAAGTTTTATTAAGTTCAATTTGGTGGAATTCTGTTATGAAATTGAAGTGAATAAATCTTAAAAAATATTTTAAGATTTACACATTTCAATTTCATAACAAAATTAGTAAAAATCTTTATAAATGAGTAATCTTTAATCAAAAATAAATATTTTAATTTCATTAATTAAATTTTGTTAAGCATTACACAATTCAATTTGATGAAATTTTGTCATCAAAATTTTAATGTGTAAATCTTAAAAAAGGCTCAAATATTTTTTTGAATGTCACAAAACTATTTAAAGTTTTAAGCATCTGAATTTCATAACAAAATTCCATCAAAATGTATTGAGTAATCTTTAATTAAATTATTATTATTAGTCTAATTTTGCTAAACATTACACAATTGAAGTGTGTAAATCTTAAAAATAGGCTTAAATATTTTTTTGAGTGTATATGAAGGCAAGAACAAAACAACGTTTCTTGTTGTGAATAAAATTGAACTTTGGCTGAACTTTTATAAGGTTAATTTGTGGTCAATTTTAAATGCTTCTCTCCTAATCTGATTAGTGTAAAGTACGACTGAAATATCTTTCCCATAGGCGTGTATAGGTAATGAGAGACATGACTCAATCAACTGAATCAGGACCCTTGTTTCCTGATGCACTTCAGACACTTAACATTGTTTGTGCAATGATGAACCTGACCCTGGTTCAGGAGTTAAACACATTACTTGTGTATATTGGTGAGTCATCTTTGATCTGAGAGACATTAAACTGATTTTATATTCCAAAACATTTGGAGTGAAAACTAATCAAACCCATCTTTTCTTCCTGTTTTCATCTTGGTCTCGAAAAGGTCACTGGAAGCAAGAAAGCTGTCAATCATAGCCAATCTGAAGTCTTACCTTTCAGCCTTTTTATTTTTATTTTTTATGTTTTCTCTTATCGTGGTTATAGTTTAGCAGGGAAATCAGAAGATTGTTTGCACACTTGGTATGTTTGTTTGAGTCTGAACCAGTCTCACCTCCTCTTGTCCGATGCAATCTGCTTTTAAACTATTTTTGTCTACTACATTTCAGTGAACATCCTGTTACACTGAAAATACGTTACACAGTAAGAAAGAAAAATAGGTGGTGGACTTACTTTAACTTTTCAATCAATCTATAGAATACGCTCCCTGGTAAATGGTAAATGTTTTCCAGACTGCTGTTTTGCACTTATGTTACAATCTTACCTAATCCTGCTTTACAACTGTGCTGTACTGCAGGAAACTAAGTCATCAACAACTACAAATGGGCTTTCTGGGAAAATCAACCTTGTTCGATGACTCCCAAAGTATTCTGATTAGAGTTAAGGATTCATAAAAATAATAATTACAGTGTAATATGTGGAGAAAGTCTTAAATTTCACACTCTCTTAGCTCTTTATCAACTTACATGGGAGCTGTGAAATACTGAGTTAAAGGGATAGTTCACCCAAAAATAAAAATTCTGTCATCATTCACTCACCCTCATGTTGTTCCAAAACAAGCCCTATTAGTTTTCGTGTGTGTGTGTGTGTAACACAAAAGGTGAGTTTAGACACAATGTTAGCCTCAGTCACCATTCGCTTTTTTTGTATGGAAAAAAATGCAATGAAAGTGAATGGTGACTGAGGCTTACCTTCACAGAATCACAGCATTTGTCATACCCCCGTTTCCATTATTTTTTGGGGACTGATGCAACTCTGTTTTTTTACCACACGGGGTCCCTGTAACCAAGCAGACTGCTGACCTGAATGAAGGAGATCTGGCACCAACAAAAGACTAATACCGAGCTGTAGGGAGAAATAAAAACAGTGATAATATAAATGTGTGATTAAAAATATATTTAGACTTGCATTAGTAAGGGATAATGTTCAGTCTGTTGGTCATATAGCCTATCATCCTGAAGGGGTTTATTTTGCGATTAATGCCCAACTGACTGTACATGTTCACAATGCAGTTTTTTACAGGGCTACTTATCAAATAATTCAATAAATGGACATTAAATATTTATATCAGTTGAAGATATTTAGCTAACTTGTAGAGACCGTGGAGAGACAGAACACAGGACAAGCGGACAGTTCTAGTGTCGCCTTGGACAACAGTGAATATTCAGAAATATTTTACAGTTTAACGCCACTATAGACCAATCAAAATCAAGTATTCCAGAGCTCCGTGATATAAACAAATTATTGGACCGCAAAATGCCGTGAATAATTAAAGCTGCTGAAAGCGATCTAGATCTTCTACCAGACACGCACACTCTTTTCAAAATAAATAAATACAATTTACTGTACGGTGATGTTAGTTGTGAAAAGCGACGGTAGCAAAATAGCATTCTCAAACTAGCCGTAGTCAAACCAACCGTGGCCCGCGGTAAATTTATTTCACCATTTATAGAGACTACCGCTGGTGTGATACTTCATGGTACCTATTTCAATATCTTTCAGGAAATAGGGACATTTTCTGCATGTCATTTCATCAAAAAATCGCTATGCAAAGTATTATATAAACCAGCTAATTTACGTTACCTCATGGAGCTCATTTTTTATGTTATCTGTTTTTGCATTGCAGTTCAAACTCTAGTATCCCATTCACAGGACAGACCATGTGAGCTAGTGAACTGAATAATACCTTAAAGGGATAGTTCACCCAAATATGAAAATGAAAATTCTCTCATCATTTACTCAACCTCATGCCATCCCAGATGTGTATGACTTTCTTTCTTCAGAAGAACACAAATGAAGATTTTCAGGAGAATATCTCAGCTTTGTAGGTCCATACAATGCAAGTGAACGAAGTCCAGAACTCAGAAGGTCCAAAAAGGACATAAAGGCAGCATAAAAGTAATCCATATGACTCCAGTGGTTAATTCACGTCTTCTGAAGCGATATGATAGATGTGAGTGAGAAACAGTAAAAGAAAAAAGGACTTAAATATTGATCTGTTTCTCCCCCACACCTATCATATCGCTTCTGAAGACATGGATTAAACCACTGGAGCCTCATGGACTACTTTTATGCCTGCTTTATGTCCTTTTTGGACCTTCTGAGTTCTGGTTAACATTCACTTGCATTGTGAGGACTTACAGAGCTGAAATTTTCTTCTAAAAATCTTAATTTGAGTTCTGCAGAAGAAAGTAGGTCATACACATCTGGGATGGCATAAAGGTGAGTAAAGTATGAGAGAATTTACATTTTTGGGTGAACTATCCCTTTAAATTGATGATAATAATAGATGCCAATATGGCAACAGTGCCACCTCTGTTGAGAAACACATTAAGTTACAAAAGTGGTTATAAAAGGTCTGCTGTGCATAATAAACTCTCAGGAGTTGAAACAATTGGATTTGATGGCTTCTCATGCACCTTAAGTTAATTTGTAATTTATTTCTGAGTCTGGATGTCATAGATTCAACTACAACAAACGCTGACTATGACATAGTCAGGACTGACTGACATGGTTTAGGACTGACATATAAAAGAATGAACAAGTCACAGCACAGCCAGTTTCAGCCCCACCTCTGCAAAGAGTTTCCAGTTTTCAACTGAGATTAAAAAGTGCCGGTGTCATATTATCTGTAAACCACTAACTGCTAAATATCGCTCTTGGTGAGTCTTGTGAAAACATGTCTGGGTCATATATATATATATATATAAAATGTTTTTTAAAGAAATTATATTTTGAATGAATAAAATTAAATAAAAACACTGTACTGTAAATAATACAGAAATTTTTAACAGTATTGCATTCAAAAATACTGTAATACGATAAATTAGAGGCAGTACAATAAATGCCACCAGGATGTACGGTATATACTTTACAATTTAATTAAAATTGGGAATTAAATTTGTTGCATTACAGTAATGAGAATGGCAGGGGCTTTGTTGTTAATTAAAAAAACTGCACCATGCAAATATTATAGGAATGTTCCGGGTCTAATACAAGTTAAGCTTACAGTAAGTGACAGCATTTTTGGCATAACGCTGATTGACACAAAAATGTATTTAAACTCGTCCCTCCTGCAAAAAGCAAAAATTGCGGTTACAGTAGTAAGGCACTGGTCTACAAGTCTATAAGGCCGGACCAGAAACTTTTAAATACACACTTTTTCAAAAGTATAGCCTCAAGATGACAACATTATACATGTTAACATTATTTTACTTGAATAAAATCACTTACTAACTCTACCTGTGTAAAGTTATATCTAAAACTGGGATAGCATGGTTTTGGAAAATAAGAAAACAATTCACACAGATAAGGTTAGTAAGCGATTTTATCACAGTAAAATCACATTAACATGTTTAATGTTTACATCTTGTGACCATACTTTGAAACAATGTTTATGTTAGTGTTTATGGACTGGCCCCATTCACTTCCATTGTTAGAGCACTATACTGTAACCATGATTCTAGCTTTTTTTTAAATAAATATCGGACGAATCTAAATTATTTTGTGTGGTAATAAACATGCCACAAAAGCTGTGGATTGAGCTTAACTTGTGTTGAACCTAGAATATTCCTTAAATGGTCTTAAAAACCGCCTTAATTTTCAATAGGCAAAGAGAATGTCAACAATCTGTCAAAAATAATTATAGTAATTACAACTTTTCTCAATAGAAAACAGTTTTTAGGATACTTGAACCCAATTTGTTCCTAATATTACTGCTTAATTATACACAAGCTTTGGAACATGACAGAACAGTGATTCTCAGAACAAATTAATCGTCTTGGCAGATATCAGACAAAAAAGAACGTGCACATTAATTCATATCCACCCGAAGCCGATTAGCTGTCTCTCTGACAGCGGCCCACTGTTTAAACACTCCAACATTTCAAACAACAGGCTCAGCAAAAAAAAAAATGTCATAAACCCTGTCTTTTCAATTCACCTTTTTTTGCAGAAAGCCCTAAAAAATCTTTACCCTAGTTATATTTCAGAGCGCTCATTTCAAGTGTATAGATTTGCAACCGTGCATACTGTATTATGGGAGTGAATGCAGTCACTGGAAAAAGACATTGGCGAGCTCTGACTCACTCACTCTAGCTGTTGAAGAGGAACCTTGAAAGATAGGACTTTGTCATTGACCGTAGTCAATACTGCGAGGGAAGCTTCAAGAAAACAGCATGTTTAGCACTTTATTTTCAACATTGAATATATTTTCAGTTCTAGAGAAAAAGTAGATGTTGGAGATGTTCTTAGAAGAGCCATTGAACAAAATGTTAGTTCCTCAAAAGTAAGTGTTAATTGAAAAGGATGTAACCAAATATTCAAGATAAATGTAAATGTTTAAGAATCTGTAATCGAAAGACCCATATTGATCCACGACTATTGTGGTCATGGCCGTGAATTGAAAGCTAAAGCGAAAATCAGTAAATTTCCAAGTGAGAGCAATTATTTCTGTCAACAGCTCTCTCGACACAAACCAACGTGACTTGGTGTTTTTCACCCGTGACTTTGCTCAACTCATCAGTAACTCAGGCTGAAGATTGAAACCAGTCCAACAACACTCATAAAAAAGCCGAGCAGTATTCATACAGGTCTTTTGGTTTGTGGCCTTATGGCAACTCTGAAAGGTGCAAGTTTAAAGCCTCTGGAACAGGGTTGTCGTGTCATGAGAAAGTTCTTGAAAACAAGATTATTGCATTATTATTAAACATTACACAATTACTTTAACATTGTTGAGAGTGATACTGTTTAAAATTCCAATTACATTTTTGTAGCCAAGACTTTTGAACTCTTTTACCTTTTTGAGAAGCCTGGAACTCCTTTGAGCTACGAAGAACCCTTTCTACTTTTTTATTTTTATCTGTTTTTTTATAAAGCTTTTTAAAGTGTTTAGCCAAATAGATTTGTCTAATGTACAATGTCCACATCTACTTCTTCAGAATAAAATAATTACACTTCAGTGTAAAATTCAATTT